>NC_041037.1:2526875-2881250 GCF_900634625.1 Parambassis ranga | reverse complement strand
ACCTCGCTCCACATTATTTTAATATCTCTCATTTCTCCTTTGAGCCATGGATCAGCCCACACAGTACAAAAATAACACTTCTGGGTGCACTTTCATCACACTACGCTGCACTCTTGTCCTCCAGTCCATTACCTTCATGCCCTTGTTTCCACTTCTAAGATCGCAGGTCAGAGGGGCACAATAAAGACGGACCATTTCAAACCCAGAGCACACACACACACGCTCACATGGCCTACAGCTGCAGGCTACGACTGTCCATTGCTTTCACTGTCTGTGAAGAAGACGAGTGCATGTGCACTCACAGAGCACATGCACACCGAAGCAGTCTATAACAGGACAGAGCAGCAGATCTGAAAAAATCTGAAATTATTAGACGTACTCATGTTAAAAATGATCCATATCATTGATGAGTTCCTTAAGAAGGCCTGATAAGATCTAATCTGATCATGCTGCTGCGCAGGAAGTCTACTTATTGCAGAGGTGTATCTATACTTATTTACAGGCACAGACATCACTTCCAGTTAACAACAAATAAAGATGCTTTTCTCAGAACATCTTCCTCTCTGTCTCCTTTTGCAGAGCGTCCTGGGATCAGTGGTGATTTTAACTATGTGGCTCCAAACTGCACCCTGCTGCACAAACTGCACACGTTTCCTTACTGATGGGTGGATCAAAGACAGGATTTTATCAGGCCTCTCCAGTGGCAGAAGAAGAAATACGCGTACGCAGAGGTCAAGTCCGGGACCCCTGTCGTTAGGATACACAGGAACATTTAACACTTTTGTGACTGCTGATGTAAAGACAATGAAAAGTTAAGTTCATTTGGATTCTTCAGAGGAAACAGGGCTGGAGGAGACATCTGTCAGTTCACTGTGTTCTGTGTGATCACAATCTTGCCCTCAGCTGCACATCCTTACAATGTATGGGTCTATTATGGAACCATGAAATAACCAAATGAGTATTAGACCTTTAAAAACTCAATTATAGGTGTTGTTTACATGTGAACTGTAAAAAAAAAATAAACAAACAAACAAACTTTTCTGCTTGTTTTGTGTGACACCTCATTCTGTGGTCAGTTTGTTTAACCTGTAGCTGCAGGTGTAGCTTCTTTAAGCGCATGTTTATTCAGTAAATTAACTCGGCTTCGCCTGAATAACAGTTTTATATTAACATATAGCGTGACTGTGGGTGCGAACACGTTCGATTCCTCCGCGTGCCGGCTCTGCCGTGTTCTTGTCGCCCACCCCTAAGTTGCTGTGACAGAAATGATCAGCGTACCTGTGACATCTGCGGCCTGAGATTGATCTCCTTCAGGTTGATGGTGTGGGGTCTCAGGTTGTTGAGCAGCTGGCAGAGCAGGACCCCGTCCCGCAGGGTCTGCGCCAAGTCAAACACCTGCGCCGTCTCCGCGGTCACCCGGTGGTTCGCCGGCAGCACGTTGCAGCTGATCAGCCACATCGCGCATTGCCTCCAGTACTCCATGTCGGTGCGAAGCTGAAGCTGCCGTGACAGGGTCGAGAAAAGTTTTTGTTTGGTTTGTATTTTAGGAGTGTGCCCGGCATGACATCAGACGCTGCGCTGCGCTCCGTGCCGTCCGCTCGTCGCCTCTCCAAACTCCAGCATCGCCTCTGGAGGACGCGCAGAGTCGCTGCAGCTTTATGAGAGCTGCTGCACACAGATGGGGGGCGGCAGCCGTGAAACCCCCTGTAACTGTTGAACTTCCCCTTCCTTCTTCTGTGATATTTCCACAGAGGTCGACGTAACTGTGAATAGACACTTTTTTAGAAACAATCACATTACCTCCTAACTTCTAAAATGAGTTACATTACACCTGCAGAATGTGCGAAACTCTGCAGAAGCGTGTGATGCGTTTGGGTGTTTTTGCACAGATCGCAGTATCAGGTGTTCCTCCGGTCCAGTGTGTAGGCTACAAAGTTAGTATTTATTAAACTATTAGAATGTTGGGTTTGCTTTTCAGAATCAGAATCAGAATGACTTTATTTATCCCGGAGAGGAAATTCTTTTTTGTTACAGACAATAGAAATTAAAGATAAATTAAAGTATGAAATTGAAATATATAATAAATATCTAAATACCTAGATAGCATTTAAATCCCTGAGTTGTATCTAAAGAAGAAGAAACATATTTACTACTGTATAAAAACCTTTACGGTGTAAAGTACCTGTATGAATGTACAGTGTCTGAGTGACTGTTACAGTTCAGACTTCAGTAGTTTGATTGAGACAGGCAGGAGTGACTTCCCGTGTCTCTCAGTGGTGCATCGTGGGAGTCGGAGTCTGTTGCTGAACGAGCTCCTGTAGCTGGTCAGTACAGTGTGGAGTGGGTGAGAGGGACAGTCCAGTATGGCCTTCATCCTCCTCTGACACACCTCTGTCAGAGGGTCCAGGTCCTCTCCTACAACATGGCCGCCTTCCTGATGATTCTGTTGAGTCTGTTGATGTCCCTCACCCTCAGACTGCTGCCCCAGCAGACAGCAGCATACATGATGGCACTGGCCACCACAGACTCATAGAACATCCTCAGCATCGTCCTGCAGATGTTGAAGGACCTCAGCTGCCTCAGAAAGTAGAGGCGACTCTGGCCCTTCCTGTAAACTGTGTCCATGTTCTTACTCCAGTCCAGTTTGTGGTCCAAGTGCATTCCCAGGTATTTGTACTCCTCCACCACCTCCACACTGACCCCTTTGATGCTGGTAGGGGTCACTGGAGCCTTTGTAATCTGTGGATCTATACAGTTAATGATTATTTACAATATTTTCATTTATTTGTATGGATTATTCTATAAGCTTTTTTAATAATTTAGTTTTTTTAAATAATATATAAAATATCAAATCAATAGATCCTCCTATCTGGGAAGCTACAAAGGATGTACTTTTTATGTGGCTCACTGACAATACACAGAATAAACAGCTGTTTATTCTGTGAGATTTTGCAGTCATTCTCTCACAGTTAGTCACTCACAGCTGACATTCCATTTGGATTATAAACAGGTGACTGTAATCTCAAGTCTTTGTGGTAAATAGGCTCTTCTGTATAGTCATGAGTAGGTGGAAAGGAATCAAGGAATCGCTGTAGATTGCCCCCATTATGTCTGTGACATAAACACAGGAAGGAAGCCGAGGAACTGTGCAGCTTCTGTAAGTAGGAAAATATGTGTATATATGTGCAATACTAAACAAAAAACTAAAACAGGAAGAACTTATAGAGTGTGTCCACTGACATACTTTTGATTATTAAGTATGATTGATCACCAGCTGTACAAATAGATTTACTGCCCAATATCCCCCAACTGTCATGTTAATAATATAACACTAAACAATAAATCAATGGTCTCCTTATTGACTGGGAAAGTCAATTTAAGTGCCAATAAACATATATATAAATTAGAGAATTATATTAAATTATTATTATTTAGCCAACATTCATTTCATTTCATTTTTTAAAACTATATATTTTAAAACAATTATTATTATTATTATTATTATTATTGTTGTTGTTGTTGTTGTTGTTGTTGTTGTTGTTGTTGTTGTTGTTATTGTTATTATTATTATTATCAATGTTGTTATAATCTTTTCGCTAACTTCCGGTTGAAAAAAAAAACAAGCGACCACGACACCGGAAATGGAACTACACAAAAAAAAAGAAGCTGAACCGTCAAAACATAAACAGAGCAGTCAACCTTGTGTGAGCGCAGCTAGCTCGCATTATAGTCTCCCTTTTTATAAGACAAACAAAGCTATATGCGGGCATTCCTAATGTCGTGTATTTTCCATCAGAGAATTCCCTGTCGAGGCACTTAGCTGAACTGCTGAGTAGTGAGGTGGAGAAAATAATTCTGCAATAAAGATTAGGACTAAACTAAGAAGTACGCCTCGTCGGGCCTGCGAGTAGAGGTAACGCTAGCTATGCTATGTTAGCAAGTTGAAGCAATGCTAGCTGTCTGCTCCATTTCTCTTGACAAGCAGCTGATCAGTTGTTCAGCACTCTGACAGCTGCATGTTAGTTTCGATATTTGTTAGCCGCATACATGCTAATTAGCGTTAGCTCATATACATAACAATGGCATGTAGTCGTGCGATCGCAGTTTTACAGAGGACAGTGCACTATTAAACGCGAAAGAGGAAAAAAACGGAGC
Source organism: Parambassis ranga (assembly GCF_900634625.1). NCBI lineage: Eukaryota > Metazoa > Chordata > Actinopteri > Ambassidae > Parambassis > Parambassis ranga. The sequence goes on along the minus strand of NC_041037.1, from coordinate 2,877,095 downwards.
TTTAATTCGGCCTTTGAGCCAGCTAGCGTGCGAGTTAGTTTATTTATGTCGGTACATTTTGCGGTTTTATGATGTAAAATTAGCCTTATGGTTAGTTTTTTAATGCTGCGAAGCTAACAGGTAACTTGACACACGGCACTCAGTGTGGAGTCGATAGTTGACAGTAGTTTGTCTGCTTATTTATGCATTTATGAATGTTGTTTGCTAATTTGAGGAAGTTGACAGCTTGGCTACTGAGCAACATTATTATTGTTTGTTTGTGTTTGTGTGTGTGTGTGTCACTCAAAGGTTCTACCTCGGGTCGACGCAGGACAAAGGAGACAGAATGGCTGAAGCTGACGGCAAATCCACTGTGCTTAACGGTAAAGGATCAGTGCTAGAAAGCACCTCACTAGTTATATTGACCATAACAGTGCAGGCAGCCATGCTCCTCAGGGCGCCAGCGTTAACCAGAGGAAATGCTTGGCTTTTAAAGGTGGCTCTGACGAAAAGGAGCCTGGAGAAGATCCACACAAGGACGAGGATGCCTCTGGAAGCAAAGATGGACAAACACAGTCTTCCTCTCCAGATGGTAAACATGTTCTTAAAGTTTAATATCTCCCTGGAAAACTCATGCTTCGTATGTTTAGTTTGTTGCTTCTTGTTCTTCACTCTCTCTTCTTTCTTACGTTTTTTTTGGCGCAGCGTATCTTGAGCATACATTGACCGATTTCAGCCATTCAACTATCAAAATGTTCATCTCACAGAGGACATTCAAGTTGTTTTTCAAAAAATTATAATTTTTCCAATATTAAGCAATTTCGGTGTCATTTTTAACATGGGAGTCTATGAGAGAGCCCTTCATCTGCCAAAAGTATCTCCTCCTACAAATTTCAAGCTACAGACTCCAGTTTAGTCTTAAAACGCTCATTAGATGCTGCTCTATCAAACTTGTATTCAGAATTTTCTAATTCCGAATCGTTTCCGCACACCAGGCTCTCAAAGTTGGAGTGGTTTTTGAGGTCTCCTTTGCTGTTACCATGGTGACAGGCTGACACACAGAGGCATACAAAGCTCTGATTTGCTCTGATTCTCCAGCAATTCAGAGCAATCCTTCACATCAGCATTCAAAGCAATGCTTCAGCTGCAGCAATCAAACTGGCATTTTCTTCAGGAAATGCCCTTTTCTAGTTTGCTTTTTTATGTCTACACTCATAGTTATTTGTTTCAGTCTTGTAGCTTAACGCTGATACATTCAGTTTGATTGTGGTGTTTCTCATTAATACTTTGTAAGATGGAATTTGTGCTGTAGATTTGCACCTTTTGTTGTGTCTCCCACTGGGACTGTGTTGCCTTAACCTTATCCTGGCCTTTCCTATTTCTGTAGCTCCCAAAGACACAGCAGAGGCATCTGGAGACAAACCTATGCCAGATGCAGAAGGAGAGACCGGAGATGACGGAGAGGAGGACGAAGACACAGACAGCATGGACGGCAGCGGCCTCTACTCCCTGACGGAGGATGGCGAAAGGGAGAGTGAGGGAGGGAGACGAGAGAGAGTCAAAGAAAAAGATGGCGGGAAGAGGGCAGCTAGGAAGAGGAACAGACCTGGCGGTGGCACCACCCATTCCTCCAGCTCAGATGAGGATGATGATGAAGATGAAGAACAGAAAGATGATGATGATGATGATGACGATGAGGCTATGGAGGCGTGGTTGGGAGCAGAGCTCCGTGATCTGCGTGGCCCTGTGTGGCGGGCGGTGCCCTCGCTGCGCTCCAGGGAGATCGGCAGGGACTCGCATCAGTTCGTGAGGCGCGTGTGTGGAGCCCGCGGCCTTGTGCAGAGGCTGGAGCTCCAGGGTCGCCTAGAAAGGCACACTGGCTGCGTCAACACGTTGCACTTCAACCCATCAGGCACACGTCTGGCATCAGGGAGTGATGACCTGAGGGTGGTGATCTGGGACTGGGCCATCCGCCGCGCAGAGCTGGAGTTTGACAGTGGACACAAGAGCAATGTGTTTCAGGTGAGGGAAGACGATTACTGATTATGTTTTTTTTAATCAATTTAATGCAGTAAAAGCACATTGAAGTGTAATTGAATTCATTTCACACAGGCAAAGTTCCTGCCTCACAGCGGAGACTCCACCTTGGCCATGTGTGCACGTGACGGTCAGATCAGGGTGGCAGAACTGTCGGCCACGCAGCGCTGCAAGAACACAAAGCGGGTAGCACAGCACAAAGGGGCAGCACACAAGGTGAGTGTGTTTGCGCCATAAAATCTCCAAAGGCGAATCACAGTCTGTCTCATGTGTTTTCATTTCATTTCATTTCAGCTGGCCCTGGAGCCGGACTCGCCCTGCTCCTTTCTGTCCGCCGGAGAGGACGCTGTGGTGTTCGGTATTGACCTGCGTCTAGATCGTCCCGCCAAGTAAGTGATGGAGTCAGTGGTCAACATTTAGACATGCTGCAGAATTGGTGAATGATGTGTGTCAGGGTTGATGAATGTCTGCTTGTAAACAATTCATCTATCTTTGTCACTTTTTTTTTGCTTCACTGTGTGACAGTAAACTGGTGGTGGTGAAGGAGGGTGATAAAAAAGTGGGACTGTACACCATCTTTGTCAACCCAGCAAAGACACACCAGTTTGCCGTTGGTGGGAGAGATCAGTATGTGAGGTATGTGCCAGGCTGTGCTGCTTGTTAAATCACTTGTAATATCACTAACATGATGTTTGATCGTTTAGATTTTCCTTTTTTTTTTCTAGGATCTATGACCAGAGGAAGATTAATGAAAATGAAAACAACGGTGTCCTAAAAAAGTTCTGTCCTTCACATCTGGTGTCCAGTGAGTCTAAAACCAACATAACCTGCCTTGTGTACAGTCACGACGGCACGGGTAAGAAAAAAACAACAACAAAAAACACTTCAATAATCAAAGCAGTGTATGGAAAATGTGTTTTACTTCTCCAAGCACAGCAAAAACAAGACAGCTGGAACAGCTTTCATGCTCCGTGTATAGAAATAATTGAATATCCCTTTGGCATGATTTCATTTCCCTCCACTCTCCATAATCTGGGTAATCTGATTATCCTTGTATCATTTCTCATTGTGCTATGAACAATATTTATTGAAAATAATGAGGTGCTTGCTTGATTCATCGTCTCAACATTCCCAGACCTCTTCCCTTACTGTGATGCAACCACCATGCAACATCTGTGATGCTCCTCACTTTTCACTGAATACATCAATAAGGCTGAATGAAGCAGCAGTTAAAAGAACATCTTTATCCTGTTCTGTGTGCTCAGAGCTCCTGGCTAGTTACAATGACGAAGACATCTACCTGTTTGACTCCAACCACAGCGACGGGGCAGACTATCTCAGGAGATACAAGGGACACCGCAACAATGCCACTGGTATTAAGCTCAGACTGACATTTTTAGAAATAAAACATTTATAGGGTGGTGTCAGGCTGACTTGACTCTCTCCCCTTCTGTTGTGGCCTCTGCCTTAACAGTGAAGGGGGTGAACTTCTACGGGCCATGCAGTGAGTTTGTGGTCAGCGGCAGTGACTGTGGACACATCTACCTGTGGGACAAGTACTCCGCACGCATCGTCCAGTTCATGGAGGGAGACAGAGGAGGAGTGGTGAGTCACAGCACTTTTACAATCACTTTAAATGGACTTCTTGTTCTCTGCGGTGGATTTGCATTAGTCATCTTTTTTCCCTATCCTCAACAAGGTGAACTGTCTGGAGCCACATCCTCATCTGCCAGGGATGGCCACCAGTGGGCTGGACCACGACATCAAACTGTGGGCCCCCACAGCTGAAACCCCGACAGGACTCAAGGGTCTGAAAGAGGTATTATGCCATTTGTTTCTGAAGCATTGTGCGGGCTGACATTTTAACAAATCCAGTTCAACCTCTTTGTCTGAAAGTGAAGGTGAATGTGTCCAAACACAATAATCCACTTGTAGTATAACACATAGGCTTTTGTGTATTAAGCTAACAAAATGTTTGTAAGCGTAGGTGATGATGTGTTCTTGCATGTATGTAAGTCCTGAAAAAGAAACGGATCTTTCCATCACGCTCATCACACATGATTTGTTGTGACTCGTTGCGAAGGTGATGAAGAAAAACAAGCGGGAACGCGATGAGGACAGCGTGCGCCACGGCGACCAGTACGACACCCAGCTGCTGTGGTTCCTGATGAGACACATGAGGAACAGACGACCTCCAAGGGTAAGCTCTTAGACCAAGTCTAGAGACATAAGGAGAGCCTTTAGTTAATGACAATAAAATGCTATTAATTTAATAAAGAAAGAGCAGGGAAGTGATTTTACAGACAGTTCGACTCTATTAGTTATTATACAACAAGAGGTCTTCTTTGGAGAAACCCAAACAGGGAAAATGCCATACCATTCAGTAACTGACAAGATTTTGATACTGATGTTGACTTCATCTCTGCTGTAGACCACGTTCTAGAGCTCACAGAATTTTACTTGAATCCACCAACCTATCAATGACTCCTTGAATTCCTGCCTTATTGATCTCAATACTTAATCTCTCATTACTGTCTGCCTCGATCCAGGCCCGCCGTGAAGGTGCCGATGCAGACACAGATGAGTCCTGGAGCTCTCCAGATTCCTCAGATGAAGAAGAAGGAGGTCCAGACCACGTCCAGTGCATGTCATCTTGAGCCACACATACATATTTATACACACACGCACACACACACACACACACACACACGCACACACACACACACACACACACACATACATTTACACACTTTATTGCCCTTGAATTGATGCACATAGGCAAGCACTATTGACACACTGGCACACTCAAACACTGACGAGCCACAGGTTGTTTTTTTTTTTTGTTTTTTTACACACTTACAGATTAAACACACATTTTCTTAAACATACTGTTGAAGCAGAGTGACAGATGCTTAACACCTGGTTTCCCAGCAGTGTGCGAAGTGGCGACTACAGACTGCATACACACTTCCAGAATCCTGATTTTGTTATGAGAACTGTTTGAAAGGGTTAAGTGAGTGCTTACATCCCTATAAAACCACTCGGAGGCTGCTGCTTGTCCGTACATTCTCTCTCTCTGTTGTGCTCTGCCTCACCCCAGAACAGTGTACTGTGCGTGTATGGCAACAAGCAGCTCCGATCTTAGAACATCTGTAGTAAGCTATACATCACCAGCACACAATACCCCCCCCTCTCTCTCTCTTAGTAACTCACCCCCTGCTCTCAAGCTTTCTGATGAAGAGGGGCTCGGCTGGGAGAAAGGGCAGCAGGCTTATACCCTCAAATCCATCCCCTAAATGTGACTTCCTTTAAGATTTGAACTCTTGAGAGAGGGGACGCCCACCTCCTCTCTGCATCGCCCCAGTCTCATGCTGATTTTTTTTTTCTTCTGTTTTTGTTTTTGGCCGTGAGCTTGAGCAGCTAAGTTGCGTTTATCACACATTTGCTCCCAGAGAACTACTAAATTCTCGACATGCTGCCCCTCCACTCCTCGTTCCAGCGCCCGCCTCCATCATTGCTGAGTGCACTGTGAATCAGGGATGCTTTAGTTTGAGATGTGCACTAAGTGTGTGGATTATTTTTTTTTATTTTTTTTGTAGGAAGAAGAGCTGTTGTCGTGTATCTATCATAGGAAAAAATCCACAGTCGACTTTTATTTTGTGTCTTTGAGTCGGGGGATATTTTGCACTTAAGCGTTTTTTTGACTGAGGAGAGGCGCTTTCCTTTTGCTTCCAGCAGCCTTTCCTCGCTTCTTTCTTCCTCCCTCGCTCTCTCATTCAAAAAAAAACTCATCTTTGACAGTAAATCTACAGTTCACATCGCAGCGTGAACATAAACATGGAGAGATAGATGTTGCTCAGCATGTGTATAGAATATACGAACTGATTCTTAGGCTCTGTTGGGGGAACTGTGTAATCTTTTAAAGAGCCAGAACTGACCTGGTTCAATCAAAATTGAAACACTGCCTGAGCCAGCTGAGATTTGAGTGAAGGACTGAGGACTGCATGTGTTTGTGTGGTTACTTAGAGGAATCGTTTTGCGTTTTGGGATATGAGCTTGTTGGTTTTTTCGTACAGGGTAACTTGTGTCTCCTACTTGTAGGTCTCAAAATGAGATATCTAGACATCTATCTACCTGGCAACAAGACAGACAAGTCAAAATGTGTAACTATTCCTTTAAAGTTCTTCTTGTGATGTCTGGAACATTTGAGCTAGGTCGGATGTTTGCAGCGGGGCAGCAACACCACCTTTCCTGCCTGCGCTGCGTTAACATGTGCTACAAAGATGAGGACATGGTGAGGGAGGGACGACAGAGTCGATATGCTTGCCAGTCATTTGTTGTGTGAGAGCGATAAAGTCCAGCTTTTCTCATTTTCTATGAGAAGTGTAGTTAGTTGAATTTATATGTACATATATAAATATATATTAAAACTGTAAAAAAACAAACAAAAAAACTACTTTAGCAAATGCTGTTTGACTTCAGAAAAAGAAAAAAAGAGATGTCAAAACATTTGATTGGTATTGATGCAGAGGTTTATATTCTATATGAGGACAAAGTACTTTTAAAATCCAGAGGAGAAAAAAAAAAAACAAGTCTTGACCTGTTTTTGTTTTTGTTTTTTTTCCGTTCATCTCTGTTATAAACAGAACTGCTGTCATTTCAAGTATTAAAAGTTTTCTTTTTTTCTTGTTCAAGGAAAAAAAAAAAGCAGTGTTTCCTTTCTAGATCTTCATCATCTATGATTTGAGACCGTTCTATCCACATGTTCCCACTGGCTATTTTTGGCATCTTGTATACATAATAAGGCTTTTGATGAACAATTGTTCTTTTTCCATCACTGCCTAATATTGCGTTCTACCGGTTCAGTTGGAAATATGTATGATTCGTGCAATAAACAAAAAGACAGTGATGTTGTCACTTTATGGTGCCTTTTTTTTAACTTGTTCAACATATTGATTCCTGGTGTGAGGCAGGCTGGGGTCTGTCTGCACATACTCCCCATGCAGACGTGGGTTTTCTTCGGGTACCCAGGCTTCCTCCCACACACCAAAGACGTGCATCTTAGGTTAATTGATTCTATGGTAAATCAGGTGTGATTGGTTGTTTGTCTCCGTTAGCCTTGCACTGACTGACTGCCACCCTGTTAAGGCCTTTGACAGTTTGTCAGGGTGTACCCTGACTTCTCACCCATTGACAGCTGGGACAGGCTTCAGCCAGTGACCCTGTAGTCACAGTGGGTTCAGAAAATGGATGTTCTTTTACTGATCTGTTAAACTTTGAATTCAGACCAAACATTTCCTGCACTTAAAGTAATTTAGAGACGGATTTACAGAGAAAACAAAATATTGATTTTAGGTATCAGACCTTTTAAAAGCACAAAAAAGCTTAGACAGCTGTTGCTTTATGACTAAGTTAACTAGAAAAAGGCATTTCCTGAAGAAAATGCCAGTTTGATTGCTGCAGCTGAAGCATTGCTTTGAATGCTGATGTGAAGGATTGCTCTGAATTGCTGGAGAATCAGAGCAAGTCAGAGCTTTGTATGCCTCTGTGTGTCAGCCTGTCACCATGGTAACAGCAGAGGAGACCTCAAAAACCACTCCAACTTTGAGAGCCTGGTGTGCGGAAACGATTCGGAAATAGAACATTTTGAATACAAGTTTAATAGAGCAGTATCTAATGAGCGTTTTAAGACTAAACTGGAGTCTGTAGCTTGAAATTTGTAGGAGGAGATACATTTGGCAGATGACCCTCAGTGAAGGGCTCTCTCATAGACTCCCATGTTAAAAATGACACCAAAATTGCTTAATATTTGAAAAATTATAATTTTTTGAAAAAAAATTTGAAGTTGACCCAGAATGTCCTCTGTGAGATGAACATTTTGATAGTTGAATGGCTTATACGTTAGAATAAGAGGGTGGAGAACAATAGTTAAGTTGCCTAGCAACAGCAATCAAACTAATAAATCAGGTCTCTTCATATTGAAAAAGAAACATTATTACCAGGTAATACAGTGAATAAACGGCTATTGTCTGATATCCAATATATGAGAAGCCAATACGGCTGCAGTCAAAAAGGCCTTTTTATGAATGAACATGCGTTCCTCAGTTCTGCAGGTTGCAAAGACTCTTAGAAAAACCTTAACAGGACAATGATACATCATCTCAACATGTGTTTATTCAACAGGTCAAACTCATTCGGGCATTGACAACATAGAAACTCACAGTCGCACCAAAACCTGTCCCGCCGCTTCACACAAACATTTACATGAACAAAGAGGTGTCTTATCTGTAAACCTGACTGAGCAGATAGATGCACATCAGCTATGAAAGCACATGTTCAGACACCAGTAAAGCTGAAACGATCTTATTACAACACTCATCCTCTCACTCATCACACAAAAACAAAAGTCACAGGGACAGCAGCTGAGAAAAGAAGCTGGAAGAAATGCAGCCCTTTACAATGCACCCCATTTGATCGAATGTGATTAACTGATCAGATTTTATTGCAGTACAAATGAAACAAATGTCTTTTGATTCTACAGGGAGCTAGTTTCTATCTCCCAAACACAGGAGGCAACAGTCTTCTATCCCGTCTCGGTCCATCTGTTCCGACTTCCTGCTCCCACCTCGTGCATGTGGGAGATGTGATCTAGCCTATCAAATGCAATCCACCACAACATAGTGCAGACATAAATATTAAAAGAGGCACTATCATGGGCTTTCGCTTGTTACTCCACTTAAACCGAAGTGTTCTCGCACAAATCGCACCGATAAGAATCTGAAGGCACAGGAGGCAGTGTCGGGTGTTATTCTTTGTACTCCAGAAACTGCTGCAGTCTTTTCCGATGCTCTGCCGCTATCTGAACAGCGCTGAGGATTACACACAGACAGTTAGTCAGTATAGTATATATTCTTAGATAGATTTTAATCACAGGCACACTTACTTTAAGTGATCTCCAAACGTTGTGGTTATCCTGTAGATGGCAGTCTTGAGCGTAGCCCTGAGAGCAAAGCGCAGTGTTTTGTAGGTTGAGTCCGTTATGCTGCTGGTGGACCTGATGGGCTTACTGGATGCGTGCGGCAGCTTGAAGTGTCGATCTACAGCCTGAAGAACACAGCTGCAGTTAGTGTGTGTGCATCTTTACGCCGCAATATTGTGTTATCTACATCTATGCAGCAGAGTCACGACATCCTGTTGCTGGTAAGCGGAGTAAACCTGCATGTCTGAAGAAAGACGTTTAAATGTTACCATTTACTAACTCGGATGTATTTTGTACTGATTCACCATCTCTACTAAATTTGAAGAAATTACATCAAAGTGTTCCTTAAATATGTTAAAAAAAAACAGGATTTACAGACAAAGAGTCAACACTAAGGCCTAACAAAAACTTTATTACTCCACACAGCCTCCGAAAACGCACGACTGAATGTGACACAACTAGCATGAAGTTCCTCGGGTGCATTATAAGTGTTGGAAGATGCTCTTTAAACAGGTGAGATCAAATCACCATTTCCTGCCATTCAAGTGACAGACTTTGTTTCCAGGCAACGGACACATGTTGGATCATGGATAAAAAGCCACAACTTACATCTTGTAGGACCAGCATGGAGTTTAGGATTCTAGGTAACGTTGTCTGTACAACCCCAAATTGGTCTTCTGTGAAAGAGGCTTGAACAAGGTAAGACAGCCCTGAATGGAGAAGGAATGAGAGAAATGGATGAAGACATGGGTTTCAGCAGATTGCATCAAAAAATCGGAAGAACCTCTCAGCCTACCTTCTAAAGCCCAGATGTGCGCCTGGCTGTCAGCAAACAGAGCCTGACTGGAGGCTTCTGGAAGCTGCAGGACACAATGTTAGTTTGGAGGAGTTCTCTTTAATGGACACAAGTGGATTCAAACCGTGTCAGTTGGAAGTGTTTCTGTGAGACTACGCTACAGCATGCAGGTGTGAATAAAAAGGAAGAACCCCAGAAAGCAAAGCAGACTAACCGGCTTCTACATAAAGGAAGTGGTGCAACACAAGTATGACATTTAGCTCCGATATCATCATTAAAACAAGATTTTCCAACATGATTAACACAGCTTTTTTATAGTACTCTGCATCACTATATTAAAAACTTCAAGGCACACATGTTACACGACTCCTTATTTCAAGCTTTTAAAGTAATTAGTATGGTTCATTCTAACAGCTAGATGGATGGAAAAGAGCTACATTAGTAATGCCTGCACGGGGAGGCCCACAGCTAAATTAGTGATGCCTGCACGTAAGGAAGTTAGATTTGTTACACTCCAGATGAAAATCTACTGTGTCAGCATGCAGGAGCCCCTCAGTGTTCAGAAGCTTAGGGGAGATATGCATGCACATGCCACACATCCTTACCTTGTTAAACAAATACATTATCAGCACCCGCTTTGCCAAGAAATTTTTAACCTGAATGGGACAATTAAGGTGTAGAGGTGTGGTGGTGTTAAAACTGGGCAACATCATGTATGAACAGGTCATGGATTTTCACACTGTGCTCATACGTATTTCATACACTCATTTCACTTAGTATGTAGTTAATAGGTGAATGATACAGCTCAACTTTGCTTTGTATTAAAGTTTTAGTACCTGTTCCTTTTTGTTCTGGAGGAACTGAGTCAGAAAACTTGGTTTGGAAGGTTCCTGCTTGGGACTGGGAACTGAGGCGGGGGATGGTGGGGGACTGCCGTTGACCTGTGAATCTGTATCAAGACACAAAGTGTGCAACAACAGTCAGAGATCGATCACAATCATGTAAAAGTGTGAAGCGCCAGCTGCTGCTAAAACTCGTCGTAAAGCCTCTGTATGAGCGGAGTGACCTGATGGCTTCCATTGTTCCCTCCTCACCTGTGGATGTGGACCAGAGTTTTGGTACCCTCCTCATAATGTGTGGGCTCTGCACTGTGCCATGCCACGGGGAGCACTGTTCCACAGGAGCAGTGAGACGACGCAGGGCAGGAGAGGCAAAGGGGCTGTCCAGGTCAGGAGTGAAGGGCGCAGTCAAGGGGCTCTGTGGGCCGCCAATAACGGAGCGGGCGAAGACTGAAGCTGGAGTTTTCATCAGAAGAGTGGGCCTGGGACTCATCAAGTCTTCTGTACCTGAGGTTACTTTGAGGATTTTAAAGACAATACAAATGAAACCCTTCCTTAACATACAGTCATCCAGGTTCAAGTTTTCACTCGTATCAACAATGTACCTGATGTCTCAGATGAAGTCCTCTCACTCCCACTTGACAGTGATTTAGCCCTGCCATTGGTTGCTACAGTATCATGATAGGCTACAAGTCTCTGGGTCAGATCAGCCAGCAGAGACATACACTCTTTACTGATGGCGTTCCAGTTATGAGGATGGCCTCCTGAGAAGAGCAGATATGAAAAAAAATGAACACATGTGTCTTTAAACAAGAAAAGTAAAAACCAAAGGTCGTTCTCTGACCTGGCTGACTCAGACTGAAGACTTCACTGCGTCGTGATGGAGAATGTTGAGACAGCAGAGCCAAGTCTTGCAGGGCTAGGAACTACCGTTTGAGGAGAGAAAAGGAAAATTAACCAACATTTCATTTTCAGGGTGTATGAAAAAACAGGAGAAATCCACAGGTGGCTTCACTGACCTTTAATATCATCGGCTGCTTGTCAGTAACAACTTTGGGAAGACACTGGTGGGCATCTTCAGTAAAAGATGACTGTACAGGAAAACTGTACACCTAAAAAAAAAAGTACATCTAAATGTATTACTCCTGGAATGTATACTTGTAACTACTTGATTCCTACATGTAACACAGCCAAGTCTGTTGCTCTACAGATCGTATACCAAAGCTTTGACAATGCTGCCCCCTAGTGTCAATAAATAATTAAAAACCCAACAAGTATCATGCTCTCAGCTTTAGATGATCAGCTCATTATGAACAGCATTTAATTAAAACAACTTTCCTTACAACATAGACATTTCACCTCTACTGTAGCCCAGCGAGACATTTGTTTTTAAATATTAAAAGCTTGTGTAAATCTTTTACTGGTACACATACCTCAGTGACAAAGATCCGAAAGAGCAGAAGGGTCATGTACCATGTGAAGAGAAGGAAGGTGGCACTGATCCAGAGGTGGTAAAGCAACGAGAGGTCAAGCAGCCCAGTTATACTGTCGAGAGCATGGACAGAGCTGTAGGGGGGAGATCACATGCAAACACTTGTTTTACATAGGTCCATACACCAGCCAGCATTTTTAATGTTATCTACAAACTACATGTACCTGTTCAAATGAAGATTCAGCGTTTTACAGATCCATGCTCGTGGAATGTATCCTGTTCATAATACAAAAGGATATTTAACCACTTAGGAGTGAATTTGAGCTAAAAAAAGACTTAAGCAATTGAGGCTGTGTTACATTTTAATCATAAACAGATCACTTACCCAGAAAGAAATACACAACAATGTAGTTCCTGACGGAGTAAAGTGCTTGAATGGCGCTGCACTTCACCACCAAAGGCAGGGATCCCTTAAAGCGAAGGTATTTGTATTGCTGGGAAAAAGGTGAAGAAAAACAAGACATAAGGCATCTTTTATACCAAAACTCTCCTTGCATTTCCAAATCTACCATTCGGTGAAAAAACTACCTGTACTGTCTGGAAGGACACGTAGTTCATGTTGTGGATCACACCCAGCAGACTGTGAGAGAATCCAACAAAGGCTCCCGCCAGCAAAAAGACGAGATGATACTCATTCAGACACATCTGAGGATGACTGTCAGGGTTGAAAATACAACATGGCAGTTAGACTACAGTGGGATATATTGTGGTAGTGTTTGTGCCGTTACCTGCTTACCCATCACTGGGGTGAGTACACTGGTAGCCGAGGGTCTCGTATCTAAAACCGATGGTGAGGGCACAGCACCAAGCCACAACCATTCCCATGATACAGTGGACCAGGGAGTTGACAAACTGGCGCGGGTGGAGAAGTTGGCCTAACAGAGCAATTTTTGAGCAGGCAATAGTTGGAATAACTAAAAAGACAAGAAAACATTATTATAGCAAATATAGTCAATTGTAACAACTATAATAACCCCAAGGAAATAGCTGCTACTCACCTGTGTAATACTCCAAGTTCAGGAAACCAATGATGAGGATCACACCACACAGCAGGATGAAGGAGAAGATGGTACTCGCACTTGTCAGCAAGGAAAGACATTCTGTGGGGGAAAAAACAGAAGTTTAGGGTTATCCCAGCTTCACATAGCTCTTAATAAAGTTTCGAAATGAGTGGTGACTGACCTGATATCGTCTGGATAGGGTGGAGAAGACTGAACTTGCTGAGGATCACAAAAACGGCTGTGGTGGGTGGCAACAACAGGACAGCCCAAGCAATACTGGCAGCAGCTCTCCAACAAATGACCTGATCAGAGCATACATGATGAAGACACAACCGGTTCACCTACAAGCAGTAACTCTTAACACATATAAAGCTGATGAAAGCAATCTGCTGTCTGTACAGGTATGAACGCAGGCAAAGCCCAGGACATATAACGAATAAAGTGAACAACAGTTTCAAGCAGGCAACAGCGTATTTTGGTTTGATAATCATGTTTGCAAGCGTTCTGTATATCTGAAAAATTAATCCTGACATTTTTTTCTACTTCATTTTCTCCTCCTGTAACTTTTTAAAAAAAAATACCGTCTAGAAAACAACAAACTGAAAACACTGCCGTTAGCTAGCATAAACAGATTAACTTGTGGTTAGCATGCTAGCGCACGCTACACATTCTTTATGATTACAAAAGCAGCAAAGAAAGGAAAAAACGACTCACCTTGCGGACAAACCAACAACTTTGCTCTGTAGAAAACATGTTGTTTGGTTATACGGAAAGCTAACCGGTGATTTAAAAACGTCTTGGGCTCTCCGGCTGTCAAACTATTTACATCGGTTTCCCATATCGCGCCACATGCATTCAAAGGACCTCTGAAGGACCCCAACTAAAGGCTGTCCATCCTACTGCCTGCTAGAATTTCATTTCCATATTATGGATTGCGTTAAATACTGCTTGATAAACATAAAACAAATGTAAAAAAAAAATGTATTATGTAAAATTGATTACATTTATTTACATCAGAAACATCAACTTAAAAATGTTTTAAGGCTTAAATGACAGATTGAAAAATGTAGGTTTCATTTGAATGATACAAATGCATTATCACATTAATTTACACTAAAACAAGCCATTAAAAAAATTGTATCTTATTCTGTAATTTGCAGACACATTATTTATATATATATATATATATATATATATATATATATATATATATATATATATATATATATATATATATATATATATATCTTAGAGCCAGTAGCTGTCAGTCAGTTCTCAATTCCTTTAGTTTCATCATGCACGAAAGCTTTCTTGTCATGATGATAGCCATTTCCATAAGCAGGAAAACTGTGTTTATCCAAAACAGTCTTTTTGTCATTGTCTCGAGAAAATGACTTGGTCTCAAAAGCATTGACTGGAAGCTTTTGAGAGGAGCTGACGGACATCTCAGTCTGAACAGCTTTATGGATGAATGGTTTCTGTCCAGGTTTCTGGGTAATTGCAGGGAGGGTGAGCTGCTCCCGCTGGGTCTTCTTGTCTTCCCACAGCTTCAGCAGACGCCGCTGATTGTTTGTCATATCCTTAAGATTCTGCTGCAATGACAGCACCTGATCCTCTAAAAGTGTTTTGGAGGTGACTGTGTTTGCCAATTCAGACGTCAAGTCGTCAATGGTCAGACTCAGTTTCCCAGCCTTCTCCATCAGGGAATTGCACTCACGGTCCTTTTCGTGCAAGTCGTTGATTATGTCCTTGGTAGTCTTTCCGTTGAACTTTGGGTTGCACTCAAGTCCAATTTCAGTGCGCAGAGTCTTCACTTGTTTCCTCAGCTCTTTGTTGTCCATGGTCAAGGTCTTCAGTTTCTGTTTCAGAGCCTCAGTGGAACGCATCCTCGACTCATACTGTCGGAGTTTCTCTCTCAGGGCGCTCTCTCTGTGGATGGCATCATCTCTTTCCTTTCTGCACTTCTCTAAAAGTTTCAGCGTCTCAAACTTTGACACTTTTTCACCTTTGCCATTTGATGTGGCCATCCTGTGAAAAAGTCTCAAATGTAAAATATTTAAAAGAAAATTAAAAAGACATGTCTTGTTTAAAATGCTCCAATAGTCCTTGAGAGTGTAGCGCTGATAAATCCACAAACACAAGCAGCTGCCTGCATGTCTGAGACTGAGGCAGGTGACATTCCTCTTACAGGGTTATCTGTTTGACAGGCAGCTCCAGTGTAACTCAAAGCTGAGGCTAGAATGACCATTAATTAGGGCGCCACCATCCCTTTGACACCGTTTCAAGTGACACAATTTTTTTTTTCTATTTTGTTAATTAATCTAAAAACTTTGCTCTCGTTAATCAGTGGAAATATTAAACACACTCATCCCCTGCAAGTCCTGCGTGTACGCTCCTGACACGCAGACATGTAACATTTTCCACTGCGGCTGATCTGTGCATCCAAAAACGGCGGTGACACTGTAGATTCTATCAGTGTGCTGAACCTCACGACAGTTTAGATGGATGACTTGGAAAAACAGCAGCAGCGGCCAAATGTTCACTTTTAGAGTTGGACGCTCCCTTTGAAATGTTGGGAGTTATGGCTATTAGTTACATTTTAATTATTTAAAATGTTCAACTTGTTGAAATGGACTGGCAGCATTCAATGCAGCCAGGAGCTGAGAGAAACAGTCACGTTGACTACACGTGCTGGAGCCGGGGTGCTTTAAGGTAGTCGAAGCTCAATAGCTCGCTAAATAAAATGAGAAAAAACATTCTGAGCATTTTTATGAAGCATCTCTTCAGTTTTTAGATAGACACAATCTTTTTTTTTTTTTTTTTTTTTTACAAGTTTAATGTGGATTTAAAGCACTTTTCACATTTTAATTTAAACATGAACAGTTTTCATTATTATATTTAAGACACAAACGTCTTTGAGGGAATTTTCTGATGTAAACAGGCACAACTCTAAATCAATCATAACAATAACATTCATAATAAATGATTTCCAAAATAAAAGCCTGTCCCACAATAACCATCATTTTATTTATATCTGTCTAATGTACTACAATCACAAATTGTTTTAAAAATTTGTTTAAAAAAACAAAGTAGCTACGCAATCTTTTGACAGTTTAAGGTGAGTTTTTGGCATTAGTTTTGGGCACTTGTGGTCTAATAGTGTGTAAAATACAATAGTCCCTTAGCATTGTTGTGCAATTTGCACAAGCCACTTCCCATTAAGGTTGTATATAAAATGCATAATATACAAAATGCTAGTGATCCCATTGGTTATCTAAATATTTTAACATATACCTTAAAAAAAGTGTAAAACTACCATATTAAATGGGATTTAGTGTGCAGTATAACTCCATACCCCATTTATCTTTAAGCAGGTTTAGGACCCATCCGAATAGAAATAACAAACTTGGTGCTAGTATCCTTTTTATAGAGGTCATGCAGTTAAACCAAGCACACACACACACACTGGGTTTTAAGGTGTGAAGCCATAATATCCGAGCTCCTCTGAAATCCAGACGTGCCATGAGATCATCAACACAGCAACCTGATTCTCTCTAATAAGGCAACAGGAGAACCTGCAATTTAAAAAAAAGAATAACACTTGCTTTGGGAAGGAGAAATCATGTAAAGGAAGTCCGGTATCAGATGTTGGATTCTAGCAGGTCAAAAAGACACACACACACACACATAAGCCGAAGGCATTAAAATAGGTCAGCGATGTTGACCTAATACTGCAGGAGAAGAGTTTTCTCAAATTCCCTACACGACCATCACATGTCTCTACCTTGTCCTGACATAGTGACCTGCAGGAGAAGAGTTTTCTCCTGCAGGTCACTATGTCAGGACATGGTAGAGACATGTGATGGTCGTGTAGGGAATTTGTACAATGAGAGCATAGCTTAAAAAGCTTATGTGTCGGTATTGTTTACCTTCAGACAATGCAGGGCTTTCACGGTGTCTTGACTGCATCTGTAGGTGGAGAACTATGAACGGGCATTCTTTGGCTTGGACTGCTAAAGAAGTAGGCCTGAAAAGAAGTGCAGCAGTGTCAAAGAAGGACCGACAAGAAAAAAAAGAGAGAAGTCGATCAATCAAGACCTAGACCCAGACTGTCTGTGTGTAAGTGTGCAGCAAAATGCCGAGTGTTAGAAAGAAGAATACAGCATTCCCGCAAATCCATTCATCTTTGTCAGCCTTCAGACGCTGCCTTACTTTGTAGACTAATTACACGGATGTGACAAGACATAGGACACCTCTGTGGACCTGACAGTATTCATATTAAGAAGTGCACTAACGGTCCATTCTCACACCCATTAGTGAATGCGGTCACAGTTTCCATTGAAAAGGCTCTTAGTGCCCAGAGGGAGTTAACTTGACACTATCAGGTGCATTCATTTCCCAGAAGCCCATTGGGGAAAGACACGCAAAAATGTCAGTGTAGTGTAATCAGTGATTGGCGTGGACAAGCTGGGTCAATTTTGAGATCACCGAGAACAAAATGAGAGTGAGTCAATGAATCAACGTTATCTGAGGTCAGGCTGAATCAATTGGATTAGTGCAGAGAGACAGCATGCCAAAGAAGGACAATGAATGATATATCTAATTTCCTCAAACTGATTTCTTTTCCCCATCTCTCAAATTTGGAATTAAGTGTATGTAAAATTAGCAGCAAAGCACTCACCTTACAACCGACGGCCAGCAGGACGTTGAGCAAAACAATGGCTGACATGATGGCAATGATAACTTTAGGGTGGTCATCCCTGACAGCAGGCCAGAAGGTCAGGGCCAGAACTGAGCCGGAGAGGCAGAGCGCCACCACAATGGAGCACCACCTCAGCCATTCGAATGGAAGGATCCACAGGACCTGAGAGGACAGCAGAGCATTATGTATGTTAGGGAAATGTTACAAATCCTATCATTTTTCATAAGAGAACTGTCACACAGCTGCTATTGAAAATTTTTTTCCAGCCAATTCAAGGGAAGTGGGGCTGTATGCAGCACCTGTCCATAAGCAGTGTACTGTCTACACTAGATGGCAACATGAGGCTCTGTTTACAGCCCATTACCGTTTTTGTCAATGGAGTCTGGTGGCTCTGAAGACAGCATTGATGCTAATGAGTTAATTCTGTCATTTGAGAAAAGAAAGATCCAGGACTCACCACTGCAGGAATGTAAATTGAAAGCGAGTATCCGTACACACAGACAATCTCCATAAAGGAGTACGACACCAAGTTCATGACCTTGTTGTTTCTCCATAGCAGCAAACCCCAGAGGGCAAGAGGCACAAACCAAGCATAGCTGAAGATCGCCGTCGCAGCAATGGTCACTGCAAAAGACAAGGGAAACAATGGAAACTGAATGAATACTCTCCCTCCCAAATTTGGTGTGACCTATTAATTTAATGAACATTACCTTTTCGGAACTCTGGTGTATATTTATATTTCGGATTGCCAAACTGCGTCAGGAAGGTGGATATGTTTCCGCTGATTGCAATAGCAAACACAAGAGTGGTGCAGATCCAGAACGGTCCTGAAAGTTACAAACATAAACTGTGTCTTTCTGCAAAAATACGTGTCACAAACTCAAAATTTAAACTGTGTCAGAGCTAACCATAAAGATCCGGATTTCTACGGAGGTGGGAATGAATAAAGTTTTTTCCAGGCCAAGGCAGCACTGATCCAACGATCCTTTCCTTCACCTGTAAAAAAAATAATACACATTGTAAGCTGAGCAACACTACATTTGTTCTCGAGAGGTTTACATAACATCCATAAACATATTACGTCAATGGCCTCGATGTCAAAAAACTTCTGGTAGTACTCAAACGTCCAGAAAGGGACACTTTTCTTTTGTCCAGAGAGAAGCTGCAAGTAAAAGACAACATGTTTCTGTAAATAGTCAGTGAAAACTGTAGAAGTTCCATCTAAGTACAGGTCTTGTCCTGACCTCTTCCTGGTCATCATTGCCCAAAGTGTCCCCATCTTCATCTGCAGCGAAGCCTGCAGCATTTCTTTGCTTGTGTGGCTTCACATCTTCATCTTCGATGCTGATGGTTGTTGCATCTCTGTTGGCCTCCAGCAGATTTCCAGCTTCCTCAAATTCTGATATGATTATGGCATAGATAAGATATAAACAAAAATATGAATCAAGGTGTAGGACCCAAATAAACATACAAAACACTGAGGAAGACACTCACCCTTAAACTGAAATGGATCACTTGTCGACGCCATTGGCACAGTCAGTCAGTATCTCGAGAATCTACCAGCAGGTTTGAGTTAATGTTGCACAGAGGCAACAACTTAATCTCAGAAAGCTGTCGAGTAAAGAATCACAACTTTTTAACCCTTATTTTCCCTGTGTGCGATTTGTAAACAACAATAAACAACACAGGAAAAAGACACAAGTTAGCTAAGCAAATCTTCACTTGACAGCTCACCAACATCTACTCAGATAAAGTTTCTAACATAACAAAGGCTCAAATATAGCAAGTATTTCGTTAATATGCTGAAAATCCAGTAAATTGTTCTAGTTATTTATCTTTAACAACAGAAGCTTACCGAGGTAATCTCAAAAACTTGTAAAAATCATGTCACTTGTGTCCGCTCGGTTAGCGTCGCCTGCGTGGAGCAGGACAAACCAGCCGTGTAAACAAGACTACTTCCTGTTCCCACACGTTTTCAAAATAAGAGCGTCGTGTTTTGTTTTATTAATATATAACGTTCAATGTTAGGGGAGGTTAGTTATGGTGTCTGTATAAGTAAAAATTATAATACCTGTAAAGACATTTTGATGCGCTGTGATCTTTAAAGAAGTATCTATTGATTGTGAACTTTTAATTTGAAGTTGACAAACAGACTAGGATACGGGTGACTTCCCCCTGTAGGCTACCGACAGGAACTCCAAATACTTGTCAAAATGCTTGCAATTTGTGAAGAAAACTCTTATATAAAGTGGAATTTTATTAGCAGATGATAAATTAATCCGATTTGAGTCTTTTGGATCACTGTGGTTTATGGTTCAGCTAAGTAAACACCATTGTTATTAAGCTAGCTTGTTAGCTTCTTTGCCAGCTAGCTTAACTTAACCTGCAGTTTAGTTTCGAGTTTTCTCTTTTTCACAGAATTAAAATGTGCGACTTTAAAACGGATAATAGCCCCATTTATGTACGTGAAAGAGGAAGCCTTCGTCGTGTCGGTGACATAGTCCTGGCGCCTCCAAAGCTGGTGTCATCATGCAGAAGGACCGACCCGTTTGTGTTGAGGAAGGAGCATTTTATATTCACCTACAATGAAGAGGGAAGTCTGAGGTACACCACAAAATCCCTCTTTGACATCACGCTGCTGTTCGTAGCTGACAACATTCACCATGTGGACTCTCTTGTCGACTTCCCTGAGCAAATAGGTGACAGACTCTTTGTAGCAGCAGAGGAGAACCGTGTGTTTTTAAACCCAGATATTTCTCCCAAAGCTCTGCAGTTATTCAGTGATGCTTATGGAGAGATGGTGCTCGGATCGCTCTGTCTGCGAAATAGGTAGGTTCTACTGTCTCCACTGTCACTGCCAGCCATATACAGCCGCATTTACTGTCCCCCTTTCATCCCTGCAGGTTTCCACTGCTGCATGAAAGGATGGATGAAATCAAAACATTTCATAGTCTGAAGTCTCTGGATTTGTTTGGGTGCAAACTAGGTGATAATCATGAGCTCTTCCCGCACCTAACATCCACCTCATTGGCAAGGTATTCACAGTCTCAAAGACACGATGTGGAGAATTTGGGAAAAGATAATACTAATATTTTACTAATGTTTATTATTTTACCTCTATTGATAGCAGCCTGATCCAGCTTTGCATTGGTGGGAACAACCTGTCAGATGCTGGTCTGCAGAGACTGACCGCACCGATCCGGATGATGCAGAAGGGACTGAACTGTCTGCAGCTCTTGGATGTTTCCTGTTAGTTTCCTTTATGTGGCACAAATTCGAACACGTTTAAGATGTGAAACCTAAACTAAATGTTTGATTCTCTTACACAGACAACCCCGTCTCAGAGAGGGCCCTCAGATACCTCACGTGCCTCCCAACACTTGTAAAACTCAATGTTTCTGGGACCAATATGAAGGTGAGAGAGAGTGTGTGTGTTAGTGTGGGATTATTAGAATGCGATCTGACATGTAACCGTAATTTATACTTCCAGCTTGGCACAGGATTGAAGACATGTATGTGGAACCTCCTGGGCTTTATCTATTCTGAGAAACCACTCGACACCTTTGATCACTCGAGGTGTAAAACAGAAGGTTGGGCAGAGCAGGTAAACATTTTTATGATATTCTCTTTAACGGTGGATGTTAAGTCAACAGCTGCCAGGATCCTGTTCCTCAGTGTATGATGCATTTCATTATACTGTTTGCCTAAGTACCATGCACAGCAGCAGGCAGTGCCTTAAACTGATATTTGACTTATTTTCAGGTTGTAAACCAGTGGGAAACAAATAATTCCCATATGCCAAAACAGAAGAAAATCGAAGAATCAAGAACATCAGCACTCAGATTTTGTAAGTTCATTAAAGCTGCATTATAATAAGCTTTCTTTGAATAATTCCCACAGTTTTCAAAGTTTTTTTCTTTCCTCTAGTTGGCAGGCAGAAGTTCATCAGAGAGGTACTGAATGCAGCTCCCCTGATCCACGACAACACACAAGACTCTGAACGAGAGAAACTGCATTTCTACAGACCTGAAGGAAACAATCGCATAAAAGAGATTCCTCTGCCGACAAACCATAAAGTGAAGACTGCTCCGAACAATATCAAGAAAAGGAAGCATCAGTCAGACACCGGCGACGCTTCGCACAAAAGCCCCCCAAGTAAACGTCCCTCCTCCTCAGCTCTCACTGCAGAGGACATGGACTTGTTGAACAGCTACTAAGACACATGTCCAAGTTAAACAGATAACTTCAAAGGAGCCAGAATCATTTTTAATATGATTCACACTGGTGGACTGTAACAACTTGCAAATTTTCTCACTGGTAAATAGATATATTTTATAAATAAAGTTTTGTATTGTTAATTTGTTTTTTTGTCTCGTTTTTATATCCATCCCAATTTATACTCCAATATAATATAAAGTATTTATCTTTTGATCTATTCTCTGTATTTTGAAGAGGTCCTAGTGCAAAGTTCGTGCAGATGCTGAGAGATTCTGATTTGATGTGTCAGTAGAAGCTAATGTAGCCTTAGCTTTCAAGGGGAACAGGAGGCTACTGACGTCTGGCTCGCTCACGCTCGGCAAAAGTCAGAAGTTCAAAAGGAACAATTCTGCTTCAGGATTCATATTTGAGACAATCTAATGACTTTTTTTCATGTTAAAAACAAAATGAAGCACAAAGCGGAGCCACTGTTGCTCGTTTCTTTCACTGAAACCGGTCCCTGGTCCTTCACAGTCTGTAGGCTATTTTATCCAACCAAGAATGTAATGCACACCTCTCACCTCTCATAACAAAGTCATTGTTATAAAACAGGAGTATCCGTTTCATCACACAGGAAGCCTGTGCTATTTTTTTAAAATGTTGTATCAACAATTACTTGCAGATTCAATAGTTAAAAAAGTGAATGCAAGTTGAAAATAAACGTTACAGTCAAAGATTTACAAGAGATTTGCACGTCCAGCAGAACAAAGACAGCACTGTGTCCACTGTAATGTAATGCTAGAGATGCAAACAAGGCCTTCGCTTCACTGCAACAAGAAACAACTGTGCTCCAAAGTTTAGTTTAGTAAAAAAAAAAAAAAAAAAAAAAAACAGACAATACAGCAACTCTTCTGTATTTAATTCTGATTCATCAATATGAGAACAGACAACAGTGAAGCAGGAAAGACTTACTGTATGTACCCTCGCTATTAAGATTAAGAGCATTGAATTTTATTGTAAAAGTCAAAATTGTCTCAATACCACCGCAGTAGAAACATAGGAACAAACAGAGTGAGTTCAGCACAATCTATTATACCAAAAGTTTAAGGGTTTAGGGGAAAAAACCTGCATCTCTTCAAGTCACAACGAGTTCATTTAAACATTCAATATAATAAGCACACCAACAAGAGAGCACACAAGAAAAACCCAGAATCCTATTTGACTTGTACTGCCACTGATCTATCATAATGCCTCAATTATACCAATATACAGAAAAAAATTCCATCACTGATTTTAAAAGCTTCAAATGGAGAGGAGACATTATATCAGCAAATACAAAATCTTCTGCAAGTAGTTACTCCTGTTAAGACCCAAAGCAGCACAGGTCTCACACCAGAGGATAAAAATCAACTAGAGATTATTCATGAAGGAGAACATCCGCTCTGTGCTACAGCTTTGGCTTCTTAGATATCGGACTGGCCCAGGTTTACTTTGGGGGGGAGTGGTCCGGCTTCTTCTTCAGATCCTGTGGAGGTGATGATGAGCAGGGAAGACGCTGGATATGGAGTCAGTTTCTGATCTTTGATGTACTCATTGTCGCCATAGATGCTCAATTTCTGAAAGGGAAAAAAGATAAATATGACTTTTTTTGCTTTGGCTGTTTACATTTGTTGGTAAGTCCTCACATAAATAACTGAGAATTCATCCTCTTTGAAATAATCTCTGCATCTACAGGTGCTTATTGTTCATTGTAGGCATTAAGCGGTCTACTTTCAGAGGTTCACATTGAAGCAAATAAACTTCAAGCATTCTTTAAGCCAAGCTATGCTAACCTTTTTTAGCCAAAGTCCAGATAAAGGAGCATAGAACGTACCTCAGCAGGTACATACTGGTCCACAGCAGTTGCCACAGTTGCACAGCAGATCCAGATCAGCACCAACACAGACAGGATCAGAGTTGTGGTTAGGATCCACCCTGGCAGCCAAGGATTCCTGCAGAGAGAAGTACACACACACACACACTAAGAGCTTGTATGGCTGTACTATGCTGAGCAACTGAATTTGCTTGACAACACAGAGAGCAATGTGCTAACCAACCAACCAACCTTGAGAGGCAGCTAAAGAGGTTGTATTCATCATCATAGCTGCGGTCCCCGGTCATATCTCTGTCCCTCTCCTGGATTAAAGTGCGATGGTATTCTTTGTAAACAGGGCTGCTCAGACCAGGGACTGAAAATAAGATTAAAAAAAGGCACATGCTGCATTTACACGTCTCATTTCTATTGTTAAGACTATGACTTACAGATAGTGAACAGCACTGTGGTGAGTACAAGACCACTCAATCATATGTATGATTTCACTTTATTAAAAATAAGAGGCATGCATTTACTTTTTTAAACTTGTGCAGTGGTGTATTTCTGTCAGTCATCACGTTGACCTCATATGTGTACCATATTTTACACACAGCTATTAAGGCCACCGACAGGGTGTGACTATACACTTGTGAGGACACATGCATTGTTATCTTTTGTCCGTCATGTGAAATGTAGGAAAATGAGGACTTACAGCTCTTCTGTGTCTCCTCTTCTCTTTCCACTTCAAACTGGAAAAACTCATGTATTTGTGGTTTAGTCTGTTAAACAGATGATTTTCAAAACTGTTTTTCAAATAGTGTTCTCTATTCTATTTACACAACAACAGGGTTAGGCTGTACCTGGAAAATGACAACTTTGCCATCATCAGCCTGGAGGTAGAAGGTCCATGTGGAAGTGATGAAGCTGTGAGCTTGACTCATTACATCATCCCAGAACCCTCTGACCAGCGCCAGGGGGTACAGAAGGTGGATCCTGGGCATCATTGCCTCCAGCTGTAAAAAAAACAACAAAAGTCTGAGCACACGGTTGACCGTGTTGGGAGGTGTTTGTGTGTCGATATTACCGAGTGATTGTTGCTTACCTGCTCGTGTCGCTGCTCGGCAAATGGAAGCTGGTTCTGGCAGCCCAGGTTGCATGCATACTGCTCATCAGCTTGGGTGTAGGCCTCACGACAGGCTGCAGAAATATGGAGGTGTGAGAGGTAACAGATGGCAAAGAGGGATTAAAGGCCTGAGACAAAGAAGTTTTGGATCAAGACAGCTTATTATGGAATCAGAATCAGAAACACTTTATTATTAATCCCAGGGGGAAATTGGGTGTGTTAAGTGTAGGATGACTGTTTACGTTTATTAAACAAAACGTGACATTACGTAGGGGTGAATTCAGTGAGTTAAAGGCTCAGTGTGTAGCTTACTTGATTCACATTCGGCTTTGGTTTGATTCAAGTCTTCGCTTTCACGAACAAACTGACAAATGGAGAACAGACGGCAGCCTCTCTGACAAGCGTACAGTTGCTCCTCCTATAAAACAAACCAGAGGACCAGTTGAATCCCTCGAAAAACAACCGCGTCCTTAAAAGATGAGACACTTGTCACTTTATTATAAGTCACAATCTGTCTTTTACAACAATAGTTGGAAAACCACAAGGCGCTAAATGCACAGGGCAACATTTGCTTCTCGAACTTACCTAACGCTAATAGCTAACGCTAGCAGCAGAAATTACTTTCCTCAGCAAGATGAGCACTTACCCGTGGATACGTGTGCAAGCTGTATGTCATTTCACATGATTTATGACAAGATGCCGTGTTTCCCAAAACGCTGTCGAACACATCCGAAGATGCCAATGCGCCCGCAAGAAGGACGGAGAGTCCCAAAGTAATGCATGCAAAGGAAGAAAGAGTCCCCATTTTGTCAGCGAAAACCTAAACAAACAACACACTCCGCTTCCTCGTCCTGTTTAATCGGGTTGTGTTCTCGCGAGAACTCCGACCCTTTTCTGTTTTTCACGCGAGATTGAGCTGTATGTCTGTGGTACATTCAAGTATCGTAAATATAGGTTTGGTCGTTTGACCAGGAAGTGGGATTTGACAGAAGTACAGTCTGTCATTAATGTTAATATACATTTTAATTTACGTGCTGCAGCTTAAGTTGACATAATTAATTAATTCGTTCACAATTTCCAACCAATTTTCTACAAAGTTAGGTTGTTTATCTTTTCTTCCCGACGGTACCTTAAGGCAACATTAGCATCTACTGTTGTATTTTAGCATTCAGCTCTTGCTAGCTTTACAAAACATATCATTTGTCTCTGCTTCCGGTCACATTGTCACCCGATAATTAGCAGGATACAGACGAATGGCTTGACTCATGCTTGCAGTACGTTTTATCTGTTAAAATTAAAAATGCTAGCTTGAGTGAGCTCAGGTAACCAGGTGCTAGCAGCGGGTAGCACTTGTACTTTCTTCATAAACGCTAACTGTTGTTATCACAGACGTCCACAAAGTATATTGCTGCTTTGTGTTTGAAGATGGACAAGTTTGTAGTGCGGCTTCCTAAAGGCGAGACACCCAAAAAATCCAAAAACGATGGAAAGGTGTATAAACAGACCACCATTGAATCTTTGAGGGTAAGTAGTACATGAACAGATGAGCCTGTTGTACAGTTTAAATTTTTAATAAGGTTCTCATGTGTTTTCTTATAGAGAGTGGTTGTAATTGAGGACATCATGCGCTATAAATCCATGCTGGAGCTGCCAGAGCAGAGCAAAGATAACCTGCTGACTGCCCTGACAGAGCTGAGCAAGAAGATCCCATCTAAGGAGGTGCTGAGGTCCACAAAAATAGGTACACACAGGGCTTTAAGATGTGTAGATCAATGCACTATTGATGCTGAAAATAGTAAGTTGTAAAAAAAAATGTTCCCCTGTAGCACAGATTGTAGAATTGTTCACATGAGGACATGATCTAAAAAAATGTCAAGTTATCACAATATTCAGATGAGTTGAAGACATAATGAAAATATCTGTCTCCTAAGGTCACACTGTCAACAAAATGCGAAAGCATCTGGACCCTGAGGTGAGTTCAATGGCAGCAAAGGTTTACACCGACTGGAGGACATTCATTGAGGAGAATTCCAATAAGCCGTCTATTGAAGTGCGCTCCGACAAACAATCTGAAGGACTCAGGAGCAACGCGAGGAGGCTCATGTCTGAAGCCCTGGAAGTCAAGGTAAGAAAATAGATATCAGAAGTTCAGGGAGAGGGCAAAAGCCTATATGCTCTACTTATTTTGTCTCTATAATTGTACGTTGTAGAATTTTAGATATGTGCTTTGTGGTTCACAACTGCAAGAGCCATTTAAAACACACAATATAATCACATTTAGCACTTGTTTGACTTACAAACTTGTTTTGACTTCACAACAATTCACAGACTTTTATTGTAAATGTTACTTTTTATCTTGCAACTATTTGGTTGTTCATAAATGTCTCTGTTTTTTTTTATACTATAGGAGGATTCCAGCCTTATAGACAACATCGAAAGAGAAGTGTTTCACCAGAGCTCCCGGTTAGTGAGCAGTTCATACCGACGGACAGTTAGAGCGCTGGTGTTTGCCTTTAAACATAACCCTGAGATCAGAGCTCAGGTGAGGGACAGCACATTATCAGTCAACCAGCTGGTTTCTAAATACAAAAAATGACTGAAGAAGAATTAGTCTGTGCCTCAGATTATCACATTTTAACATTGTTTACATACCACTTGTGATCCTCATTGATGCATGTGCACATTTTTAACATGATTTTATTGATTTTATGTAAAGAAGATAAAAAAAAGACGTGGCATGTCATTCACCTTACCCTGTTTTTAACTGCACATCACAGAAAATTGATGATGAAGATGATGTTTTTTTTTTTTTTTTAAATGGAATAATGGAGGTTTTTGTTTTTATACTGCTGCTTAACATTTTCTACAAAATATTATTGAAAATATAAAAAGACAAGCATTGCAGTCTTTTCTTTAAAGAATACAACTATACATGTGTATAAATATACTAAAGAAGGACCAGCCAAACGATAGCAATCACCATGAGAATGACAGCCAGAACACAGATGCTGATGAAGACAATGTCACTCAAGTCATGAGGCTCAGATTGTGGTTGCCCTGCACCGCTATCACCGGTGCTCTCAGTCTGCTGGGCCTCTTCCTCCAGACGCCGCTCCTCTGCTGAAATGATGGACACCGATGCCACCTTCCGCAGGGCGTCACACTGCACTTTGTATTCTTGCACGTTTTGCTGCTTCCCATCAGAGAAATCAATATACAGCTTGTTTACGAGCATGGTGATGTTCCGGTGTTTCTGTAAGTCATCATTAGTTACAGTATTAATAGAAGCAGGCCACAAATGGCTGCCACAGCTGAGATACAGGAAATCTTTGCTTGGAGTAGTGTACCAGGAAGTGAGAGTGCTGTTAGTCACCTGGCCCGCTGTCCCGCAGTTGACAAACTGAGCGAGTATCTTGTAGGAGTTGGGCGTTAACTGTGCTGTGCAGCTGGGGTTTCCCAGGTAGATGCTCTCCCGGTCCAGCTGAGGTAAGGACTGCTGGGATATCAGGATAGTGAATTCGGACCGGGTGCAGCTGACGTTTACAGGAACCACTTGGATTAAAAAAAAACATTTTTACATTTTTGTTTAATCTTTTTATTAAGCCTTACCAAGAGTATATTTAGCTAAGATTCAGACTGCAAACAGTCTAAGCAGCTGAGAATCTGTTAAACACACAGTCCCTACAGGATTGTATAATTAACACCTCAATAGCTAATGGAGGGGAGAGGATTAGGGTCACTGTCTCCTAATGAAACAAAAGTGTGGTGTAAAGGATTTTTTTTTCATTCTTCGCACCCACCTTACCTCCTAGATAAGAAGCTGTGAACCCTTTATGTGCTTCATTTCTGTCTGTGCTGAGTACCACCAGCAACTTGTTGCCCTTGGAGACGATGGAGGACGGTTGCTCCTTGCCGCACCAGCGTCCCAGCAGGGGGTCTGTCTGGCTGTCCCCATCATAGACCGCCACAGAGTCGTAGTCGCATTCGTCTGACAGGCTGTTGCGGTCCTCCAAGTCCATAATGGGGAAAAAGAGCTTGATGCGATATCCAGCTGCTAGAGTGATGCTCCAGTGGCAGTTGATGTTGTTTGGGTAGATGTTGGGGAAATGCGGGCTGCTGAAGTTGCCAGTTACAGCAGTGAGGCCCTGCTGGCATTCACCTGTTAAAGCACAGTAAATCACATGGTTATTTCTCAGTGTGTTGATTTAATTGTTGGATTTTGCTCTATCCAGTATTTGAAATAAGCAAGATTCAGTTCATACAATAGAGGGAATTTAATTTATGTATATTCTTGGCAAGAGACAGACGAGAAGCTCAATATCATTCTCATTATCTGTTTAATATGAAACAGAAGTCGATTAGCTAAGATGAGAATAAAAACTGGAAACCGGAGGAAACAATGAATGTGTGACGTTCATCTGAATATATAACTAGCTGCAGGCCCTGCTGCATTAAACAAACAAGACATGAGAGCAGTAATTGTCGTCTCATCTTCCTGTCACACTGAGCTATTGCTTTAAAACCCAAAATATGTTCTTTATTAAATAACAAAAGACAAATGAGGTATACAGGCAGCTAGGTATTCCATTAACGCTGACATCTTTTTCTAAGCTGCTTTGTGTTGATTTCCATTCTCTGCCATTGAGTTTATGCTGAATAAGGTCACATGGGGACAGTCTGTGAGCAGGTGTCTCACTGTTATTGTGCAGACTTTCAATTGGATTCAAGTCTGGGCTTTGGCAGCAGCACTCAGGGACTTTCACATTTCACATGCTCGCAGCAGACATAGTGCGAGACGCTAGATGAGCTCTGCTCGGCCCACTGTCTGTGAGAGATGGAGGTCTGCATAGCAGCTGAAAGGCTTTTATTTCTTCTCACTGATAGGGTCTTTTGTTTCATGCTGGCTCTTTCATGTGGCTTCTTTCAAACTTCCAGCATGATGGAATGTACATTTTCATTCTTTTCACTGGTTTCATAATAGGGTTTTCTGTTCTTTTTTCACTTTCTGCAGAGGAAAAAAAACACACTTTCTTTACCTGAGTAGTAGTATGCCTTAAACCCCCGTCCCCCGATGTTGAAGTCAGACTTGAAGATGACCAGAAGCTGGTTGGAAGTGGTGACTGTGTTGGGGGGTTTATCTGTCCCGCAGTACTTGCCGAGGTGGCGGTGCGTGACTGTCGGACCATCAAACAGAGCGACAAAGTCAAAATTACATCCCTCATTGTTTTCCAGCTGGAAGTCCAGGAAGACCAAGGTGACCACGCTCATGTTGGACACGTGGATGGCCCAGGAGCAGTCAGCATTGTTGCTGTACTCCTGAGGGTATCCTGGACTGGAGATCACACCAGACAGTCCAGTCAGGACTCCACCGCACATGTCTAGAGAAAATAGAAGGTGAAATGTAGTTTACTGTACAATTTGTCTTGTTTAATATCTTTAGAATATTATTTTGTAGGATTTGTTTGCCTTCCTGTGTTACTGCTAAATATTAGCCAGCTTTTTGTTACACTTATTGTGAGCATGATGCCTTTGAGTGACACTAGCATGGCTCTTTGCCCTGTTTTAATGTAATGTCTTGGGTGGAGGCTAAGGTCAAGAAGTTTTAGCCACAAGTTACTTTTTGGCCACATGGCCAGACAAGATCAAGGTTGAGGGGCAGAAAGCCAACTGATCCCTGTCATACTGCATTAAATGTAACACGTTACCTTTTCTGTAGCCAACGCTGAAGCCCCTGTAGGCCACGTGGCGGTCTGAATGGAAGATGATTGACATGACATTCCAGGAAGAGGTGAACTGAGGTGGAGAGATGTCGCCACAAAATGTTCCAAGGAGATTCCCCTCATCCTCGGATATGCCGTTGTAGATTTTGATGTAGTCGTAAGCGCAGCTGGCATGGTACTCCAGCTCAAAGTGGTAAAAGGTGAGGAGGATGGAGGAGCCCTCCGCCACCACTATTAGCCAGGAACAGTCAATATTGTAGGGATACAGGCCTGGGAAGTTTGGACTGGAGACATTGCCAGACGGTGCAGAGAGGATTCCTCCACATTTGACACCTTATAATGATTAAAAACACATGATGATAGCAGAAGAAGAACATGCAAATTAGAGGTCACAGCTCATCCCTTTCATGCGACTATCCTGTTGTCACCTTTAAAAGCCTATATTACAAGGCTGACATTGAACAATTGAGGCCAAACACAACAAAGCACTCCCATGAAATATCAGCACAGGTAAAAAAATGGGAACTCACCTTTTTTAGAATCAGCCTCGTCAACAAGCAGTAGTAAATGAAGCAGCATAGCCACCCTGAGACTCATGTTGTTATTGTTGATTCAGGGTTTGTCACACCTCAGCTACAGACATACCATGTCAATGTTGGAGCGCACAGCCTTGAGACATCAGCAGTGGTGCCTGTAGAGGTAATAGGACTTTGAAAAATTTATTCACCGCAGCCTGAATGGAGGAACCTGATACCCACCTCGGCCAATGCTCTGCCCTCTTCGCTAAATTTTAATGACTGATATCCAATGAGCGTGAGTGGCTTGTCAGGACACTGTTTGGAGAGATGTTGTACATTTTTAATGATGGTCTCTCTCACACACACACACACACACTCACACACACAGAGAACACCAGCTGTGAGTGGAGTTGATAAAGAGACAGGAAGAAAGAAAGGGGAGGATGATCACATTTGTCACTAATATAAATGGCTTCATTACAGGGATGTGAGAAGGAGAGCTATTGATGTCACAAAGTAAAATGGGTGGTGGTGGTGGTGGTGGCGGAGACTTCTGAGTAAAAGCAGCTTAAGCATTCATTTGCATTTTAATGCAAAGGTAAAGAAAATAATCTGCTGTTTCTCTTACTACTGAGGCTAGGAGTATAGTACCATTACTTACATAGTTGTTTTAAACATTTGCCTCACAAACTTCCACTGAAGGTGCATTATGACAGATAGTGAAGGTCATCTTCCTCAAAGATGTCAGCTTTTGTAATGCAAATGTTGTTTATACTCTGCAGTCAGACAGATTTTGTTGCATTTGCCAAATGCCAATCATATCCCATGACTCACTCCTTCTTCTGTTTTGGTAGTCTTATAGTTGAACAGTGCAGACACATGTAGACAATAATCCTGACTCAATAGAGTGCAAAACCGACAGAGGAGGAGATAAAGTGCTCTTAGTAAAAAGCCTATTCTGCAAATAAATGTTTGCTATTCCAGGCAGAGCTTTCAGAGTGAATATATATATTCTTCAGCGAGCTACGGTAATACCCACAGACGCCTGCTAGATGGTGCTGTTACACTGTGAAAACAAAAAGAGGAAAAACAACAAACACCACCGGCTTTTAAAGTCACGCCGAGCCCTAAGCTGAAATAAATAGGAATGTGATTAAAATCAGTCAAGTGTTTTTCCACACAGCAGTTCCTGGAACTAAAATGAACTGCCTTTCCTTTTGAATTTTAATTCTGTCCTCTCTGAACACTCGTCATTGTTCAAGGATGTGGATACTGGGCAGCGCTGAAATGTGTTTCAGAAAGATATCGTGTGTTTGGAGCAATTAAATCACCTATTAGCGAGTAAATACTCAAATAAACAAATAAGGTTGACAGTGTTGGAAAATTCCCAGCAGCTTAAAAGGGGGAATATAGCTAACAAAAAAATGCAGCTGTGTGACCTGTGAAACCCCTTTAGAGATTAACTCAGTGATTTAAATCCAGAAAGTGAATTTATTAAGCTATATTAAAAAAAAAAGGAATTTAATAAACATCTAGAGTGGGTGGCTGTTCAGCTGTTTGACAGGTGTGACCAGTGTCCAAATGTATGCATGTCATTGTAAATGGTAACACATGACACATGACAGCTATTGCGTCTGACATCTTTTAATCAAAATTGCACAACAGCAAAGGATGGCAGCGTCTGCTTTTATACAAATAATAAGAATTAATCTGCTTACAGAACATCTTCCTCAGCATCGTGACAGATTATGTCAGCCATGAGATCTGCTGTCAGTCAGATGAATGTTCTCTATAGCTCCCAAAATGTGCTGGATATATATGTATGTATGTCACAGAACAGTAAAAAAGTTAGTGTCTCTGACACAGCCTGCAGATAGAAAGAACATCTCCAGGACATGTCCAAGTGGATCCAGTGTTAGGCTGGCATGATTTGTCCTTTAATATTTTGAATGCATGGAGGATTTCTGAAGACAAAGCCCAAGGGCATCCCAACTTATACTGAATGTTGTTCAGAGGCAGTGCTAACATTTTTATGCAGAGCTCAACCAACCATTCTGAGGAGGAAACACTGCTACAACCGTGTACCTTGTAGTCCCATCTGGTGCTAACGTGCAGCCAAAATGTTTATGTTTCGCCCTCTTGCAGTGATTTTGTTAACATTTCCGCCTTATCCACACCAAGGGCAACATTGATATACCATCACACTGCCAAAACGTGGAAGCTCACAGACTGGATTATGGACTATAATGAGCTATGGCTCTCTGTAGTTATGAGGGTAATGAAATCTATTATTCAGGTAAAGGAACAGAAAGGAAAAAAGATCAGCTTCTCTTTGGCAGCTAGTGCTGTGAAGCCTTCACTCAACTACATCAGATTAATATTACATTTGCTATGTTATTAAAACAAACTTGATTTTAAATTTGCTGTCACATGATGCTGCTTTCTTCCTTTTTAAAACAGTCTTTTAGAGGCTAAAAATTAAACTAAATATTTATCATAAAACATCATAATTCTATGATGTTTGTCAACTAATAAAGCAAATAAACGGACACAAGTTGCATAATATCTTTAGCAAAATGCCACATATATAAAAATATGTAATTGAAATACAGTGTTTCTTTATTATATAATTTCTTATATGCCCAGTGCCATAACTAGTCCAAAATGTAGTGAATCACAAATATAAGTGATTTCCCTACAAACTAATGTTTATTTGTATTTTTTTTAAAACAGAAATTTACCTTAACCTTAAATTGGACATAAAAGACATTTTTTTTGTTAGCTATATATGCTAACATAACACAATGAAACTATACTAATGAAGCTAACAGGAATTATACTAATATAATAAGTAAATCTGTGATCACTGTAAAATAAATAAATAAATAAATAAGTGGCCCTAATCCCGTTCTATGTCATGTAAACATGTGGGAGCTAATATTAAAAAAAAAAAAAAGTTTGCGTTTGTTTTTAAGGCCTCTTATTTTTGGCACTTTGGGGCCTCCATACATGTTTAGTTTAATATGAAGGAATTAACGCGCGGCAGCTTCCTGCCGCGGGCCGCGCGCACAGGTGACACACTCCGCCGCCTTTCCGTCATTTTACGGCCTGCGCCCGCTTCGCCTCTCCTTACAAAGCTAACATGCTAACAGCTGGTATTTTAACAGTTACGTGACGTCGCCTCAGGAGGACGTTGTTGTTGTTGTGGAATAATTCTGCCGGAGGTCGTGACAGCAGCTTCTTCTTCTTCCAGCTTGACAACAGATGCTAAAGCTAAGGTAGGTAGGTGTGCTACTTCCATTTGGCGCCGTTGTTGTTTGTAGCTGTGTGTTTGGGGTTGTTGACATGTTGCACTGTGTGAATATAAACAACACGTGACTCTTTGCTGAGGGACACACACTTGTGTAATGTTGTTACCATCCATGGTTTGCAGTGTTGTTGTGTTTGCTTCTTGCAGGTTGCTCATTTTTACATGTGTTATTTTCTCATTAATTCCCTCTTTGCTTTGTTTTGGTGTGACATGTGTGACATGTGTTAAGTTAGATTTTTTTGAACAACTGTTACCTTTGTGTTTGTGACCTTTGAACTGACCAAGGCAGAAAAACAGGGAGATTTTTGACTCATCCACTATGCAGCTGGGTTCCCATCACATATAAGGACTGAACAAGCAGCAGCCTCTGGGGCTGGAGACATAAGGCCTGAGTGTTTAAAGTAGCAGTTCACCCAGTATCCTCTAGGGGTCAATTTCCATAGACTCTCATGTTTATGTGGCCAACTTTACAGCAGAAAAAATGATTCTGGTTTGTACTGATAAGTTCCCCTTTTGGGACAATCATTTTTTTAATAACTCATTTGTCTTACTTGTATTAGGACTTAAATTCTGCATGATTATAATATAGTGTAACCACTTTGAGTGACAGGTGGGTGCTGAAACACAGCGTGAGCGTCTTGCATCCATCCGTTGGAGCCTTCCACAGGGACTCAAAACATTGCTTCAGTTACCTACGGGTGACGTCAAGGTCCCAATGTCTGTGGGACAGAAGACAAAATAAAACATTACAGTAATTTTAGAGAGTAAACAAGAGTAAATTGGCGGTAAGCTGACTTGTTTTTGTTTCTGGATTGTAACCACTTCTTCTACTTTGTGTTACAGTCATGTTATGGTATGCTGCTTATATGGCCATCTTTCAACAAAACTGGCATAGTTTATCCACCTCAACCACTCAAAGGTAGGGTAGGAGATTTCATTCTGATGCACTTTTTGTTAAATTAGTGTAACTTCTCTTTACAATCCGATAGCAACCGATTAGTTCGGCAGTTTCGCATTAAAGCGAAGAATATGAATCATCTGTGGAAGCTATAAAACACTAAAAACATCAGCCAATCCTCCGGGTGGACCCTGCGAGGAGTATTGGCTGGTTGTCACTCTCTTCCTGCTCTGCACGCACCAGAGAGGAACGTGCATGATGGCCGAAGTCACAGACCGCAGCTCGTCTTCAGGTGATGCGCGTCCATGTGATTGGGAGGCGTGGCTTCGGGGTGAGCTCCGGGAGAAAGGGGCGTGTGTTTACTTTCGAAATCTGACTGACTCTCACTGAGTTTTCAAAATCTCCTACCCTACCTTTAATGGAAACACATCTAATTCATGTTTGTTCTTCTTTTTGTTTGTTTTGTTTTTAACTTTTAAAACTTTTGCTTTACATTTAGATGGGAAACCAGCTAGAAAATGTCTTGCTGCAAACGCCTTTGCTGTGATGTGTTGTTTTTGTGTTATATTTATAATTCTAAGTCTGAACACTTTCCCCGCACATCCAGCTGTCTCTCTGTTGTAGCAATAGACTTCTTTACACAGCCTCTTTTCAAAGCGCCAGAAAACTTTTGGGTAGGCAAGCATATGTGCAGAAGCTCCTGTTCTGATGACGAAATACACCGGTGCGTCCGTGGTGTCAGCACTGAAGTATAATACTGGCCTGATGTTTCCAGGGAGGTGGGAGTTAAACTTGGCTTGTTCCCGTCTTTTGTTGATGCTCCCGTTGCCTTATTGCGCACCTGTGTCCCTTACAGTTATTAAGACTGTGCTGCTGGAGGCATGCAAACGTAATTGTGCAGCCTTGTGACATAATTATTTCCTTGTAAAAATTGTCTTCATGGGTAGCACATGGACTTGAAATTCACATCATAATTACAACTAAACTACAGATCTCTGCTCCTCCACAGTCCTAAACTTTGCACACCGATGGCCTCATCACTGCTACATTACCTCTCGTAGCAGAACTGGTTTCCTCCCACCTATGAATTTGTCGGATTTTAATATGCTAAATTGATAGCTCTGCTGCATAGCTGATGTGTTGGGCGACTAAAAACAGCAGGTTGCTGCAGGTAGCTGTGAGATGATGAAATATCACCCAGGAAGGTTGTTCTGAGGAATAAATTTGTGTATGAAGCCCTGTCAGATGCCACAACCCTGCAGAACAGTTTATAGCACTGTGAGGAAAGCTTTTATAGCTAAAAAAAACCTATCGTGAGAATCATTCCATCCCTTTTTTTTATGTCTGAATAATTATAATGTAGAATTATTCATTAATGTTTCTACCAGAAATGTCCTTGCATCTATTTTGACAGGGTGAGTTGTTGGCAGATGGGGCCAAAGAAAACAAGAACAACACTCTGTGTCTTTTGCTGAAGCTCTATGTCAATGGATCATCTAATTAAAAGCATTTAATTTTTTTATGAAGCATTAACACAACAGACTGCTGCTGCAAATGTGATGGATTAATGGCTTTTGAAAGGTTGGCCTACTAAACCATGTCTCCAGGAGAGTTACACTGTGCCTATACCTCTGTACGTGTGCACACAACAATTTCGTCCCTGTTGTCTTCAGGAGATGTGTCTTGTTATGTTTTTCTCCATAACAAAAATTAGAGAAATATTGTAAATCAAGTCAAAGCAATTGGTTACACAGCTGCCCACGCAATGTACACAGCCTTGGGCTCAGTGTATAATGTAATTTTGTTTGTTGGGGGGGGGGGGGTGTTTATTGTTGTCTGGGGCTTATCTCTGCTGTACACTGCGCTGACCAGGTCATGGCTTTATTGCTGAACATCAGCTCTTCTGAACATGAGTCATTTGTTTCAATCAATACATCTTTTCCCTTTAGGTGCAATCTGTAAACACAATTTAAGCTGTGATAAGTGAAGTGTTTGTATATATTAATTTCTGTATAATTATGGCAGCAAACACAATAAAAGCTTTATAAATCCAATCCACTAGACCAGCTGTTTTAAGGGCAAAAAGTGACAACATTTTCATTAATTATAAATTCTTCACATCATAAGTAAATTGCTCACATAGCAGAACTGGTTTCCTCTCATCAGTGACCAGGTCACGGCCTCAATGATGAACACCAGCTCTGTAAATTACAAAATATCTGCTCATGACTCGTATGTCTAAATCAACACATCTATTCCTTTAGGCACAATTTGTAAACAACACACATGTGCCAATGAAAGCTTCCCATATTGACTGACAGGCTCAGAAACTAATTGATTAAATTCCAGTATATATCTGCTTAGTTTTGCTAATTGTGCAAATTACTATGAAAGGCAGAGTTTAAAATCATCAGTGATAAGTGTCTGTATATAATTTCTGTGTAATTATTGATATAATATGGCATCAGACAAATATGGATGGCATCAAACACTGAGCACTATAAATCAATTTCAGCTGAGCCGACTAGACGGCTGTTTTGGGGTGAGAAGCAACAGAGCATTTTTAATTAAGCATTCACATATTGATGCTGCAATGTAAATACTTTGCAGGAATTTATATGGGGAGTGGAGCACCCTGGCACATAAACAGCGTGCAATTATGGCCCTTAGCAAGTGCTCTTGATTAAGCCTTTTTAATACTCACTGGGTTCTGAACAGATGAGTCATAATAATGCGTCAGTAATATTAGAAGATTGCTCTTGCAGTGAATATTCACACAAGTGATCTAAAAAAAAAAAGAAGATAGAAGAAAAGTAATATTAAAGTGGATGGGGATGGGATTCTGTGATGTAAAGAAATGAGATACTTAGTGATGAAAACATTGGCCTGATGCCATCTTGGTCTTTTGAGGTGGCTCCTCTTATGATCGTTCAGGTAAAAGGAAACAACATAAAGGCTACATTGGTCGTGTCATTCATAGAGATGACAGACAAAATTTTCCCTTAAATTGTACTCTATGTGTTCTGGTATTAAATTTCATATGTGGTCATTTCCTTCTCTAAAGCATACACTGTACAATTTGAGAAATATTCTTTTTAAATCCATCTCAAACTGTGTGAGTAAATCCTCTACGATGTAAATCCAAAGCTCCAAAGCTCTACTAACCTGGTCTCCATATTTTCTGTCACCTTGGCCTTTTACCTCTTCACACAGAATTAGAAAAAAGCCATAAAGGGCACTGAATCGACTCATGTTGCAAATAATGTGCCATGAGGCGGAATTCAGGCCGACTCTAAAAGGAGTCATGTAACTCAGATATGGCCTCGAATCATACACTGTATGCCCAGCTTAAGAGTGACTAAAGGACTGAGAGTGCTTTCTCAATTCTTGGCTAAACAGTCGGCCTCACTATCTTCTTTAATGTTGCAGGATTAACTCAAGGTGAAAACTGTTCTTCAAATTTACTCTAGCTTGACTTCAGTTCCGCTAATAGCAGCAGTGTAACAAAAAAAATCAGCCCTTTCTTGTCCGTCAGTAATTTGATAATCACTGAGTAGACAAGTCATATATCTTTATTTCCACATCCAAAAGTGGTGTGACACATGCAGCCATGAAAACTATATATATATGTAGTGTGACTCTTTCCTGTCAAGTGAGGAAATAGTTTTAGAGCCAGAGAATCCAGAGAGGCAGGAGGTTGGTGTGGTTGAATTGTTTCGGCAGAAGTTTGTTCTCAATCTCTGCGAATACTTGACGTTAGCTGTGAGCTTGATTCAGTGGTTGTATCAGTCGTGACTGAGAACTACAACCTCCTTTTTTTCTGGTACAGTTTTTTTTGTGTGGCACGACCTAATGTAAGATCTATTGTAAGACACATCTGTTTCCTTTTCTCTTTTTATTTTGTCAAGGAAATTCTACTACATGTGAACCTATGTGACCCAGGACTACAATTTATAAATGCAAACTCCCAAGTTTGTGGGATGACAGCTGGTGGTGCAAAGAGGAAATCTTCCATAAAGCTGGTGGCCTTATTTAACAATGCTCGTGTGACCGTCGTAGCGTGCAAAGGTTATGACCGTCCTCTGAAGGCTGCAGCTCTGAATTGAGACTCAAGATATCAGGAGTACTGTGGAGTACTGCCAGCAGATACTTCAGCCATAAAGCACAGTTGTTTTGGAGTTTGGGGCCTTATTTAAGCAAATAAAGCATGACAAAGTCTACACATGCAGCAGGAGGAAGCTCTAAACACAACACAAGTACAAGAGCAAACCACAGCCTTACTTTGTTCCCCGTGACTCTGAATCCAGTCTTTTGCTATTTCCCTTCATAAATCATACTCAGGTCATACACACCTGTATATTATGTTAAAATTATTCAAATAAATCACGTTTAAAAATGTCGTTTTCAAGCAAAAAGAGAGGAACAGAATAAGGACCTGTCTCTGTCCTCCTCCTCACTGCTGACCCTTTTTGGCCTTGGTGGCTTTTTGGACCTGTGAGTGCTCGTTGCTTCCTGACAGATGGCCAACTGTACCAGTCATTTCCCCGTCTGTGGGGGGGGGCACCAGCTGTATGTACAGACTGTGCTCCGGCAGAACACACACACACACACACCATGTACCGCTCATTCGACAGTCACGCCATATTTGTTTGCAAACAGTGTGAAGTCCTGCGTTATACCTCGGTATGAAAACCCAATACACCAACATAGCACAGCGCTACACCGATAAAGGTCACGGAGGAGGTGTTCATGGGAACAGTTTACATAATGTTGCAGTAATATGACAGGATAAAAACACAGGGCAAACTCATAAATCTGTGACTTTTCTCTCTCTTATAATATTGCATGTGGCTTGGTGTAATCCATGAGACATGTTCACAGCTCCGAGATACTAATTCAAGGTACTCTTGAGGAATAATCCACCTCGCATGAATAAACAGTTGGAGATGATCAACCCCTTATTGAGAGCCAATGAAAATTCTTCCCTGGAGTCATCTGAAAAGCGATGCCCACCAGTATTTTAAGAGGGGGATAGCAGCAGTGATGGAGACAAAAGGTTAACTGCTATTGGCTAGTTACACTCCTGGGATGCAGAATGACCAATTATCGTGATTAATAGAGGTCTAATTAAATAGCCTCTCACTTCCAAACACTGCTAGTGATGTTTTCAGTGTAATAAAACTGTAAGTAGATATCACTGGTTCTCTCTCACATTTCTATCACTCCCATGTTTGTGAATCTGGCTGTATTGCCTCTCATAAGACATTATCATTACTTGCTTGCAGGCTGATGTGGAGTGTGTTTGTGTATTTCCTTGCGCTCATGGGGTTGTTTGTGCCAAGTTCCCTCATCTATCTGCAGTCTGCCCTTCTCTGATGACCACTGAAGCTCCATTAGTAGCCGCAGTCCTGATTGATGTTGCACAGCACTGCGTTGGAAGGCTAGGAGTGTTGTTCTGAACAAGAGACATGCTTATTTCGACACCTTTTCACCGCAAAAAAAGAGAAAATCGCTATCCTGATGTCGTGAGGCTCAGATTTGGATTGATGGTGCAGAGCTCAGCAAATGCCTTAAATTATTTTTTGCTTTTGTTTGAATTTGTTTGCCTATCCTCCACGTCTCCAAGTATGAAAAAATGTTTCTGAGGACATGGTTGTTTAGATAATGGGAGTGTTTCATGAATGAATTTAAAGAATACGTTCTGGCTCCAATGATACAACTGATTCAGAGCTGCTGAATGGTCCCGTTTGAGCTGCTTGATTGAAAGGATTTAGGCGATTGTTTTTGTGTAAGCTGCAGCAGTAAAGCCTATTTTTCTTATGATTCCACTTATGAGGCATCATAAAAGTGAATATATATATTTTCGTTTTTCAAGAAAAAAAAAACCCTGTAATCTAAAAGCTAAATGTTCTGACAGATCTGACAGCGTCTGTGTTAAACATCCTTGATCAAACAAAGATGACAGTAGGTGCTATTAAAATGAAAAGATGTGGTTAGTTTGTGAGATCACACACACTGCTACGGTTCCCCTGATGAAAACACCTTTTTTTTTCTATTAGATCTATTTTTTTTTATTATGTTTTCAGTCTCTTTGGTCCTGTTGTTGCCACCAAAATGACACGTCTTGAAAAGCAAATACTTGAGCTATGTCACTACTTTTCAGTATGGCCTTTGAATCCTTGTCTGCAATCATTAGTGGGAAGCAATGGCACCGTGAGTACCATGGCCAGCTGCCAAGGCATCCATGCCACAAGACAATGAGGGAGATCACTGGCTCTGTAGCCTGCTGATGAGTACACAGCCTCTTTGATTTTGCATTTGAAACAGAGATGTAAAGCTTGTAGCCCGCCGGACTGTCAAAACGAAGCCGAGCAAAATCACTCAAGTTGGGATTTATTTGTGCCAGCTTTGCTTTCGTTCCTTCCACGGTGGCTCTTTATTGTCATTATCGAGGTCAGAAACGGAACTGAAAATAGTTATTGCTGAGGATTAAATGCCTAAAGTGTTGATGATGATGATGCAGATTACATTTGAGATTATTTGTCTTACGCAGAGATGCAAAAAAATATGAGAGAAAAGAGATGACACGCAGGAAAGGCTGAGTCAGATTGAAACTGACAGCCTTAACCAGCTGAGCTTCCCACACACAAACAATTCTGTTTTTTATTGTTAAATTCATGCTGTTTGGCAGATGGTGTACATTTTTTTCCATCATATTTTCCTGCCAGCAGTATATGTGTAAGCATTGCCTTATGTACAATGACATGTGACAAAGTGCAGTGATTGCTCTGCTGCATATTGAGCGTGCAGTTTTGGTATTCCGATGCTGCACATTATTACACCCGTTTCCACACATTAACCTTTCCTTACCGCCGTGCTCGTGTGTGCCCAGACTATGATTAATATGCCTTTGCTCTCATGTGATAAAATCTTGCCAATCTCCCTACCTACAACTCCAGTCACCTTATTATTTTCGAAAGGTTGTATGGTCACTGAGCTTGGATTATTCCATTCCCTGCTCTACATCGTATGCCCCACATGTCCCTTCCTCATTCAGATGTGTTTTGTCTCCAGGAATGGAATATGGAAATGTGTTTTAGCTCATGTATGGGTGATGTTTCACTATATCCTATAGCCATTTCATCAAGTTCCCACTAGGGCAGCTTGTGTGAATGTCGTTGGTTTCCTCAGCTGGTCCTTTGTGGCTAAAATTGAGACACAAGGAGGATTAGACCCAGACACAACTGTATCGTGGAAACTAAGAAGTGAAAATAAGAACCTCATTTATTTTTCACAGCCCCTTTTTTATTGGCAGTATTTCTTTTTAGTGTGTTATTCTTCATTTTCCCAGAGGATTGCGTGGTCATTTGGGATAAGGAGTTGATGTATTCAGGTCCTCTCTGTATGTCAACAAATTCAATGAAAACATCAGAGCTGGTGTAGGCTTTGTGAGTATTTTCCTGCTTCATCTTTAGGTCAATTTGTGGATGAGAAGTGTGGCAGCATGGGATAGATAGACATTATTCCACAATGGTTTTACTGTTACTGTTTAAACTGTAAACAAACTGCAAGAAATTCTAGGTTTCACTCACACAGAATCACAACCAAAACTAATTGGAGTGAGAGAGATGCCAATCAATTGCTGCTTGTAATACTGCACACAATCCTGGAGTCAAATGAAATCTACGTGGTGTAATTTGCCTGTGTGATTTAGCCATGGAGGGGCAGGGGATCAGGAATGGTTGTGGGTAAGGCTGTAAACATGACCTGCAGGAGCCAGCGTGGCTGCAACAGCAGTGCTA
Organism: Parambassis ranga; assembly: GCF_900634625.1. Lineage (NCBI taxonomy): Eukaryota > Metazoa > Chordata > Actinopteri > Ambassidae > Parambassis > Parambassis ranga. The sequence continues at coordinate 2,833,850 of NC_041037.1, read as the reverse complement.
AAACATTTAATTACACACCGTCTCTGAAGCAGCATCCTTGCCGTTACAAAACATGGAAATAAACACACAATATTTCCTGATTGAGTTCAAACCCACCCACTCTATCAAACTGGATTAACATTTGAAAGCCCCGCAATTTCACGTGTCAAAGTTCAATCAGCAAGAATCTGTGCCGAGCAGAGGAGGTGGATCAATCTGTCAGGAAAAGCAAATCGCAGAAAGGGATGGAAAAAAACCCGGTGTGGGTGTGGGTATATGGCAGTGTCAGGCAGTAAGTCCTAACAATGCAGGTCTATGGCAGAAAAAGAATAAGAGAAGGCAACTGGTGATTGGTTGATTAAAGGTAGGGTAGGAGATTTCATTCTGATGCACTTTTTGTTAAATTAGTGTAACTTCTCTTTACAATCCGGTAGCAACCGATTAGTTCGGCAGTTTTGCATTAAAACGAAGAATATGAATCATCTGTGGAAGCTATAAAACACTAAAAACATCAGCCAATCCTCCGGGTGGACCCTGTAGGAGTATTGGCTGGTTGTCACTCTCTTCCTGCTCTGCGTGCACCAGAGAGGTACGTGCATGATGGCCGAAGTCACAGACCGCAGCTCGTCTTCAAGGTAATACCCGTCCATGTGATTGGGAGGCGTGGCTTCGGGGTGAGCTCCGAGACAAAGGGGCGTGTGTTTACTTTCCAAATCTGACTGACTCTCACTGAGTTTTCAAAATCTCCTACCCTACCTTTAATAAGGTAAATGCAGTATTATACATATGTAGTCCTACAGGTTTAATGAGACCTGGAAATATTTTCATTTACTACACCTTTGTAAAAACATTAAAAATCAAAGTAATGAACTAAGATCTTTATCATCATGTGCAGGAAAATACACAAAGAGACTGACTGTCAACAACATAACATAACTACACTTGGGTGGACACCAAAGTAAACCGGTGGGGCTAATAATAAGCTTAAGGCTTAAGAATTATTTTAAAAAAAGGGCTTGATTAATACATAAATAAGCATTTTATCGTTTCTTGGAAACATTTGCTCTTTCACTGTTTTTTAAATTCGCTAATGTCGATTCTGATGTTTTCAGTTTAACTTCCTGGAATCATATCCAAATCCAAGCGTTTGTGTCAAGATGTCATTACAATAAACATGAATAATTGACAAAACTCGGCTCTTATGAAATATTCATATAAATCAGCTGGATTTGTTGTTTGCGCTCGGCAAACATCGGACCTCTGGAATAAACTATTATTAGTAGTGAATAATGCACAAATCTTTTATGCATGACACCATATTTTATTTATTCATTGTGGTGTTTTTTTTTTTTACATGATAGGAAAATGTTTCTCTCTGGGGCTAACCTCATTGCTTCCCATTATCACATTATGCCAATCGGAGCCCGAACAGTATGTCTTTCTGTAAAATGGCAAATGTTGTTCTCACATTACTGTAGGGGTGAGAATATGTTAATGAGATCTGTGTGTTGTTTCAGGGTTAAATGACTCAGAAATCTGTTTTTCATGACCTTGGTAAAAACCCAACAGAACTTTTTTTTTTTCCAAAGGGGTTTTATCCCATCTGGCAATTTTGTTTGAAAGAAGTAATCCTTAAAGCTATTAGTGGCAGTTTTCAAGGAGAATTTCCACTGTTAGCTACCTAACTTCTCCCTCGGTTGTAGTTTAACTGTAGCTTATGCTCATGGAAACGGCTCTATGTGCATTAATTGGAGTTAAAAGCCCAGCCTAACCAAATGAACCGATTTACCCATGCATTGTGTTTTAATTAGCACAAGAACGGTGATGATAAGACATCCATTCCAGCCCACAGCAGGTTTTTAACAGTGGCAGTGAAGTACGACAATGGAAGGAACAAGAAGAGGAGGCGATTGCAGTTGTCTGAGGTGCTACTCTGGGGAAACCATTTTGTTCTTTGCTGTGAACTCTCATTGTTTCTGTTCTTGAGCTTTCCAACACATTAGCCATTTCTTATTTCTCTCAAAGCATGTCATCATTTTCAGAGCGAAGGATTCAGCCTGTTCAGCCTGTCTTTACTGGAGTGCGCTATTTCTGTGTCTACATGGATGTTCTGCCCTGCAGGGTGTCTAACAGAAGGACGCACTCCTAATATAACTAAAGCTAATTCTGCTTCGTTACATCATGGTTGGTTTGTTTGGATTGTTGCTGTTCTGGCCTCTTATAACTGTAATTTCTGAGATCTTGGAAGACAATCACATAGCTAAAAATAAGTCTGACACAAGCAGTCAGACTTATTTTCATACAGTCAGATGATTAGCTGGGATATTTTAACAAAGAACTTATTAATAACAAACCCCAAACTCTGTGCACACATGTACTGTTATAATGCAGCTGAATCCCCACTAGAGCTCTTCTCTTCTATATATTGTTCCGTTTCTGTTGTTAGACAACAGATCAAGCCACTAATATATATGTGATTGACAGGACAGATGGACTATAGTTATGTTACCAGCAGTTTCCTGCAACTTCCATGGCGCAAGAGTAAAATGATAGCACCTGTATGGTGAACTTGGCTTGGCTAAATGCATCTTTTCTCATCATGGTATTTTATTTTGAAAATCGACTGGATTGTTTCTGCTGTTCTGGTGTCGGACTTTATGAATGCTTGATGTGGTTGGTGCAGATTGATGTGTCTTGGCTGCGACAGAAATAGACTTGGTGTGTACCTGTTGCGGAGCAGAATGGAGGGTAGACTAGAGTGGTGACCCTAAAGTTACAGCGATCAACAATCAGTGACATGTCACAGTTACAACGCGCCTGGTGGGACTCAGGGGCGGCAGCTAAGCCTGACAAAGAACACAACTATGGATGGTGATATTAAGTCCAGTCTTACACTCATGTTATATAGTTTTATTCACTTTAATTAGGTGTCTCTTGGAAGGTTTCATGGACTTATTACTAATTGCCTTCAAAATCAACCAACATTGTTTTTATGGTAAGGATGGGACATGTGTTCTGACCGTCATTTGTATGTAAATATGTTTTTTTAACCCCTCTTGTCAATGTAAATTAAGTTGATTTAGTCACTGCAGATCAATCATGAATGCCAAATTGAACCTTGGTAATGCTGCCTGATCATAGCAGGAGAAATGACCAGAATGCCAAAGGTAACACTAAAAGAGGAGATTGTTTTCTGGTACACATGGTACTTTTATGGCTTCTACGCATCAAGTATAAACTATTTGTCCTCTTTTCTCAAGAGGGCACCTTGTGCCCATAAATTACTGGCGTGTATGTATTCAGACCTGAGATGGACCCTGGAGCTCACTGTGCGTGTACTCCCTCAAAAGTGGGTAAATTTGCGTGTCTCTACCTGCCTGTCTGATCTAGGTAGAGGCCATTAAAGGATGTACATGCTGTGCAGATGCCCTTTCCATCATGGCAGGATCTGCACCTAATGTCACCTTTGTCACCGTGACTGACAGCGTCGAGGGAAGTGAGGAGAGGGCGTCACCTGCTCCCCAACACAGGACCACCTGTCAGAGCCAGCAGGCGGATGATGTTTAAGATCAATTTGGGGGCAGTGGACTTCGCTTCAAGGATATATGCTTCATAAACTCAGTTGTAGTGCATTCATTAGCTCCATTATCCCTAAACCATTCAAAGGGTAGCAGTGGTACTGACCCGAATAGAGTGATTTCTAGCAGGATCATCATTCACCTAATGTCCTGGTGTCCGATCTTTCCTCTGGGGTCTTACTACAACTTGTCCTTTTAGCCAATGGCCCATATCTGCCTTTTTTTTCCTCTTTCATTTGCTTTTGTCACCAATTCTCTTGTGTAAAATCACAATTTCTACACATTTCATATGTGTCACATTTACTGCACATGCCATGTCACTTTGTAGGGGAATTTCCCAGGTAAAAAGGTGCTCCCTGCTCCCACAGGATACTCAGCGAAGCAAGAAATTGGAAAAAGGTGCAGCACCAGATTTATAGCCCATCATCCTTATTAAGCCTTGTTTGCACAGACAGAAAAGTCAGCGTGTTCATTTCATGCTAAGAGTTTCAGGTGTCAGCTGTGCACACTTCCTGCTTTACCTCCAAAGGTGGAGCCTGAGACGGATCTGCTGTTTTTTTTTTTTTTGTCACCATGCTTTTAACAGATGGGGCTCATCACAGAACATAATCTCGGCATGCTTAGCTGTTGATGAATGGTGTGCTTGCACCTGAAGAGAGCAATCAACGGAAACAGAGAGATTTTACGTGGATACACCTGTTATAAATTACCATGTGATCTTGATGTCTTGAATCAGCCTCTGCAGGATAATGTCTTTTTCTGTATAATTCAATATCACAATGACGTACTTGATTCCGGGGAGAAAATGTACCTTTTTCCCAATGTTATTAGTAATATTCTCTTTCCATTTTTGCCGTGGAGTACGACACGGTCACACAGGTTACAGATGCCATTATGAACAAGCTGAATAAAACCAGCTGCTGAAGTATTCCTGAATCATCGTGGGAGTTTAAAAGCAAATGACCAGTTTCCCCTGCGGTGACCCAGACAGACTTAGCAAGCAGCCTTGAAAAACCCACACTTAAACAAGCGAACACAGAGATGGAGTGCTTTAGGAACAAGCATGCATGCTGTGAGCTGTGGCAGTGAAGAGAAGCCTATGCTGCTTGAGACAAAAGTGGGTCATGCAAGAACATCTTAAGGGACTGCTGTGAAATTCTAAAAAGTCATTTGCTGGGAATTGAATTTCTAATGACACTAAATGGAAAGGGAGCTGTGAAATCGTTCCGCTCCTGCGCGAGTCCCAGTTTCTACAGCCCTACTGAGACGCTGAGGTGACACGGGAGGCTTGTAAAGCCAGGGCTTATGAAAATAAATGGCACCATGTAAATATTACATTTCATTGTGCTTTATTAAACTTTATAGTTGCTTGATGAGGCCCAAGGCTCTTAGATATGATGTGATTAGGTTACAGTGTTGGGGGGGGTGTTTTTGTTCTTCATTTAAATGTACAGTAAACATTTAATCTGGCAAGTTGACTACAGTTCCAGCCTGGGGGAAGTTGTAACAGACCCAGACTCAGCTGTTAAACTCACATGTGTCACAAAAATCATAGGTAGTCTGTGTTGTACAGTAGAATGAGCAGTTTCATTGGAGCAATAGTGCGTGCAGGCAGATATTGATTTAGGGATCAGGAATAACTTCTGCCACCTCGTTATTCTCAGATAGAAATTTTTACTGGAAACCCACCAAGGAGTTTTTGTAGCCATTGCTGCCCACAGTGTGAAAACAACACATTCTTAAACCCAAATTGACCTCCATTCAGCATCTTTAAAAACTGGGTTTTCAAAGTGCTTCGACAGATAAGCAACAGATGAGTATAGAAGTGGAGAACCAATTTGCACAGGATAAAGAATATTAGGAGATAAGAAGAGAAAAGGAGTCTAACATCACTAGAAAATGATTAAAAAGTAATGAGACTCAAGAAATTAATTTAAATAGAATAAAAAAAGCAGGAATGAAATCAGTAAAAGCCTGTGAAAATACAACACATAAGAGTTTTAGGACACTGATTCTGTAAGGCCTTATCTCCTCAGGCCGGTTGTTCTGAAGCCGAGGGTCTCTGATGGCAAAAGCTGAGTCACCTTTAGTCTTTAGTCCCAACTTTAGAGCTACCAGACGCACACAGCTGAGGATCTACGGTTAGGGGCTGGCTCATATGGTGTCAGCAACTCTGTAGCTGGACGTAGCTTGGAGCCAGACCATAAAGGGTTTTAGAAGTGATTTGTTAAATCCTAAAATCACTTTACAAGACAAAAGGGGGGAAGCCAAGGCAGGCAAACCAGTCCAGTTATTCTTTTCACTGTACATTATTGGCCCTTTACTATTATTTTATTCGACCTCTTCTTCTCTCTTCTCTTCTTCCGCCCGCAGCAAACCTTTCTACCATTTTCTTGGCTTACTTGAACACACTAACTGTGGGATGGCACATATTAACAGGTAAGAGATACTTTTTGTTACAGTCTTGCCCTTACTTATCTTTGTGACACTGCCCTTAACCCTCCTAAAACAGAGCTGTCGCTCTCAACGGATTCTGAAAGCCGAGGAACGGCTCTTTGGATCGCACCAAATTGCGTGTGTGCCAGGGAGTTTTGTGGAGTGTAGAAGAGTTGATGTAAAATAGTTGTAATCTCTTGTTGTCTTGTCTAGTCTTGTTGCTGTACATTTATAGTTGTTTAAAAAGAGAAATTTGATAAAAACAAATGTACCGTTCTGAGCATTTATAACATGTGTGCCAGCTTTTGAAAGTTATATTTCATCTGTCAACCAAAAGTGGTCTCACATTAGAGGCTTTTAGAGTATTTGATGCTTACGTTTTAATGTGCTGTTGGTTTTATTGTGAAATTCATACTAGCATAGCAATGACGCATTTCAATGCGAGTGGAAATGACACTTAAAAAACAGGTCATATTAGGATTGTGGAGCAAACATATTTAGGATGCCTGCCACTGCTGCTGTTCTTCATCTTCATCCTCATGCTCTCCACAGATACCAGCTGTGTCTGAGGTCTATGTGGAGGTGTTAGCAATGATCACTTGGCAGTGGAAACACATTGATTATTGGCTTTTGCCCATATTCATTACATTGTCTAGACTTTTGTCTGCGTTGGCCTTTTCCCCTGTTGCTCCCTCTTCATTATGCTTTCTTTCCCGTCCTCATTGTGACTTGCAGCTGCTGCCCTGTATCAGCACCCAGCTCTTAAGTTACATAAACATACCAAATGCTCTTGACTGGCAAAAAAATGCAAGTAAATAAATAAATATAAGCAAAGTGGATTATCTGTGAGTCATTCCAACATTTGTAAACACTTGAAGAATTTTCTAATTTGTTTGATTATCTTTGAAGTGACAGTCATGCATAGTAATCCTGATTTATGCTAATGTGCTGCTCCCGTTCCTCTTCTCCCACTGAAGATATTGGCATCTGTTGGTTTTGATGTGTGTGTAGTGTGTGTGTATATGTGTGTGTGTGGGGCAAGTAAAGGCCGGAGATATAGAATGAAAATGGACCAGTGCGATCTGTTGCTTTTGAGTGCATAAATGCTGTGCCACGGATGCCGCTCAGTGGCCTAGTGGTGGAGGGGCTAATTAACAGCAAAAGTCTGCTCGTTCGGTTGCCAGCATCAACAGAAGGGCATGTTCCAGATGCCAGCTGGTATCTGGAGGATGGCTGCTTTTAGATTAATGGAGAGTACATAGTAGAGGGGATGTTAAAAGTACAGTTTTATGGGTTCAGTGACAGCCACAAAGTCACCTCCATGAAGAAACAATCTATTGGAAACAGATTAATTACTTTGGTTTCAGGAAGTTTTCTGACCCTCTCCATGGTTGAACATTTAATGTGTTATAGAGTTCATTTAAATGGATAAGACTGCTGTTACGAGTTAGTGACTAGGCTAATAGTCCACCTGTGTCAGCTTGAATTGACTGGTTTAAAGATCCTATAATCCACACTGCAAGTCATCCATCCATTTTCTTTTCTTAACCAGCTTTCACAGGGGGCTGGAGCCTATCCCAGCTGCCAATGGGCAGGAGGTGGGGTACAGAATGGACAGGTCCGGTCTATCACCCAGTTCAGATTCACAAATGAACCTAACATGCATGTCTTTGGTATCAGGAGAAAGCATTGACAGTAAAAACTATGGACAGAGCTTCCGTGACGTCACCCGTTTGTTTCTGAAGAGCCATTTTGAGGCTCGGTGGGAGGTTCCGGGACGTGATGACCGCCGCCATGTTGACAGTGTCACGTCCGCCAAAACTCTCAAATATGGACAAAGAGGGGGAGCACCAGCGGGGTTTAGGGGGGCGGGCGATCGTGGAAGCAGGAAACTCACGCTGTGATACGTCAACTGTCTGTCACTCAAGCGGCAACGCCCATAATTATGCGTAATTTTAAGTCCGAATACAATTGAAACGAGTGGGTTGTAAAAAAATTCACCCCCCCTACAATTGACACTAGAAGAGAACCTATCATCTGAGACCAGAGTGGTTTTTTGTACCAGGCCGTAAACATGTTAATTTCTGCTGTGAAGTCGGCCATTTTAACATGGGAGTCTATGGGAAATTACTCGCTTTTGGATCCAGCCCCCAGCTGTTGCAGCGTGAATTACAAGTTTTGACACTTCCGTAAGGTTGCCGCTTGGGAGAAAGCCAGAATACCTGGAGAAATAAACCAGATTTGAACCAATCTGCACCAACCACATCAAGCAGGAAAGCGATGTAAAAAAGGTGGCAGAGCAATCCTCCTTTCCTCCCTTGCTTCCCGCAGGTTCTTGTTAGCATATTTCAAACTTATGTAGTGGCTGGAATCCAGTCCATTCACTGTATATAAATTGTTTTTACAAGAAGTACAGTCCAGGCAGTCAGAGCTACCAACAGAGAAACACTAATACCCCGTTCACACTGGGGAAAAAAATGTGGCTTAAGCAGGAATCGGCCCGCATCCAGATCAATCCAGATGTGTTTTTTTCTGAGTGTGAACACCTCGAATCCGGTTGTATCCAGTTTGATTTCAATCTGGCTAGATCCACAGCGAGGGGTGAACGATTAATGTGGCTCACATCACATTCATATGTAATTCAAGACTCCTTATCTTTAAACATCTTGAAACAGAAATGAGTGAATATTTGGCACATTTACTTCCTAGCATTGATTACAGTGCAGTGTCCTTGACTTATAAAATTACATACAGCGCATCCCTCTCAGCATTGTGTATGTTGCAGTAATACCTTTATTTAAACACTGTGACAGTGTGAGGAAGATTTAATTTATGACCCCACTCATATAAATATTATTATACTGCTAGTTCTCCTGTGATAAGCAGACATTTGATCGGTATTATAAATATTGTGATAGAAATGCAAATTAGCGCACAACAATGTTGTCAATGTTTGATCTGTTTGCTCTTTTAACATCAGAAATGATAAGTGGTGAGAAACTCTCTTTATACACTTGGAGGAATTTCCAAACGGAAGCATCTGTGCTTGCTTTGAGATGTCAGTCAGAAGGTTTCGCCCTTGAATGTAAGATGAGATGAATTTGCAAAATATCTGGAAGGAACACCACTTTTATTTATTTAGCCCTGCTCTGGTGCATCCTACTTATCACAGGAACACTATCAGCAGGTAATCATATGCATTTTTTTTTACTACACTTCCTTTATGTTCGCTCTCATTTATGTGAGAGATTTCCTCTTTTTTGCCGTGCAAAGTGTTATATCTGCTTTTAGAATATGGCATGAACTAGAACTAGTCATATGGGTGATGGCAAACAGCTCCCCAGATTCATTAGTAGTCTACCTGAGTAAGACTGTGGTTCTCCTGTCTAGCTACCCTGTGGCTCGTCTGAGAAGAGAACTACTCCTTATATGATGCAGAGCACTGTGCTCTCCCTACTGGCACTGCAGAGATAATGATTGCCTCTGATGGTATTTATAAAGTAAAGTAAACCATCGCTTTTACTGAATCGTTCAGTTTTCTGATTTTTACCCTTGTTTTCCAAGGTATTGTGCAGCTTGTCTTCCTACATGAACATTTTTTTCAATTTCTCATCTAGCTAATGGTGACGACTGCCTACAGTGAAAGGGCACAACTCTCAGGTGGTCCGCTATCGATCAAGGCAAAGGCAGCACATGTTCTATCTTTGTCGGCTGAAGCAGACATTTGTAACAGCATGTACAGAAACCTATGGTGACTCTGGAGTCGTGTGTTTAACCAACCAAAAGGTAGCACTAAAAAAAAAACAAAAAAAAAACACATCAAATGATCATAAAAGGCTTAAACTATTTGCATTTTAGAAACTCATAAACATTTATCTCCTAAAAGTGTATCAAATGAGTTTTTAGCTGACTGTGAGAATAATTAAAGGGCATTTTAATATCCACGGGGCCAAATTCATAAATCATGTTTATGCACAGAACAAGAGTTGCATTCATGTCTCTGTGCAAACTTCTCCACAGATATTGGAGATATTTGAGAGCAAGATAGCAACGTTAAATTAAAATGCAGTGCAGTAAAAAGTATATTTTATTCTGCCTTGGGGTGCTGTTACTTTAATAAAAACCTTCACACTTTTAATTTGGTCAAGTAACCTTCTGTGGCAGTCGTATACAGCAAACTCAAATCATTTATACAACATTAGGCAATCATAACAACAGCAGAACCTGTCGCTGCATTATATTTACCAGCTCACTGTAATGACTTGTTATTAAGAGTTTATATTCATAGTACATGCGCTAATGGGTTTAAAAGGAAAGAAGTGATAGATTAACTATTTGTTAAATTGCAACACTTTTGTTTTTGCTCCCATGTTTCATGAGATGGACTTGAAGATCTAAACTTCATTCCAGATACACAATATTACCATTCCTCTCAAACATTGTTCACAAATCTGTCTAAATGTGTGATAGTGAGCACTTCTGCTTTGCTGAGATAATCCATCCCACCTCACAGGTGTGCCACATCAAGATGCTGATCTGACATCATGATTAGTGCACAGGTGTACCTCAAACTGCCCACAATAAAAGGCCACCCTGAAATGTGCAGTTTTGTCTCACAGCAAAATGCCACAGATGCCACAAGCATTGAGGGAGCGTGCAATTGGCATGCTGACAGCAGGAATGTCAACCAGATCTGTTGCTCGTGCATTGAATGTTCATTTCTCCACCATAAGCCGTCTCCAAAGGCGTTTCAGAGAATATGGCAGTACATCCAACCGGCCTCACAACCGCAGACCACGAGTAACCACACCAGCCCAGGACCTCCACATCCAGCAGGTTCACCTCCGAGATCGTCTGAGACCAGCCACTCAGACAGCTGCTGAAACAATTGGTTTGCATAACCAAACAATTTCTGCACAAACTGTCAGAAACCGTCTCAGGGAAGCTCAACTGCATGCTCGTCGTCCTCATCGGGGTCTTAACCTGACTCCAGATCGTCGCCGTAACAGACTTGAGTGGGCAAATGCTCACATTCGATGGCGTCTAGCACGTTGGAGAGGTGTTCTCTTCACGGATGAATCTCGGTTTACATTGTTCAGGGCAGATGGCAGACAGCGTGTGTGGCGTCGTGTGGGTGAGCGCTTTGCTGATGTCAATGTTGTGGATCGAGTGGCCCATGGTGGTGGTGGGGTCATGGTATGGGCAGGCATCTGTTATGGACGAAGAACACAGGTGCATTTTATTGATGGCATTTTGAATGCACAGAGATACCGTGATCTCTGTGAGATCCTGAGGCCCATTGTTGTGCCATACATCCATGAACATCACCTCATGTTTCAGCAAGATAATGCACGGCCCCATGTTGCAAGGATCTGTACACAATTCTTGGAAGCTGAAAATGTCCCAGTTCTTGCATGGCCAGCATACTCACCGGACATGTCACCCATTGAACATGTTTGGGATGTGCTTGACCGGCGTATACGACAGCGTGCACCAGTTCCCGCTAATATCCAGCAACTTCGCACAGCCATTGAAGAGGAGTGGACCAACATTCCACAGGCCACAATAGACAATCTGATAAACTCTATGCGAAGAAGATGTGTTGCACTGCATGAGGCAAATGGTGGTCACACCAGATACTGACTGGTTGTGAGTCCCCAGACCGCCAATAAAGCAGAAACAAAATGCACATTTCAGGGTGGCCTTTTATTGTGGGCAGTTTGAGGTACACCTGTGCACTAATCATGATGTCAGATCAGCATCTTGATGTGGCACACCTGTGAGGTGGGATGGATTATCTCAGCAAAGCAGAAGTGCTCACTATCACACATTTAGACAGATTTGTGAACAATGTTTGAGAGGAATGGTAATATTGTGTATCTGGAATGAAGTTTAGATCTTCAAGTCCATCTCATGAAACATGGGAGCAAAAACAAAAGTGTTGCGTTTATATTTTTGAGTGTATATATGTATATATATATATTATGTTGTCTCAGTAGCTTGTTACTACAGTAATAATATCCCTAATAATTTTGATACCCAAATCAGCTTTTTATGGTAATATATCATCAGTCACTGACTTTTGACTGTGATGGTTGGATTCATTCATTCATTTTTCTTTATGAGAATTTGGTTGTTTTTATTTATACTTCCAAAGAAGTTTGCAGCTGGTTTTGTTGGGTTGGACATTTGATTTTATCATTTGACCCCAAGATCTATTATATCCTAGCCAGGGCTGTAACCGTTTACATGGTCCTGTGCAGATGTTGTCATTGGTGAAGCTGCCTTGCAGGGCATGCCTGTGTTTACCATCCCACTAGATATTCATCTTTAATCAGCCGGGCCACAGATGGATTAGCATGCTACATGTAGAGCTATGTCAGACATTAACATGCTCCCCGTTACTGGCGGAGAGGAGATGTGGGGAGGAAAAGGAGATAAGGTCAGCAGTTAAATATTATCACTAGCCACAGGAGAGAGGCCTGGATTTGGTGGAGGGAGGCAGGGAGGTTGCCGCTATGCTTAAACGGCTCCATAAATGGCAATCGGTGAGGAATAACCGCGGGCCCCCTCAGAGCCATGGCACTTTCCTTCAGGCATAACTCTACCAAAAACTAAGACCCAGGTATGGGTACATTATGAGCTTCCTTATCATCTGCACTCTTCTCCAAATTATACCAAACATCAGGGGCTTGTAAAATTGGATTCGCTGCTGATGCTGTGAAAGATTAAACCTGAGATTTTCGTCTTATTGACCTCTAATTAGGCTGAAATCATATGGCAACAGTTAGAGGGCTAAAACGTGGCAGCAGAGCAGATATATATTTATACATCACTGTTCCACATCGGGTCATGTTTGTTTTTCAATCATCAGGGGACACCCATTCCATCTTGCTCACACTGCCATCGCAGAGCAAAGCCCATAGTCTATTCTCTAAGTCTGCATCACGTTCAGTAGATCCCTCTAATAAGCACAGGTCAAATAGCCTCCATAAATCATAAAACACAGCACTTTTCTTCTGGTTTCACTGCAGCTCTGCTGTAATGGAACAAGGAGGCAAGATAAATTGTTATTACTGCTCCTATAGCAGGAACCAGTGGTGGAAAAAAAAATCAATTGTATAATCACTCGTGGAGGAGAGGAGGAAAGGGCGACATTGAAGTGTTCCTCCATTTCAGGTTATTCCTCTCATGGAGGCTTAGCGCTGCTCACAGCCAGGGTAAGGGGCAACGGAGAGCGAAACACTGAGAAAAATGATTCATACTCAACAGCTCTCACTAACCAGCTGGAAAAATTAAAATAAACAGGTATGCACCTCTTTGTGGCTGACATTTACAGTTCATTTGTTTTTGCAGGAAGTCATTTTCATTAGCAAAACCAACCCCCAACAGCCCCCCCCCCCAAGTCCTTAACCTGAATAATAAACACAAAGTCTTGTAGGGAGAAGATAAAAACAACAATTCAGCTCAGAGTCTTCTAGAAATATTTTGGGATGCTCTCCTTTGTTTGGGCTCCAGGTAAGAGGTGTCATAGTTTGCAGAGCATGTCGTAATCATTTGCCTTAGGAGAACGCTGCTTGAGAGCTAATCATTACGCCTCTGCCAGCTTGCGGAGAAAGGGGGGGCATTTTTCTTCTCTTCAACTCTGGGCTGTTTTCGTCTCGGTGTGACTGCTGCCTGTCAAACAAACCGCCATTGGTTGAAACAGCATCAAAGCCTTCTGACAGTACAAGTTCATTGTGAAACTGCAACAAAAGATTCAAATGCCTTTAATCTGAGCACAGTAGCAGTATTTTCTGCAGTTTGTTTACCTGAAAACGAGCTGGCTTTGCAAGGAGGTTTTGTTTTTTAATTCAAGAACACTTCTGTTATATAACATTATGAAGGGGCATGCTCTACATCTGCTTTTCATTGCGTCCTCAAATATAAAAGCTCATTACAGATATTATAGCCTGCAATGCAACAAATAATGGGCTTATTTCTATCAAATCTGACACAAGCGTTCAACTGACCCTCTAATCATATCTTCCTTGCTAACATCCAACCTCTGGGACTGATGACGTGAAGCTAAAACCCTGCAAATTACTCAGATTACCACTTGAAGCTGGCTCCTAAAGCTCTGAACATGTTTATATTTGCTGCACAGTTAGAACATTTTAATGTGGGAAACTGTGGGCATTGACCAATTTTGGAGCCGGATGAACAATTTTGGCACTTTTGCTTAAACGTTTTTCATATTTTTTGCAGAATCAATGTGAACATGAAGATTAGCATAGCAAAAAAACTTGATGCTGTTCCTTCATGGTGCTTATTTTTTTTCTTTTTTGCTTGTTTGATTTTGAACATGCTTTGTTCTTTTGCACAAGTTTAATTTACACATATGTACATCCTCACAGCATGCTATATTTCCTACTGTGACCTGAGCTGTAATCCAGACTCTTCTTTCATTAGATGGCTACATTATAGCTCAGTCATCTGGACAAATATACATTTACTGCGATAAATGCCACAAGAAAATGTGGCATATTTTGCCACCAGAAATGCATGTTTACAGCAATTTGGTGGTAAAGAAGGAAGTGACCTAAAAGTAGGCCAGCATTTTGATTACTTCTGATCAAATCCTGATAGCTCATCTTTAACATTCACAGCAGCACTTTGTCCACCCCCTAGAGCGACTAGATCAAATTCTCAATTAGGCTTGTTGTAAGTGCGCCATCGACCTTGAGAAGGGCTCTTTTTTTTTTAAGCGTGGTTCCTGGTTTGAATGTTAAACCTTTCAAGTCATTTGAGGATAAATAGTTTGTGAGGCATATCCAGCAGCTGGGGAAATGTAGAAAAAAATAAACAAACAAAAAAACGAGATGACAGATTTTATTGATCCAGATGATGATCAGCGTACAGTGTGATGTCTTTTGTTCTACGTGTCTGTTATTGTAATGAATAATGTGGATAAAGCTGTGTGTCTGAGTTACTCTCAGTATCCCCTATCTCATTTTGTTTACACCAAATGGATTACAGTAGACACACACACACACACACACAACTGATTCATGTCTTCTAATTGGCCTTTAATGGAAGCACTGTGTGTTAATAAAAATCAACTGCTCGTACCTTTTTAGGAGCGTTGAACCTTGGGAGGAAGCGATTAAACTGGTTATTAAACAGGTAAGACACTCAAACACTAAAGTGATTAATTCTCAGGGGAGTGACATTCACCGAGGCGTCCTCTGCAAAAAAAAACAAACAAATGCACCTAATTGTAACCGTTTCCACCCTGAGCTCGTCTCTGTCAGTCCTCAGTGCAAACCAAGTGGACTAAAACAAATCTAGTGACAGATACACTGCAGCTCCAGTGAGGAGGGAGAGAGAAATAAAAAGTGAGCCTGGAATACTTAAATACTCAAAAGTCAAGCAATTATCCAGTGTAATGAAACGGTAATTACAGAAAAATGATCAAGGGATTTATTGAAGAAATCAAAATGTCTCAGGGCATTAGACGCACTACGCTTTATTAATGCAACCCTTTCCAAATACCAACTTTTGTGTTGAAGCACACAGCCCACACACTCACACAGACCTATGAAGTGTATTATTATTATTATTATGGTCAGTCAGAAAAAGGTATAGATATCTTTATTATAAACATATATTTATTATTATTGTAAAAAAAAAAAAAACATTTCATTCAGTAACTGCACTAAACTAGAGGAGGGTTTGTTCAGTTTGACCACAAACAGAATATTTGTTTTACCTTTGCTTTAGTGGGGCATTGACAGCATGCTCAAAGTGAGCTCTCCTGACACATGAATCACACAACAGGTAGATTGCCAATGGCACTGCCCAAAACAAATAGGTGATGCAGGATTGAGCCAAGTCCAGACTTTAATCTAGGAGTCCAGTGTCTCTTTCTCATCTTTAACAACCTACTCCTAGCCTTTTAATAAGGGAAGCACCAATATAAGTTTTTTTTCAGTTGACACAGACAGCTGGACTGTGTATTGACGCTTCATGAGAATCCAGTTCAGTTTTCTTGGTAAATTTTGCAAGTAAGTGACAAACATGTTTGCAAAGCAAGTGCGAAATACCTTCACACAGCTGACTCATTGGGTCATGTTGTTGCTGACTGACAGACTGCTTGCATAGTGTAGCATTCTTTGCAAACATAGAATTGAAATACATAGATTGCCCGATGAATCATTCCCATTATTTGATATACCTGATCTAGCTATTTAGTCAATACTGTGGCCGACATGTGATTTTAATGTCGGAACAACAAGCTCAACAAGCTTCTATGCTTTTTTTTCAGGTTACCATGGTGACATGCACTTAACACGCGGCAGTTAGATTACTAAACCAGTCAACACCGATTTGGTTCATTGTAGAAAACTCCTCAAACATGTTTTTTTTTATTTGTAGAACGACACGAAAAGAGAATGGAGACATGATGCTGTTGAAACAAAAGTTAGCAATAGGAGAAAGTTAAAATTGAGTTCTGTATTTCAGCTCTGACTTTCACTGTTACTGATTCAAAATTCTTTATACAGAAGATCTACAGGAAGCAGTGGTGATGTTGAACTAATGAATCATCATTTTGCATTATCACAGACTGTTGACGCACATCTATTTTCCATTTTGGGAGCAGAATCTTTTATTTTTTTATTTTTTTATTTAGTTCCATTGTGGATTTTTCCAATACGCTATACTGCAGAAATATCACACACTTGAACTGATATCAGAACATATGCTTTGAAAGGGATGTGATACCTGATGCTAAAGGGAAGCTTGCTCTGAATTCTACTTATTCTACATTTCAGTAAAGCCAAACAGACTTCAGCCTGTTAGGAGTCATTATTACACTGATTTAATAAAGAAAACTGCAGATTTATATATTGTATTTTGCAGAATGCTAATCCTATCCAAACTGCTTGTGCATTATGAATGTGTGCTTTCCCTGGCTTTTGTCCAGCACAACATCACAAGCAGACACGAGTATTGTATGCAAATCTGCCCTCCTCTGCAGTGTCTGCTTATAATAATAACTGCTGTACAGAAAGGCATAGTGCAAATCCATTAAATGTGTAGACCCAATGGCACTTAAAGAGCCAAATCAACAGTGACGTTTGACATCTAAAGCTGAGATTATTAATGTACTGTATGGGTAATACACAAAAAAAGAGCCATCAAAGGCACTTGTGACTGATGCCAAACACGGGCTGCTTGAGAAGAAAAAAATAAAAAAAGCACCGTATTAGGATGTTATTGCCACATGTAAGAGTAACTAACATTGTAAGACTTTGCTCTCTTGATGGTGTCAAATCAAAACATTTGATGAGCTTTTATAGAAATCCACTTTCAAAGGTTCATCACTGAATTGCATTGTC
This sequence comes from Parambassis ranga, assembly GCF_900634625.1. Classification (NCBI taxonomy): domain Eukaryota; kingdom Metazoa; phylum Chordata; class Actinopteri; family Ambassidae; genus Parambassis; species Parambassis ranga. The sequence goes on along the minus strand of NC_041037.1, from coordinate 2,816,476 downwards.
GATGGAAACATTGTAATGAATGACTTGCAGAGCTGATAACAGCTGTCTGGGTGAAATGGGAATCATTCTCAAGCAACACCTTGAGAATCCCTCAACCAGTTTTTTGCAAAGTTTTTAGAGCTGTGCTGAATGAGAGGAGGGAAAATTCGACTGATGTTCTCATCATGTAGCGTTAAAAAAAAAAAAAAAGTTGTCATTGCCTTGTCAGTGTTTTCTCATCATGTTCAGAGTGAGGGGACTTGAAAAAGCTGGCACAATGTGTCAGGGAGAAAACACGTTTTCCAAGATAGCTGTTTCATCAAAAGAAGCTTAGGTGTGTAATGATGGTGGTATCAATCGCCTTGTGACATAAACCATAAGCACCATTGCTTTTGCAGCTGTAACAGCTCAGTGCCTAGTCAAACGCTTTCAGTCATTGGACCATTTACTCTAGTCCAGATATTCATTACTTTTTTTTCCCTCTTCAGTCTGCTGGCATGAGAGAAAATACTTTGAATTCCAATTGAATCAGATTTGTCTTCTGCATGTTATGCATCGGTCGTGTTTTTAGAGTAGTTTTGTTTGCTCATTTGTTCCCAGAGGACCATATAATGGCGTAATGGAATCGTATAATTGCTTCAAAGCAATCTGCGTATTTCTTAGGTGAGTTCAACAAAGCGGAACCGAATGGATGTCTTCTTTTGCGTTAATAGAGTGACTCTGCATTTCTGTGTAGCCCGGTCTTGTAAGATTAATGATGGGGGCCAAGCCCTCCTTAAGGCTCATTCATTACTGTGGGCTCATCTCCCTGCAGGCAAATATAACGCCATGAATCACTATTCTCCTGTGCCATGTAGCCCGGTGGACATCTCCGCATCAGTTTGCGGTTTGTAATTTCCTATTCAGAAAGATGCAGAAATGCAGACAGAGATAATTGTTGTGACTGGGGAATTGCTTGTGCCTTAGGGGATATTACAAAAAAAAAAATCCCATGTGCTCTGCATATCCTCACTTACAAGAGGAGTTTCATTATGCTGCCAAGCCAGGACTTGTTGCAGGTCAGACTATCTGTCCTTTTTTTGTTTAGTTTTGTCATAGACAGAAACACACAGCCTCACACTATATAAAAAGGTTGATTGAAATGAACTGTATCTGTATAGACAAAAGTATGTGGACACCCAGCTACAATATGTGTCTACTGGCTGCTTTTTTTGTTTGTTTTTGAAAAAGTAAGCTGACAAACACACAAAGTTATCATCTAAATACATATTTTATGCTCCGTTTCTGCAATAATGACTAAATAAATGGAAATTTGGAACTTGAAACAGGAACATTTTCCACTGGTATGTCCATAAAGTGTCAGAACATGTTGATTGATAAATGATGGACAATTAATTAATAATGCAAACAATCCTCAGCTGCAGGTCAAGTAGACCGCAGCAATAAGATTTCTACCTTTAAAGCTAAAAACAGATCAACAAATACATGTACATGGTGTCCATATACTTTTGGTCAAGTTTGTGCTGTTTGTGCTGCTAATTTAAAGGTAGGGTAGGAGATTTCATTCTGATGCACTTTTTGTTAAATTAGTGTAACTTCTCTTTACAATCCGGTAGCAACCGATTAGTTCGGCAGTTTTGCTTTAAAACGAAGAATATGAATCATCTGTGGAAGCTATAAAACACTAAAAACATCAGCCAATCCTCCGGGTGGACCCTGCGCGGAGTATTGGCTGGTTGTCACTCTCTTCCTGCTCTGCGTGCACCAGAGAGGTACGTGCATGATGGCCGAAGTCGCAGACTGCAGCTCGTCCTCAGGTGATGCGCGTCCATGTGATTGGGAGGCGTGGAGAAAGGGGCGTGTGTTTACTTTTAAAATCTGGCTGACTCTCACTGAGTTTTCAAAATCTCCTACCCTACCTTTAAGTCCCACCTCAAATGTCAGATTTTACATGCACCCATTTACATGGCCACAGAAATACCACGTATAGTACATGTTATTTAGACTAAGTGCTGTGTTGTGGTGAAACTAATGTATTACACAGCTTAAGATAAGATAAGATACTTAATCAGATTTATAGTGTTGACACAATAGGATTCAGCTCCTCCTCAGATCATTGCAAACAAACAAACAAACTCTATCACTTTCTAGTTTATTTTAAAGCCATTATCTGCCAATACTCATGACTGAGAGTTTAAATACTTCCTCCAAAGCACTGCTAATGAGACGCAGGCTGTACTCCAGAAGAATTGAAAGCCACTCTTGGTATTTATTATAATTTATTTCCTTCAGTCTTCTTTCTTCCAAATGAGATAATGCAACTCGGCAGTTATGCCCTCCGCAGAGCATCTCCGTCAGTTGTAAGAGCAAAAAGAACCGCGGCAGGTGTGTGTAAGGGCAACGTGAATACAATCAGGCATGTAATTGTTTGGCTGTAATGGCAGTGACAAAGCGTAGCTTCAGCAATAACAGATTGTTCCTCTCAACAACACACGGAGGTGTTATGTAATGGAAATCATTCTTTTTTTTCCTTGAAAGTGAGATGCAGCCATTTCCTTGTTTTATAAGACACATAAATCAGCTCTACAATAGAATCTGTGCTCTCAGATGATCTTCCTCTCTGAGGCTTTGTGTGTTTTTTTTTGAATTGATCACAGCTTTCATGATCAAATAGAAGGTTGAATTGTTGACAGAAATGCTATCAAATTGCAACCTATATTACAGCTAAAGTGCTTGCAAACTTTTGCCGAAGATGACAGTGTGATAGATTTCTGTACTGTGTTGTGATTGAATCAGGACTGTAGTCCAGTTGGCAACACTGATATTGTTACTGTTCTGTATTGGCTGGCTGCACCGGTTTGGAAAAAAAAAACAGGAGTGAGTCAGAGATGTGATCGAGGTATAATGGAGTTCTTCACAGGTCAGTGCAGAACTATTGACCTCTCAGTGGGTTCTCTCTGTCCTCCACTCATCCGCCACAACATCCACCTCTCATCAGAAGTCCATCAGCCCAGGGTTTCCAGGAAAAATTTGGGACTCATATTTCTGTCCAGCTGCTGTCCTTTCTCACAGGTTCCATTTCCTTTTTTTTTTTTTTTTTTTTTCCATTCAGTGTAAACTCTGGCCGGTGGTGCTCTCATGCATCAATCAAAATAGCAAATGGTGTTCTAATGAGATGAGATGGGGGCGTGCAAAATAACTGGCCAGCTTCCAAGCACATTAGTCTCTGTAACAATTTTCTCTTTATCAGCAATTTCCCCTGCTTATCATGCTCCATTTATTATACTCTCTGTTTTCCATTTGCATTTTACATTCTGGATATTGGAGGAAACTCTTGAATCAGAGGTTACCCTTAACAGGGCACAAAAAGTGGATTGTTTTTTTTTTTTTCTATGTGTGTAAATCCCCAGCAGGTGATATATATCCACTGGTGATGGGTGCTGTTTTTACACAGTGGTGTATACATATTGTAATTCCAGTTGCATTGATAGGATTGCTGTTATGTTGTGCGCACTCTCTGTTTTTCTCTGATACGTACCACCCGTATGCTAGTTAGAATGCTCTTGATGCTTTTTTCGGTTGAAAGCAACAATCACAACATACTCTCAGGTGCACTGGCAGCATGTGTTGTGAACGTTTTTGTATCGGTGTAGTTCATGCTATAGCTGAATAAGCACTTGCAGCCTCAGCAGTTTTCTTGGAGGAATTTATAATCTGTATTTATCTGTGATTTAGTTGTTACTGAGCATTGCAGATTGTCATAGATAAAGTTGGACATTCCTGTTAGGCGATAAGACTGGCATCATTCTGCCTTATTGTCAACAAACTAAACGCGTTAGTCGTCACCACCGCTCTCTTGCTTTCCCACCATGGTTTGTGTACGCAGCCCCAAGTTGGTCGTTTCGTTGAAGATTTCCAGCTGTGGATATACATGTGGGCAGCAGAACGCGGGATTAACTCAAAGTGAACGACTTCTTTGTGATGAATAAACACACCAGTTTAACACATTCAGTTTAGAGGTAACCTTTAAAGGTCTTTTGATTCACGTGTAAACAATATTTAATGGAACAGGCATTTTTCAGTGTTGCTTTAAATAAGTTCATGTGACAAAAACATAATTCAACCAGCCACAAAAAGTGCTTTATCCCCTTATAAGAACATAAGGGGATAAAGCAAGAAAATAGTTCATGTTGATTTAAAGGGAAAAAAGAAAAAAGTAAAACTATATTAAATTATTAAAAAATGATAAAAAGTGGAATTTGAATATTTAAAACTATTCTGTTTTAATTTTAATCGAAGTGCGTCAGAACGTTATTTCAGCATTTGATATTTAATGTTTTCCAGCTGTACATCAGGGATTGTTTTCTTTGACCACTGATAGAGGTGACTGCAGAGTTCTAGTAGGTTGGAATGCTGCTTTCGGCATGATTGATTAGTCTTTTGTGTCTTAACGTAAGAAAAACCTGGATTCTTATGAGATTTGTAAGATCAAAATACGCACAAGCATCCGTCTACAATCGTTTAAACCAGGGAGCTGCAAAATTCTGGCCGATACACAAAATGTTTTTGGGACATGTGGGACAACATTGTATTGTATTGACAGCTACAAAGCAGTCTGATTAGGTGAGCATACCATCTGTTTACCAGAGGCTAAACTTTTGGTAAATTTTTTCGAAAAGACCTAACTATTCCAAAGAGGATCGCCTCTTCCCAAATGGTTCCATGTATCAAACCATCTGCTTCAACTGTGTGCTGTTCTGCTGCACCTCTATCTACTCTGCTCAGACCTCTCCAATAAAACTTTGTAGCTAATTCCTCTGTTGCTTATTTTACCTGGCATTCCTCAGGGGCCTATTCTTGGTCCTTCCTAGCATCTCTCAACACTATATACCTATGAATTGGCTACACAGTTGTATTAAAGACATCTGAGGAGAACTGATAGAGATGCACCGGTTCAATGTATCAAACCATCTGCAAATTTTAGCCAATTCCTGTGTTGTTTATTTTATTTAAACTGTGGCCTAGTTTTGGTCGTCTTTATTTGTTAAAAATAGCTTTTCTTCAGCCAGATCATTTAGAACCATAGTGACGCTCTTACAGATGTCTTCTGTAGATAATGTTTTCCCTGCCTCTAACTCCAAGAATTTGAATTCTTAATGATAAATCAGAGGTCATAGTCTTTAGTTTGAAAAGTTCTACCATATCTCCGCTATATCAAGCTCATACATGTATTTATCTTCACAGCTAGACAACTATAATGAACTCTACACTAGAATCAGTGTAAAACTCTCTTCTGTCTCCAACTGGGGCAGAACTCTGCTGCCCACTTTTTAACTAGCACTAAGAGAACACTTTACTCCTTCTTATGCCAATTTCCAACTTTTTCTGCCCGCTGAGATCAGACGGACTACATTCTCATTGATTCTTTTAATCCATATAAACAGAAACAGTATTTTACAGAAAAACTTTTGTAATAGGTTCCTGGGTTTTTATTATCCCTTCCTGTTCCATATTATTTGCAACTTTATTATATTCCCTGGTGCTTTAGGCCTATAATTTCATTTGTGTCTTTCTAATAGTTGTCTGTAAAGCACTTTGTGAGTTTTTGTACAATAGCATTTCAGAATACAATTAGCAAGGCTAGCTGTGTGACTTCATGGGTGGCAGTGGTATTTAGTCCAGACTGAACTATATACATCTGCTTAAATTTTCATGAAATTTGGTACAGCTGTTCGTGTATCCCTTAGGGTGTGTTGAAGCGATAATCTCTGTCCCGCCTGCTGTCACTACACCAGCATTCGTAGGAATTGAAAATTGTAACGTAAGCTGCCGTTTCCTTGGACACACTGCATATGGGAGCTTTGCCAGTCACAGACTCTTGAATAATGACGGCAACATCTGATGATGAATTTTTGTCACAAATTATTATTATTATCACACAAAACTAATGCTCCATCTATTCCACACAAAATGTGTGTCCCCCTATCTAGCATGAATGTGAGCACAAAAAAAAAGGTTAATAGGTGCTACTTTGGCTGATGTTTGACAGCCATTTTGAAGACAAATGCAGGATGGGAGATGAGAATGAATAGGGCACATGTGAGTGCGGTTGGTCTGCATTTGCTGTTTGAGAGAATAGGTGTTCAAGGACCTTAACTGTTCATAAGAGCACCAGCAGAATATTGAGAGGATAAGAGACAGGCTTGGTAGTAATTTGTACTATTCATGCTACATTACACAAGCAGTTGTTGAGCTAAAGCACTCTAAAGAACCTTTTTTATGCAATTGTGGCTGCTGTAGTGAAGAAGCCGTGAAATTTCTGCCATTAAAGGTTTTTGTGAACAATTTTATTTCAATGAGACACTTTTTTTTTTTTTTAAAGTTAGCCGTGTAATGTATTGCTCATGTCTTTGGACGGAGATGTGTTTGTCAATGAGACCTCATTGTTTCCAGAATCTTGTGTTTCCAATTGTTGCCTGTGTGGCTGCATTCTGTCACCATAGAACGTGGGGGGACGGGTTCTTGTGATCACCATGTTCTTGTAATGACAGAGTGAACCCATCAACAAGGTGGCAGCGGAGCAAGCCGGCATTAATGAATCTTCAGTGTGAGACACAGAGCAATTATGTGTGATGTTACTACGGCTTTTCCTTTTCTTTTGAAGAACCTTCCAATTATCAGTTTATCAGAGAGTTTCCAGGGGATCACGACAATTGTCACTTGTAATTTTGTTGTCGCTCGCATGATGTGAAATGTAACTTAGCAACAAAATGGATAGCTTTACAGGACTGTGCCACACACACAGGCCGGTTTGTTGTTCCACTCTAATTAGATCTGACAAGCACGTCAGCCTTTACAATTTTCATTTTATCCAGCTCTTGGGTCCTGCTCATTTAGTAACAAAAAATGACAGATGCAAAGTTTAGTTGCTTTAAAACCCACAAAAAAGGGATGTTGATGATATTCTAGAATTGTTATTGTTTATTATTAAACAAATACAGCTTAAGGGTTTCTTTTTTTTATTGTCTACTTTTCATGATTACATTTAATATTTGTAAATCAGACTTATGAGCATATCAGCTGAGCTTTATTTAACCATAATTCTGCTCACAAAAGTCTAATTTCTGGTGTCCAAATCCTATAAAACTAATACTACTGAAAGTAAAAAAGACAGTGAAGCTTCCTCTATTATATCACAGATATCATCTGTCCACCTTTAAGCCATTATTAGGATTTCATAAAGAAATCAGCCCCAGCCTCGGTGGCTCCTCCGGCTCTGGATGATTCTGCACAGCAGCTTTTGGAAGCTTGTCAACCTCGCTGTGTTGTTGGCACAGCACCATAACAGCTGCACACTGAGGGGAGAATAGTCTCTGCTGCCTTCAGTTTCTGTGTCTCTGTGTATATGTAAGCATGTGTTCACTGCTCTGTTAGTGCCTAACTTGCATACATAACCAAGCGTGGGTCAAATGCTGATTATCCACAGTCATTAAAGCTGTCCGGGTGACTGTCTAATTTAACCTGTCACTCAACTTGGACTCCTTCAACAAGCCACTAGGGGGCAATATGTCACCTGCTGTCTCATTTCAGCTGGTTTCAGTGGCAGACTCCAGTTCTCCTCACTGTCAATGCGCTCTGAGACCAGTGCTCCCAATAGCTATGTTGTATGTGTGGGAAAATTGAAGACACGCGCCCCGAGGCCAGGCTACATTTTTTTTTTTTTTTTTTTTATACAGGCAGGAATCTGAGCCACTTGGACTTTGTATCATCAGGTCCACCCACACACATGCAGAAGGAAATGAGGGAGACGATTCTTTCTGGGGACTGGCTGTTCTGATTCTTGACCCAGACTTACTGCAGAATATAAAAATGGGAGATTTTTCATTTTTGGAAATAAATAAATAGATAATGTTGCAGTGTAACCCTAGAGGATCCTAACATCAGAACTACTCACTAAAGCTAAGGAGCTCAACCGTACGTATCAATAACAACATTGTTTTCTTGTAAAAGTTAAATATTTCAATAAATCTCTTTACACGCTCACTCAAGATCTGCTCTGCTCTTGAACCAACAGACACTCTCGGCTTGAGCTGCTTTCATAAGCAGTCTGATGTAAGAGCTGAATTGCTTCTGTTCTGCCTTTTGTCAGCTGGACGTCTAGCCTCTCTCTTCTTATATATATATATGAATGCATCACAATTTAGATGCTTTCAAGCAAATGTGCTGCTCTTGCAAACAATGGCGTGCTTTTCATGTGAAAGCTCAGTGTCTCATGTAAGTGTTCTGGTATGCAGGTTCTGGCTGATCCATGCATGAAAAAAACAGACATGTGGAAGCATGCACACACACATAAATGTGAATGCCGTCAAGTGTTGTCGATTCGACTGCAACTTAACTATGCATGCTGTCACACTTAAGCGTCTGTGTGCTTATTCAGCTGAGTGAATGATGAATGCAAGGCACAGAACAGTATCTACCGCATACGTTGTTCTGGCACAAGAACACAGGATTTCTTTCCTTTTATTTTCATTTCTATGTGAATTATACTTTATTATGTTTGATCTACCATTTAGCCACCATCTGGACGGTGTATGTTACACTTCATGAATACCACAGTAAACAGATTTCTCTTTTCTGGTCTCAGTTTTGCCTTTATGTTATGTTATGCATTGGATTCCTCGCCGCCACTTTATAGGCTAACATAACATAAACATGCATATTAAAACTAATCTCTTCTTTTCAGAGAATTTGTGACTTATTTAAACAAAATGAGCAAGATGTTTTTCCAGAGGAAAAGTACAACAGCCAGCCAGCCTGGTCTGCTTTTAAACACACACAAAAGACCCTTTAAAATCAATTTTGTATTTCAGAGAGGGAGGGAGGATACAAAGAGGAGTAGCTTGCTGTTGTCTCCCTTTGTTATCCTTCACCATTCTCTTACCATTTGCAGCGACTTCTGCATAATCTGTACTGTGAGTAAGGTGTCAGTTTCACTGTGTAACACAATGGGAGGTTGGGAATCAATAACCTGCCAGTGAGTGTGCGAGAGAAAGAAAGAAAGACAGAGACTTTGCATATATCCAACAGAGTGGGGAGAGTAATTTCCTCTCTCTGGCACAAAGCACTGATCCCTTGAACATCGCTCAGTATTTAGGCAGAAAGCACGGAACATTTTACACTCCATAGCCTTTTTATTGAGGAAAACTAGCCAACACCAAATAGGATCATAGTGCCACCCAAACAATTTGAATTCCTCAAGTCAATGATTCAGCATAGGTCTGAAAACACTGCACATCCTGCCATGTTCAGGCCTAATCTTGTTAACGACCCATCTGTACTCATTTTGACCCTTTCACACTGAACAAAAAAAACCCACTGCTACTTTTACAATCAGCATTCCAACTCTGCAGTGATGTAAATATGATGTAAACATGACACCCTGCTGGAGGCAACAAGTCTCTTTCCATTTTCTGGCACACCTCCGATGGAGACTTTAGAGAATTTTTGCTCAGACTCAAATTCCATCTGTCAGTTAGCGTTGTTGATAAGATAAGATAATCCGTCATTAGTCCCACAGTGGGCTTCTCACACAGTTACAGCAGCACACAGTATCAATAAATAGTAAAGAACCAATAAATGTAAAAATAGAAAATAATGACGCTAAAAGTAGATAAAAAAAAAAACACAATTTAAATTCTAGTGTTATTACACATATAGATGTCAACATATTGTACTTTGATAAACATTAAACTGTACTATATTACACATGACTGTATGATTGCACCAGTTACTGTATAGTGTTGATTTTAGTCAAAAATATAGACAAAGGTAGCGTTTGGTTGTCTTAACTCCAGACTTTTCTTTGACTAATACTTTAGTTTTTTTTAAACTTTTGATTGAATCAAATGTTTTCGAGGTTTAAGCACCAAAACTACTTGGTTACATTTAAGAAAATTTTGATTTCTCTCACTGACACGTTAACTTGATACAGCAGCTAAATCTGTCTCCTGCTTAAAAAAGGCTACAAGTATGCACTGTGTTTTTTTTGACCTAATTAAATTTACTCAAACAGAAAATCCTTTGTTTGGAACTAGTGGAACTATTTTTTTTTCATCTTTGTTTTCACTGATCAACTATGAATTGGTTTATTTTACGATGCCGCAGTGAAGTGAAGTCTTTTTATGTTTAAGCACATCTAAATATTGCACTTGCGTTTAGCACACGCTCCCTCCTCCTGGAGATGCTAAACGAACCGCTGCTTCTTCCGCATTCTGCTCTCTTTTATAATGATGATCAGACTCCGTTCAGTACCTGTGTTCCTGCTTGCCTTCTCAGATTTGCTTGAGAAAGTTCGCTGCAGGCTGCTCCGTGTGCGTAGCTGGAACTTGTGCTCTGGTGCGCTCTTGTGCAGTAGTGCGTTCATGCGCTGTGGGAACCTAAGACTTACAAAACTTGACAGCCAACTATGGGAACAGAAGCATTTATTTTTAATGTCTTGACATGCTATAGCACATTCAGTCTTTTGATGACAGTCATGTTTTGCTTGTTGCTTGTGTGTTATCTGATCTGATTTTCTGACAGAGTAGCAAGGCTGTTGACACCAAAGCTTTGGATGTCCAGAGCTTTGCACCAGCACATAAATACAGAGCTGCAGAAATGGAAAAAGGGATCTGCTCTCTCTCTCTCTCTCTCTCTCTCTGTGTTCTCTTGTTTTTCTTTCTTTCAAGTGAACAAACAGGATTCACAAGTGATGTGACTTGACTTCTATATGCTGTTGGCTCAAAACTAGTAGGTATATGGATGTTTGTAGTTAACTCTGCATCCTGAATCTGATTGGAGGTTTTGATTTGGAAAGCCTGGTGCACCCTTTTTTTACACGACTATCTGTTGATCCGCAGTTTGTTGTTTGTCTGCATGGGGATGCTCCTCTTCACACCTGATATTTACATCCTTGGTCCCTCTGCGTGTGTGTGTGTGTGTGTCTCTGTGTGTGACAAACCTAGACTGTGGTATTTTTCCTCTTGTGTGTAATCATCAGCAAGCCATTTCAGCCCACAGCACTACCACTCAGAATTTTGGTAAGCTCTCTTGCATGTCCAGAGGGCAGACATTCGCGGCTATTTTGGAGCGTGTTGAAAATGGCACATCAACCATCAAAACACGTCACTTGAACCACACACAACTCCTAACATTTACTTCAAGAGTAACATTTTATCTCTGCATTATTTGCACTTAAGCTTTAGTCACACAGGAATCTGGGGGAGCAATGTTTGTGTGTGCCAGATAGAATAGTGTTTATGTGTGTGTGTATACTTATAAAGTGTGAGTCTTCTTGTTGCACCCTCAGGGGTTGATGGCTGAGCTGCTTGGGAGGGGTGCTGCAGTATTTACCACCTGCTATGAAACAAGCCTTCTGTGCTACTGTGATAGTGTCATTCGAAGTGAAATGAAAGTGATGCCTCCAACATATCAATGCGTCCTGTTTTTAGAATAATCTTTTCTTGGCATTCCTACTTTTATTAGATTGTGTACAAGTGTTGAGTGGGGAGGCAAGGAGAGGAGACGGAGTGGGGATGACAGGCAACAATTGTCATGTTCATTTCTGCCTGACAAGTCGTCGGCTCCCTGGGATATTTCCATCCATATGACAAGAAGAAGAGTCAGCTAATGTCCATGTTTCATGTATCACTTTGTGTCAGCTGAAAATCTTTATCTCTTTACAGCATGATCAAAAACAAGATTTGGGGTAAAATGTAATGTTATTACCTTATGTTTGTCTTCTATTGCAATATTGCATTGGCTGTTTATGTGCAATACAGAATTGTCTGTTTAAAAACGACACTGCTGCACAGGCTGTTTGTTATTTCTTTAATATGCCACACACACACTGTGTGAGTCTGAGCCTGAGCCTGAGCGTGTTGTCAGTCTGAAACTGCTAGATTTGCAGCACTAACAGGATGCACCTCATACACTGACCCCCCTTGGGTGCCCAAAACTGCCTTGAGGTGTTCTCAACAATAAGATGAGTCAGACAGAGTGGGAATTCATCCAACTTAAGACCTTAAGTGCCTCATGGTGTTAGAAATGTGTGTAACGTTTTTTTTTTCCTTCATATTTTACATGGAGGAGGATTACTTTTCTTCAAACATGAGCACCCTTGTCAAATTTTGCATAGTTTGCAGTATTCTGGGTCAAATTACTCCGATGTGTGTGTGTGTGTGGTCCTCCCATGTGTTTTATGAACTCTCTGTGAAAAAGGTTGAATAAATGTATAAAAACTTTATGCTCTTTGGGATTTAAAGATTCCCATTGGAGCTCTCAGCAGAATGGAAGTAACCTTATTACCATGCTAATGTTCATGGGACTGCTCCACTGTCTTCCTGCAACATTTATGCTGTTTCTTGTTACTCGTGTCAGTGCTGCTGACATCGGGGTGAATCCTGGAGCAACCTTTGGTGCTTCTGATTTGATTCTAATTATTGTCCTTTCCATTATGTATCTGTCATAACACCCATTTCGCTGGCTCTGCTGACGTTGGTAGCTCTTTGTGGATACATCTACTATAAGAATATTAGTACAGATTATTAGAATTAGACGAATTTGCTGTCCCGGTTGCTTCCTGCCTCTTGTAAGGATGCTCATGCATGGGCACAGGCAGTGGATTAGGTTCCAGCTAAACACTGAGAACTGCAGCAAATTGCAGTAAAGCTGACAGAGAACAAGCTGTAAGTTTGGTGGTGAATGTGATTCATTGGACTGTTGACCTTCCTTAAAGGGAGATGATGAACAACCTGGTACCAGACCCCAGGCATCAAGCCCTGCTCTCTCTCTCTCTCTCTCTCTCTCTCTCTCTCTCTCAGCTGTCTGCAGCTTCACCTTCAGCTCACATTCAATCACTCTGGCAGCCATCGCCTGATAAATACCCGCCATATGGCTACCTTCCTCACCTCTTGCTCCATCCTGCAAAACAAACAACAAAATGTCAATGCGACGGCAGTGGTGCCACCTAGTCCTCCCATAAGCGCAATATCCCCTCCAATTTGGCCCCCCTCCTCTCCCATAATGGCCAGCATTACTGCAGCTAATGGAGGAGATGACGGACAAATTGGTGCACTGTTGCCCTTGCTAAAGTACATTGGCTTGAAAATGCAATAATAGTGGTGTGTTTTATCTTGTTTTTAAACCTGGTCTCTAAAATCAAACTTCTAACTAGCGGCCTCTTGTATTTCTGTTTTTTTTTACAGCAAGTATTATTTTATATATGAATGTTATTGCATCACACACACACACAAAAATGTTGTGTAGCTCAGATATACCTTTCACTCTGTTAACCTAGAGTGAAGCCTGACTGTTTTCTGTATAAAGACATGACACGAGAACGCCCCAAGGGCTTCACCTGTGTGAACCAAGGCCATATTTCTTTGTCTTTTTTTAAGAAAGCTGCATTGGCCAGCAGTGACTCTCTCTTAAACCCTGTAGAACATGTGTGGAGACTGGCTGCTGGCATGTCTGGGAAAACAAGCAGAGGCAGTTATTATAAGTCCTACAGCGTTTCTGCTCAGCCTGAGGGATGTTGTCTGCACGGGCAGGAGTTTCCTTCAGGGTCCTCTGCAGAATTCACACTTCATGTTTAAAGTGAAGAATTATTCCGAAAGGACAAGGGAGGGAGTGAGAAGCCATGATGAAAAATTCACAGAGAAATGTTTAGTATTTAGGATGATTTAAAAGATTGTGGAGAGTTTGTTGCTTCAAATTTTTGACTATAAATCAATTATAAGCAGCTATTGCTTTCTGTGCTCTGGTCAATGAGTCTTGCACAGCACATTATGTTGCTGCTATAATGAGACCACCCTGTGAGCAATTAGGTTTCTTGGGTTTCCTTGGAAACACCCATTAATTATGATGCCTTAATGTGAATGAGCACATTATTCGGCAATACCATGCAACATTTTAATGTTGCTATTTAAATGCAAATTTTGACTTAATGACCCCAGTTCAATTGCAATGAATAGTTTAAATTTCAGTGTTTTTATGCCTTTTATGTGCTTTAAAGACTGAAATTGTTGCAGCATTGCAACATTTTTAGTGCACAAGAAGTGGAAGAAAATATCATTGTGTCATTTAAATGGTGCCCCCACACGGCACAATGTAAAGGTAAAACAAAGACAGAGCAGCTCCACCCTCAAAACGAATTTAAAGTCTCTCCCATGCCTGGCGTCATGGTGGGTCCCATCGCATGCTGTTGAGCACATGCCTCAGCTGTAACCTTGGCCAATCCTCCAGTCCCTGCAGGGCTCATGCCGGTCAGAGTGGGTTGTAATACGACTAATCAGACGCTTTAACTTTTATGTAAATTGCCCTGCCTTATGAATCTTTAAAGAGGTGATGTCAAAGACAAAAGGGGGCGGGATGAGGGTAGGTGAGTGAACAGAACTGTCAGTGATGTGAGCTCTAAATCTGATTAACCAGTGCTGCTCTGGAAAAACACACACACACACTAATGAAGTCATACAATCAGTGTAATTAGTGATGCTGCTGTCAAAACTGCCCAGGGTGCACTGGGCTGCTTTTAAATTTCACATGAATGTGACAGGCTTCCGTGACACAAGGATCAATCTCAGTTACAAAATCTTTTTTTGAGGCTAAATATGTAGAAATAAACACCCATCCTTTTGTGCATAGTGACCCAGTTTAGAGCTAAAGAGTAATTGTTGCGCCTTAAGGTGCGATATAGCAACATCCATATATAGACAGCAACAGATTAACAGTGACATACAGATTAACAGTGTTGCTCAACTGAGCTAACCGTAATTACTGACCTGCATTCCGTGCTACCCAAGGCGCACACATGCACACACATGCACACACACATGCACACAGTACACCGTTGTTGCTGCAGCAGAATGATTTCATGATTCAGGTCAACAAGAGGCCTGAGGCGCAGAAACCGAACTCTTCCTTTCTTTCACAACTTAATTTGTGAGGAATAATGGCTCAGATGTACAATGAGGCCATAGTGCTTCACCAGTTTTGGCAAAATATATTAGCCTCAAGAAGGAAGCTCCCTAGCTGAATAATTAGTGTCAGTGGAACTCTATTTGTCAACTACAATAACTCTATATGAGGTTGTCTCGGTGGCATTTATCTCAAGATAAATAGGCAACTTAAATGATCACATAATACACATGGACACATTCAGGCACAACAATACATCCTCAAGTACAGTATACATTTGCACATGTCAAGATATATTTAATAAAGCATGGCGTACCTGTCGCTCTGTGAGTGCTATGCAGTCAAACTACACTATGTTTAGTCATTATACTTGAATCAGATTCTGATAGCACAAGTGAATTTGGCCCAAGGAGTGAATGCAGCATAGTCACATTATGTAAAATAGTCACTTAATGTAACCTGTTGTTTTGTGCAAACCATCTGTGCGCATATAAATAAATCTGCCATTTTACAACAAAAGTCTGTAATTGGAGGTGAGCTGTGGATGGGTCTAACCAACAACAGACCTTCACCCAGGAGACCAGGGGTTAACCTCCACCTTGCTGCCAGTGTACGTGAAACAGCTGATTTAAATTTACACGCCTATAGAATGAGACTGGGCTGTATGATCTGTACCGGTCTGTGTCATACAGTTAAGGACTGATTTCATGGCAGCTCTCCAAAGCTACAGCCAGATGACCTGACATGGGCCCTGCTAGAGTTAGAGTAGCCTCAGTGGGGCTGACCTAGACTGGTAGAGACGTGGTATTGATGTCCCGCTCCCGGGACTCTATACTGCCCAGACTCTGGTTACAAATGATGTCACCAGTGCAGAGTGGCAGCTCCCATTTCTGAGACACTTTAGCTTCACTTTCTTAAAATGGGAATAAGTCTCCAAATAATTACATGAATTTTACTTTCATCTCTAGTTAAAAGTTTTTGCTGGTTGAGTGAGTGGTTAATCGGTGGAATAGGTGTGGGTATTCACTCCAGTGTTTCCCTTAGGTTAACAGCTCTGGGCACGGGGTGGGGGATCACTACCGTTAGCTTAGCTTAGTGTAGTCAATGGAGGTCAGTCTGTCCAACTAGCATGTTGTCATGACCCAACTGGTGGGAGTGTGCTCACCTGCAGTGCGCACAAGTTGATGTGTGTTTGTGTGGCAGACAGCTCTTAAATACAAAACCACTGATTTATCCACAAAGGCTGTGGTCACGTTTTCGTTTTGACATGTTTTTCCTGCACTGATGCTCTTCTTGTTAAATATGTTTTTTTTTCAGAAAACATATTCAGAAAACTAGCCTCTTGCTTTTAACTGTGACTGATAGTATAGTACATTAGATGTTCTCCAGTATTCTGTAAATTTAAGTCTGTTCACAGTACACGGCAACATTTTCTGTGGTCACGACATTATTAAGAACCATCCAAACAGTGTCTACAGGTCTCATAAAAGCTAACTTTCTAAAACAAAGGATATGCGCTTCGATAAAGTAAAGATGACTTTTCTGTTAAGAAATGAAAAACACAGTAATTATGAGTTAATGGTTTAGAGCTGTGGGTAAAACAACAACAATAAAAGTGAGTAAAAGCTTTGTTTTCCATTAGGTGTATTCAAAAGTCATCAGTTTATACTGCTATGATTAGCTGGTCCTTGAGTTTTTCTGCCTTTGTAGGAAATGTCTTCATTCCCCCCTCCCCTCTCTCTCTCTCTCTTTAGCTTAGATTATTTGTTTTTTTTTATGTATGCTGTGCTGCCATCTTGGCTCCTTTTTGAGAACTGAGGTCATAAACTCGTCTGTCAAAAATGGCCCCAGAAAGGCGTGTTTACATTTAGAATGTTCCTCTTTGTGCTCGCCTGACTTCATCTTGGGTTTTTGTAATTGGGACATGATTGGATTAAGAGAGGAAATGATGGGGGCAGAGAAGAAGAGGCTGTTGCACTGCTGAATGTAATCCACTTTTCCACTGTTTCTGCAGCGTCTCTTATCTATGAGAATTTATTTTGCATTCAAAGTTCTTTTCTAATGACGGCTCAACCAGTAAATTAATTGTTTCTGTCTTTGACATAAAGGGTGTCAGAGTGTTTTCTTCCACTTATGGTGAAATAATTACACTGCCAGTAATATATAATTTATATATTTCATTTTCACTGCTGCCACAGTATGCAAAGAAACATGCAACTAATTTTAAATAGGAAGCCTAAGTATTAATGGGCTGGCTAAGTTGTTTCTCTGTATGATCAGCATGGCATTGATGTGCTGATGCAGCATCATTACAGCAATTAGTAGGTTTTTTTTTTAAAAGGTGGGAACTACACTGCAGAAACCAGATGACATCCACTCTTCTTCCTTATCTTCTATAATATTCTTGGCTGTTGTGGATGCAGAAGCAAGAGACAAGTGGGAAACAATGTGAAGATGAAGGTTTATCCGTGTGTTTCAAAGAGCCTGGCTCTCCATGTTGGAGACATTCTGACTGATCTCGCAGAACAAAGGCGGTATGAAAATAACCACGCTTCTGGCGCTGTGTGCTTCACTCTAACTTTTTTTTTTTTCAAGAAATCAGCAGAACACAGAGAGACCAGTGTAAGTCCTCTGCACGATGCAATTATAGTCTATATCAAAACAGAATCTGAGGTCAGATGTTTTGCAGCTCGCTCTTTGATTGTTTTCCTTATTGCATTATTGCACAGCTAGGATAACACTGACACTGACTGGTGAAATAGCCCCCTGTCAAAACCCATTCAGTCACTGCAAATTAAATCCTGTCTCTCTTCTTTTCAGCTGAATGGAAGTTTGAAGCCAAAATGAAGCACCGTCCAATTTAGACTGCTCTGGTTGTGGGAAGGGAGGTCATTTGCACGAAAATGAATAACCAGGCAGATTGTCTGATTTAACGCGCTCCTTTGGGGATGCATATCTATATAAGGCATATCTATATATATATATATATATATATATATAGACTAAACAAATGCAGCGATGTACAAGCTAACTTAATTGGAAGTAATAAGGAAATGTGCAACAAGGAAGGGCTTCTTACACCAAGGTAGAAAATAAATATACAAGATACAGTAAATATTAACTATGCTGTGACAAAATTATGATCTGATTTATGTGGTGCCGTGAAAAAACAATTTTCTGTGCTGCCTCCAACGGTATTCCAAAATAATGTTGAATATCCTCCTGTGTGCCTGCAGCAGAAAAGGTTAGTTGAATATGCAAATGTACCCGTAATGGGAAAAATAACTCATCTTCGGACTCTTTACCAAATGCAAGTAATATACAAGCTTTTAAATACTGTGTGACACACATATTAACGTTAAGATTTTTTTATTCTGTTTATTTGATTTTATTATTTTTTGTTAGAATTTGGTGTACTCTCCTCCTGCAGCTCCAAATGTACAGATGGTTTGTTACACAGAGCCATCTGGGAGGAAACTGTTTGGAAAGCAGAGGCACTTTTTTTAAAAGAGTACTCGTTGGCAGGTGCTTGGGTGAACTATGTGTCAGGGATCTTCAACCAATTACATCACAGAATTTCATCATAGCAGTACTAGCATGTTTACTTTACCATGCCTGTGTAAGGAAACCGTGTGTTTAAAAGCCATTATTTTTTGGATTTTGGATTCTCACCTATAAAACAACTTGCAGCTTTCCATCTTAACCTCCAACACCTCACCTCACAGATAAGTGACAGAATTGGACCACTGACGGCATAAATAGAACAACATTTAATACGTCTTTTGGGAGCAATAGTTGCAAAACTGCTGTAAACCACTGGTGCATGTGGCAAAAATGGGGCGTTTTTTTTTCTTGGGGGCGTCTTGACCTTTCTTAGCAACCATTACATTTACATGACCACAGGAGGGCGCATGGCTGCATAACACTGGGCATTTCAATCACCTTTAACCCTCCAAACATGGAAAGCATGGAATGGCCAGCGACAGAAATTGACATGTTCTGTTCAAACTACCGTAGCTCTGGTTATGTTCACACTATTGAAAAAAATCTCAACGGATTCTGGAAGCTGAGAAATGGCTTTATTACATTCATTACGGTAATGACCAAATTGTGTGCGTGTGCCAGGGGCGGGAGGTTTGTGGAGCGTAGGAGAGTTGATGTAAAATAGTTTGAGTTTAATCTCTTGTTGTCTTGTCTAGTCTTGTTGTCTTGTTTATAGTTATATAGTTTTATATATAAAGAGAAATTTGATGAAAATTCAAATCTATTTTTTTGCTTTTCTTGTTACAACACACTGTTCTGAGCATTTATAACATAATAGCAAATATGTGCCAGCTATTTTTATTGTATTATATTATTATTATTATATTTCATCAAAAAAACAGGTAAAATAATTAATACAAAGAATATTTTCTGACTTTTTATTAAAAATAAAAAGAAGGCCAACTGTTATAATTATAGTAGTGAAAGGAGCTAGAGGTTGGGTCCTACATTTCCCAGAATGCCTGCAGCAGCACCACAAACAGGCGTTAAATTGTTGATCTCAGATATGTGTAAGTGGAGAGAGGGCAACAGCGATAAGAAAGTAGCAGCAAGAGAGTTTTTCAAAGTGCATCATGTCTTGTAGTTGCAGTGAATTCTGGTCTATAGAGGCCAGGGCTGATAGAGAAATGTGTTTTTTTTTGTTGCTGTTATATTTCCTCACACACTGCACCATTATTCAGTGCGAGTGCAGCGTTTTTTTTTTTTTCTCTAAAGGGCAACATTTACAGTACTGCATCAAAATAATGTTCTGCATCACACTTGGTTCAAACACACTGACCTCTGATGAGGACAGCAAACATTGTTTTTCTGCAGTGTGAAGGAGTTGGTCACAAGTTTGATATAAGGCAGCAAAATCAGTGATGTACTGCTGGCAGTAACAGGCAACATGTGTGGGGCTAATTAAAAATAATGAGCTACAGTGCCTTAATATAACACATCATTAATTATAGTCACATTATTTTGTTGACCAATAACACAATAAAACATGATGTTGCCTAGGTTGTATATGTTGTCAGTATAATATGGAAGCTTTTTAATGAGCTTGTCACATATGTTTTCTCATACATTTGCATAAATAAATGTCAGTTTTGGACATATATACAACAGTATAATAATATTACCTAGTATACGAGTCCTGCAGATCAAACTTAGGCAACCTCAGAGTAGTTACATTAATAATCAACAAAGCTTACTCTGTTTTAAATCAGAATCAGCTTTATTGGCCAAGTATGAAGCACATGCAAGGAATTTGCTTCAGTAGTTGTTGTCACTCTGGTACTCAACCATTAACAAAGTTACACTAAATACAAAGTTTATAAGAATACAGTGTTTTGGGCACAGTCCATGTCCCGGGTAAGTGGGATCCCTGATGATTAATGAACTAAATAAAAATAACTAAATAAAAACTACCTGTATGTCTTGTACCACTGAGGAGAGAAACAGCATTTTGTTTCCTCTGTGTGTCTTGTACATATGGTAAAGTTGACAATAAAACCACTTTGACTTTTATTTGTCTTTGAAGACTTGAGTCATATACACACATTCTCCATTGTCCACTTTCTCTGTTATTCTGTGCTCAGGATGCAATAAATTGTTGACTGAGGTGAGGGATTAAGGGACTTTATTGCATTGCAGAGAAATGTAAAAACACTGTTTATCCATTTTATTTATTCTGCACAGCAGATGCTCTTCTTCTGATTAAGTAAACGTACAAAACAGCATCAGTAGTTATGCTGTAACATTGTTTTTGGATCTCTGGGCATATGACAATGGATCCAGTTGGAACCGTGTAGCCTCACTGAACCCATAAACCTTATCTGATAAATCTTAACACAGTTTGTAAGTTTCTTCCTTTCGTTTTATGCTGTGCTGTTGCTTAGGGGTATTATTTTGTTTTAGTTCCACATCTGTTCTGGTTTTAGCTGCAGTTATGATGGTGCACATTCAAATCCGCTTATTTTCTTAGAATTTTCTATTGTTTGATAAAGCGGCATCTGTGGACAGGAATAGTGCACTTGAGCTTGTTTTAGTTCAAAACACAGTCAAATTACACTCCTATTTTACACTGCTGCGCTTTGAAAATTATTGTGCTTTGTGACAGAAGAAAAGATGCTTAGACTGCTATTATAAAAAAAAACAAAATACACCAGCACTCCTGACTTTGTCTAAAACTACATGTACTCTAATGTTTTAAAGCTTCCCTAAATTTGACACCACATTCATAGCATTTGAAGTGTCAGTCAGGCAGAACGATTTGTATGTAGATTTTAAAAATAAAAGATCTACATCTATTGTCAAAATAATAATCACAGCACATCATATCATGACATCGTATCATGTCAGTACTACACTGTTTCCACACTGTTCATGCCTGAAGTGCTGAAGTTAATTGGCTGCATGGCGTAAACTGGAGAAGCACATTCATGGTGAGCCACAGTAATCATGTTTTATGCTCAACACGTTGCTTGTTATGACTCTGGATCAGTAAAGCAACCTGTACTGAGTGATGTCTTCTTTTTTAATTAGATGCTAAATGCAAATAAGAATTTACAAAGAAAGCTATGGAATACATTACCAACTTATGTGAGAGATATACAGTTGGATTTAGCTGTATTGTATATATTGTTGTAAGTGAGGTATTCCCAGAGGTGAATTTCAACATTGACAAACAAATGAAAATGATATATATTGACAGTTTAGATTTATCTGTTGCTGCTATATAACTGTAATGCTACAGTAAGCCTGTGACTGACAGTTGGAGCGCTGCTGTTGTCCTCCGGGAAATGTTTCTCTGTCGAGTGCCTGATGTGTGTGAGGCAGCGTTACACCCGCTCTGAACACTGATTAGTTGGCTCGAGGCTCATGCTGTATGAATTATGCTCTTTGTGTCAGTGGCTCATCCTGGAGAGTAATGATTTTGTCAGCTAAGGAGTACTGAGGCCAAAGTTCAAAGGTCAAAAGTTAAACTACAGAATGTTTACTTAGAAATTTCCCTCATTGTGATGTATAAATCAATGGTCTTGAAGAACATATGCAATGTATATATTATATATATGAGCCTTAATGCTTGCAACACCAACACTTTCCTTTTCTATGTGCAATATCTGCAGTTGTCAGGTAGTAGCTGATACACAAAGTCCAGGTTTTGGTATCGTTATTGGGTCATCTTTAGTATCTGTACTGTCAACTTCTGGGTTGGAAAACTGAAACAGAAGTGCATATATAGACCCCCTCTCTTTACAATGATGTTGTTGCACCTTGCACATTTATCCTTACATTTGACTGTGTCTTATGTTTATTTTTTTCTTGTTTACCTCTCTTATATTTATTGTTATGCAGAGTTTACATCTTGATAGGCACACTGTGGGTCAGGGAGCAACATTCTTTTGATTCTGTGTCCTGTTTATATGGCAGAACTGACATAAGGAACACTTTGACAGACCTGCAGTTCCCCAAATTGCCACTTGAGGCTGGCTCCAAAAGCGAGTTCATCCGCTAGTTTCACTCACACTCCACCTCTTTGTTAGACTCATGTACAGCGTAAAAACTGGGGTTCCTCCACCTTTATCTATAATGCTGCCTTACTTCTTTGTTGCAATTTATCAAACATTTTGGGAGAGGTGAGACGGGGACTCTCCCTCAAACCTTGAACTAACTTTTTTGACAGTTCGCAATGAAGAAAAATAAACCTGCCCATATAAGTGAATAAGTTGTTTTCTCCTAAAATCCATTATGGATTTCAGAGGGTGGTTCTGGTTGTTGTAGCCATCAGAATAGATAGGGGGATATGGGAAATAAAATAAGGAAAACTTTCTCCACGGAGGAGATAGAGATGGAGCTAACTTTTGTCTTCACACCCCGTTTTTTTTTTAGCTGCTGAAGCTGCTGAAGCAGGGTTTCTGTTAATAAGCTAAAAAAAATGTTCTGTGGTTTTTAAACAATAGGCCCAGTGACACCAAATAAAACAAAACCTGCATTTAAAACGCCCTCTCCCCTCCTTGTCTTTGTATTTCAGCCAAAAGTAAGAGTCATTTGTTTTACTTGTCACATCCAGGAATGTTAATACTTTTATGAGTCTGCTGGAGCAGATGGAAAACCTTAATAAAAAAAAAGAAAAATGAATTAATATCCTTCATCTTTCTGTCACCATGGAGAGTACAAACAGGATGCAGCATTCATCTAAAAAAGTTTGATATGACAAGAATCAAATAATGCACAGATGTGCCGAGCAATCTGTTTGCTCTTTGACAATATTCAGAACAAAACAAAACATACATATGTATTTTAATAAACAATGCACATGGATTACTGTAGTCTATTTTTATCTTCTAATGCAGTTAGAATAATGTAATTGTTGCGCCTGTATTAAAGACAGTAGAGCCAGGAGATTTACATTAACAGCAGCAGAAAGCTGCAGCAATAGATGGAAGCGGTTGGAAAACCTTATCAAATCTGAGTTGTTGAAAAGCCCCTCGCTCACACATGTGCACATACTGATATTCTGCCTTCACCGACACAATTGAGGGAAGCAATCCACTTAACATGGAAATTGTCCTTTCATCTTTTTGGGAGGGAATCATTCTGAGGAAGAAAAGAGGCAACTAATCAACAATAAAGGCGATAGTTCAGTGGCAGCATAGACTCTGGGAAACGTTTTCACTCACTGCACCCTGTGAACCCAAACCGTGTCATTTCCTGCCCACGATATTAGCTCCGACCCAGATATTACAATCAGATTGAATTTAGTTAAATATCTATATTCATCAGCTCTTTCATTATTTATGTCCACTGTGAAACTGCAAGTCCCTCATAATTCCCTATAACAATGAGACCATTGTGGACCAAATTGCCAAGAAAGGACTTCGTTCCTGTGTGTTGCGCCGCGGCAGAGGGCCACTGGGTCGAAGCTAAGCTGTTCCCCCCTGAATGTGATAACTTACAGGCTCCGTGCAGTGGAATGGCATGTGAAATATGGACACCGCCCCTGCCACGCTTCGACTCAGTAACTAGTCAATTGACCTTAAAGGCCACTTAAGATTTAAGTGTATAATATTTCATTTGATCGAATTTACATTAAAAGCACTGCTTTTCTGCAAACCTCTTTGTTTGTTTGAATTAATCCAGCACAGTGGGTCTCTTGACTTTGTCTGCATCATGAGAGGTGGAGTGAAAGTTAAGCTCAGGTGTGTGTGTGTGTGTGGTTGCACCCTAATGATGGACACGATTACAAGTCCAAAACAGTCCCTGGTGACAGCGGAGGGAACCTTCTCCATGTTTGTGGATTGGACACAGACCAAACGACCAAAGTACTAAACATTTCCAGAGATCGTTAGTTGTTTGCTACTCTTTGCAGCAATAATAAGTTCAAAACTAGGGCTGAACGATCTATCATTTTAGACTGAAAATTGCGATCTCAGACAACACGATTTTGAGATCGTCAAAGCCACGTTTTTTTGCACCTGCTCCTAACTGAATCAGGTTTTGTTTTGTCAAATGCTACGGCTGAAAACGAAAAGAAAACGGAGGAACTGGTCCCTAAAACGAACTCCACCTTTATGTTCGGTGCTGTTTCTGCCGGCAGCACGTCTTCTAACCCTGTCTGTGTGTGTGCGCGCAACGTGAGTCGCAGTGGAAGGGCCGCGTGTATACGAATGTATTATAATGCTACGAGCACGTATGCGCCCACCTCTCTGAACATTACCAGCTCGTTATATTCAGGTTCGCTGCTGTTGTGCCGTCAGCAGCTCTTCTACGTGTGTGTGTGTGTGTGTGTGTGTGTGCGCAGTGGGAGGGCCGAGTGTGTACATCAGATGCAGACAGAGGCAACAGCTAATGACGTCACCAAAACAATAACGCAGGCATTTGATGAAGAGGCTCCATATGAGGACTCTAGTAAACGGTGGACAGAGCTGACAGCAGCAGCTCCGTTTTTCCTTAGATATGATTCCCATTAAAGTTTGATCATTTGTTCTAAATCACATTGAACTTTAAGAGTTACTTAAGTCTCAATACTATATTTATTGTTTAACCTTAGGAGGCACACTTCAGTCTGTTTAAATGAAATAAAATTAAAATAATTTTTTTTTCTGTAATTGTTATTTAAATTTTCATGTTTATTGAAAACTAATACTGAGTGCATGTTATCAGAGTTTACTTTTAGATCTACTGATAGTTTTTGAGAAGTGACAGAGTAGGCTACCTGATGTCATTTACATAGAAACATGCAAATTAGTGTCAATGTAAAAACAAATCGTGAGTGTGATTTTATCATTAAAGAATCCTGAATTTTTGCCATATCGCCCACCCCTATGTATGATGTAAGATTCTGTGATCTTTGCAAATGCTCATGTGCACTAAAACTTGATTTGAAAAAAAATCGTGGATGAAATCGAAATCGCAATATTTGCCAGAAAAATCGCAATTCAATGTATTCTTAAAATCGTTCGGCCCTATTCAAAACATTTTAATAGTAAAAAGTTGGACATTCTAACATGGAGGTTTGTGTGGATTCTGGCTACTTTGCTAACATACCAAGCACATGGAATATACATGAGCATGAGAGAGGACTGGTTTATCTTCCACTGCTTGACGTCATACCACCATTATGCTCTGTGATGTTGTGTACTCTCCTCCATGTGCTGCAGACAGTGTAGAGAGTAATGCAAACAGTAGGAGCATGTTCAAATTACCTCAAGGATCTTTTTATTGTTATTTTTTTATTTTTTAGATACTTTAGTAATCCCAGAGGGAAATTCTTTAAGGCTGCTGCCAAGCAGTGTCATACAATGACTAGCAAGGTGCGCCACAGGCTAGGGTGAAGTGTCTTGCCCAAGGACACACAACATTGACTTTGAACCACCAACCTTCCAGTTATGGGACAACCCTGCTATACCACTGCGCCACTGCTGCCCCCACTCTTTGTTCTTCCTTATGTTTATGAAAATATGTATCATTAATGAGACCGTATCGGCCAGTAGTATCGGCTGACTGTCAAATATCTGTCAGCTCTAAAGCATAAACTAAAAGGATTGACTGTGATGGGAATACGATTATGGAGACTTAAAAGGCAAACAGTTGTCTCTCTGATGGTTGGGTGTTAGTGCTGCATCTTTGAGAACCACTTCCAGTCCATATGAAGTAAAATGAAACGCACAGTAAATGATATGCATAGTTTAGCCTCTTACATGAGACATCTGAGAGCCCATTGGCTAAACAAAATCTAATTAGGTTTGGAGCAAACCGCATTATTGCCTCATTATCGTTAATTGACCTCTTGGAGACCTGTTACTGGAACACTAGAGAGGGAGCCTGTATACAGACAGAAACATTAAGAAGTAAATGGAAAGCACATTAGAAAAAGACATTACTCCATTCAACACACATATTCACCCTTGAGGAGCATCCTCTTTTTGAACGGAGATCATCAAGGATCTGATAAAGCAACTAAGAGATACACCAGGAAAACCAAGGCTTATCGTGGAGTGTCCTAATATCAAAGTGGAGCTGGAGAAGCTAATTTTCCTTTACTTCTGATGTATGTTGCCCGAGGCATGCCTTTGAATCATGCTCGCTTTTCAACCAGAGATGAATCAGGGGATTTTGCTAAGGTGTGGCAGTGTTATCTGACAAAGATATTTTTAGGTTATTGTTATCTGTGGCATGGTCTTTTGGGTCAAATGATGGCTTTAAAGCAGTTCAAGTCAGGGTCGCAGGCAACTCCACACAAACGCAGTTCTTTGGAGGAAAAAAAAAAAATCATTTGCAATACACAGACTTTGTTGCAAGCAGCCATATAAAGGTATCCAACTCATAAAGGCAAAGGGGGAGGAATCCCCTCAAAGCATTTCACATCGATAGACGTCCATAGCTTCAGGCTCGCTGCCATCTTGCCTCATTAAATTCTCATACAGCCCTCATCAAAACACATCTTTCATCTAGACACAGTGCTGGTGCTGCGTAAAGTCCAAACTGTGCTACCACCAATAGGATTCTATGGTCTGCACGCTGTGGACGGAGGCGTGCTGGTAACACAGTGGGAGAAGCAGTTTGTTTTTGTTTTCTCCTCACAAACAAAATGGATCCTTGAAGATGTATGGTACCTTTGAAGTTAATCTTGCAGCAACAGCTGGTGTCAGTGTGGACGTCAGCTGTGTAAGAATAAAGTTATAAAAACTGAGAAGAAAAATAATAGATATCTAAAAAAAAAGATTCAAAATTAAACATTTGTTTTGTTTTGTCTGCTCTAACTTTCATTTCTCTGGATCATAGACACCTAATATATAACCCAATATCCTCTCTGAAACTCACAAGTTACCTCTGTGAGGTTGTGTGTTTAGCTCGTGTTATGAGGCTTAGTACTTTATTGATTTCCTTGTCTTTCCTTTCCGGTGGTGGTTAAGGTTGATTAAGTAACTCTGAGGCCCAGGTGTATTACAGTAAGCATTGAGTGTCAGTTTTATTGAGATGGTCAGAGAGAGAGAGAGAGTCTTAAGTACATCTGTATGTTTACTTAGCCTCTGCTGAGAGCTGCTAGGCCAGGTGGAAGCATTAAAGCTGTAGTTACTGTGTGACTAAACAACATAGCACACGGCATAGTAAAAGCATTTTACCTTTATTTGAATATGTGGATGCTGAACTTTTGCACTTTAACGATGAAGCTCCGTGAAAATGTTATTAATGCTAAAAATACCAGCCGCATTAGGATGTTTTCTGGTGCGTTGACTTTTACTGCCTGTCTGCTATCTCTATTTCTATTTCGAGTCTGTTTATGTATTTGTACGTGACTGACAGAGTTATGACAAACATTGCTGTTACAGATATAGTCAGTAAACCTCTGCCAAACACTGATGTATGACTTATGTAGAGTGGTACTTGCCGAGACAGTGTGAGACTATTTGTATGTATGATTCATCTTATTTACACACATAGGGTGTATGCGTGTGTATCATTGACAGTAAAAACTATGGACAGAGCTTCCGTGACGTCACCCGTTTGTTTCTGAAGAGCCGTTCTGAGGCTCGGTGCTAGGTTCCAGGACGTTGATGACCGCCACCATAACTCCAAATATGGACAAAAAGGGGGAGCACCAGCGGGGTTTAGGGGGGCGGGCGATCGTGGAAGCAGGAAACTCACGTTGTGATACGTCAACTGTCTGTCACTCAAGCGGCAACGCCCATAATTATGCGTAATTTTAAGTCCGAATACAATTGAAACGAGTGAGTTGTAAAAAATTCACCCCCCCCCTACAATTGACACTAGAAGAGAACCTATCATCTGAGACCAGAGTGGTTTTTTGTACCAGGCTGTAAACATGTTTTTTTCTGCTGTGAAGTCGGCCATTTTAACATGGGAGTCTATGGGAAATTACTCGCTTTTGGAGCCAACCCCCAGCGGTTGCGGCGTGAATTATAAGTTTTGACACTTCCGCATGGGCTTCAACTTTGAGGCCGGAAGGTTGCCGCTTGGTGTGTATATATACTGTGTATGTGTGTGTGCAGGTATAATCATTTTGATGTGTATTATTCCTCTTTGGAATGCCACTCAGCCCCAGATAGCATTTTCTGCTTCTTTATTACATGAAAGATCACAAACATTGGTGTATGTCTTATTTTCATGTACAAGCTTATGTTGCCTGTTGTTGCTGGCTAGTCTAAAGTGAGTCAACTGTCAAACAACAGTGGCAGAAACCGGCATCAAAGACTCCAAGATGTTATATGGTAGGTCTGGAAAAATTGACCTTTTTATAGCTGATTTACTTGAAGTGTAGACTTGAGCCGTCAATTCTGCCGTTGTTCAGCAGGGAACCGACTTTAAATATGGTGAGCATATTTAAGTAACGTTTGGTAGATCATTTGACATTTTGATTGTAAGAAGTAGCTTGCAAACCAGAAAAGTACGGGCACCCCTGATGTAGTGCATTACTACCACAACACTTAGAACTTACTGTACTGTTTGCAGTATCATTTCTAAATTTGTGCAACTTATTATCAAACAGTTGAAGTATTTTTGTGTCTCCTATCTATATATTGGCCTTTATAATATCTACTAAATAGCTTCTTTTTGTTTCTTCTTATTTTTCCATGTTTTTGTGGCCACCACTATAAATACAAATAGGTTAAAAGGGTTTATTATTGACCTGTCCATGGTGTACCCCGCCTCTCGCCCATAGATAGCTGGAATAGGCTCAAGGTGACCCTGTACTACAGGACAAAGTGGGTTCAGAAGGTGGATGGATGGATGGTATTGTATTATTTAAACTACATAATCCCATTTGCGCTGTTTCTCTAAATATAGCTGTTTAAATATGGTATCAGCTCAATAGTAGCTGCTGATAGCTAAGACAAATATGAGGGGCACAAATGACACATACTGTAGCTTTGTCAAATATCCCAGATGTAAGAAGGGGAGTGTCTTTATAAAACCTGTGCACCTACTGGCTCTGTGAGTCTTGTTCTCTGCTTTCTTGTGTGTTACATTGAAAGTAAAAAAAATCACTTTTTTCTTTTGAAATGCTGTTTGAGTCAAAGAGCAAAGTCTGTGTTTTATTTCTAAAGAATAATAGGCTGCTTATGTGAAAAAAGAAACACATGGAAGAATCCTCATGTACTGGAGAATCAGAATCAGAATCAGAATCGTGTTTATTGCCATGTAAGTGAAGGGGGTTCACATTACTAGGAATTTGCCTTAGTGATTGGTGCATACAAAGAACATATAATAATTAACATGCAGTAAGATAAAAACTAAGATAAAATTAAGTAAATAAACTAAAGTAAGGCTAAATTTACATGACAGACATGGCATAACAGACTGTTCATACAATGAACAGAACATAAAATACTTGGCGGATGTAATGGTAAACATAGACCCTTATATGAACGAATGGAACAGTGTAATAATGTAATAATGTAACAGGTACCACATGGATCGGTGAGGTGGTACTCGTGTGCAAGTAGTGCAAGATGGAGTACAGTGCAAATAGTCGTCATTGTGCAGTGACTATACTAAAGTGACCTTTAGTACTAAAGTAGAACTAAAGTGAGACAATATAACGTCCTATCTAAGATGAAACCATTCAATAAAAATTGTTGTTGTCGTGGCAAAACAAGCAAGGACATATACTGAGTCATTTCTCCATACCTGGGTTGGAAATGGACCTGAAACTAAAATAATGTGCAGCACAGTGAATATTTTTTATCCAGATTTTAAGAAAGGTCTGTAAAGATTTCTGAATACTTTCAGGCTAAGAATGTTGTTATTGTTTTGATGCTCTGTGACTGAAATGGAATGGAACAAGGAGTCCACCCATGGTCAATGTTAAGTACTAGGAGGGAGTCTGTGATTGAGCTCCGATTGGACACAACATTATTCTTGGGAAATCAAAGCCACTAAACACTTCATTGCATGTTCTCTAAAACAAACATGGCATCAGACAGTTATATATATATATATATATCTGAACCTCCTTTTCCCCCACCCAGGATGGATGTAGTGTTTATGTCAGAGGCTAAGACAGCTTCAGCAGCTGAGCTAAAAAAGACCTCGGTGTGCACCCACCAACTATTTTTCACCCCTAGTTATCATGGCAGGAGACTATATCAAGTCCCCATTTTATTTAAAAAAGAAAATGTGATGTGCCAAGCTTGTGTGGACACAGGCTTCCGCTTTAGCTTTGCTGCTGTGATTATTTACGACATAATGAGCGCCTGAAGTTTTCTAAAAGATTTGCAGAGCTGCTCTGATCCAGTTGGCTCATCTTAAAAGAATCGTTTCTTCTTCTTTCTTTTTTTTCTGTCATTGGTCTCAGTTCAGTGCAGCTCAAAGATCAGAGTAAAACACGTTTTGGCTGTTGCTGATGTCCTTAATTGCAGTTCACATTAGTTAACTTTAGGTAGAAAAGATGTTTCAGTTTGTTATTCCTGTTTTAGAAGAATAACAATAAAACTAAAAATCAGGAGAACATACAAAATGAAAGCCGACTTTACCATCAGCAGGTCAGTGTTCATTTGTAATGTGTGCTGTGTAATTTCAGTTCTTGAATATTCATGCTGCTATATTATTGAAGCCTCTGTTGAGAATGTTTACGATGCCCTGATAAGCTTACGAGGGTTAGCAAGCGTAAACTAATAATGCTATTGCATACAACAACAGCACTTAATTTCACACCGTGCTGGTCTTTAACAAAGACTGATCTGCTATCATCCCACCTTTGTAGCTGCTGAAAAGACCCACGTTTTCTTGTCCGGTGGAAGATGAGTCAATAGCCGAGTGATATTCAGAGAGGTGTGTGCTGATGCTAGAAAAATACTGGATAAATATCATTTTTTCACTCTGACACTCAGTGTCTCGTGTGCCTTAAAACAGCTGACATTGCAAGACTTGAGTCTCTCTGGATAAAAGCATCTTCAAGTTGAAATGAAAACAATCCTTAATGGATGTCCTTAATAGTTATCCCCAGGGCTTGACAGTGACAATGGTGGTATTCTGTTTTAAACAGTTCAAAGGGGAAAATGGAGGTTTGTTTTTTTCAGTTGTGCCTCTGATTTTAAAAGCAAGTCACTTCCCCAAGTCTGTGATGCTGTTTTATTTTTAAGTTTCACTAGACATCATCTAAGGGTGTAAAGGCGAAAAGGTGTAACATCTAGCAAGAACAGAGGCTTCTTGATTCAGTTTTTTTTAATTGGCTTTCTAGGTCTCAATAGCCCATTAGAGTGCATGGACCTCTTTGTGTAGCAGAGCATTAAGTGGAGACAAATCAGTCTAATTTCTTCAAGCTCAGTAAATATTGACACTTACGCAAGAAATATAGCAGAGCTGCATGATAAGAGTCTCTCTTATGGTGGCTGATTTATGTGAAAATATATAAAACCTTTGAATTAAATTGTAATTAGTCAAGGTTACATTATGTTTTTGACCGCTTGGTAAGAAGATACCAATGTTTTAGCTAACAGTGGACGTCCAGAGGTCACGATTTACACAGATTGCCCCAGAGTAACAAATTAGCCTGACCTACCTAATGTGATCATAGGCTGACATACATGCATGTGAAGGCCTCTGATTGTCTATAAACAAAGAGGTGGGTGGTTCCTCATCCAGGCAGCGAAGCTCCTTCTCCCATTGTGCCCACTGTTTTCTTTTATTCAAGCCCATTTAGATCATCACAACATTTTATTTTTTGTCATTGTTATATTCACACTTGACACACACCATATTCATACAACCACAAAGGGCGCCAGACAATGTAAACACTGTTGGTTTTAATGGCCTAGAAATCCAGTTTTAATTTGTTTTCTGTCAGCCTCCTCCTCGTTGGCCATGGAAATGGTTGAAAATCTCAAAAATATTGTTGTTTATTGTTTCAACTTGTCTCTTTACCCCATATACATCATTATTTTTATTATAATAAATTCTATTATAACCTAAATTCTCAGGTCATGTACTCAATGTTCAGGGTGCCCATTAACTCCCAGTTTTGCTGATTATTTAATCAAACACTCTGCCAGTCTCATTACACAATTACACTGGATTAATAATTAACATCAAACATATAATCAACAACTGTTTCATAATTATTTGTGTTCTCATTACTCGTGTGTTCTCTGATTAAACAATAATCACACACTCATTTCACCATACATTACTTTTAAAAAGTTAATCACACTTTTTCAGGGTTAAATGCTGATTCAGTAGACTACATGTCAGACCCAGCTCATTAAACAATTATTCTATTTAATCTAGTGATGTTCTTTTGACTTTGTTCTTTCAAATTCGAGTCTCTTTTGGTGGATGGTTTTGGGTTCTAGCAGAGTGGACTAGCTGAAATTGTCTCAAACTTTTAAGCACATTGTCATTTTCAAGCAGTTGATCTTCTTTCAGGACGGACATGGTCGATTCACCTGGCATGTTAATATCCATTCATTCACTTTAGCTAGCATTCAAGGTTAATTTGTGCTGTGACAGACAGGAGTGTGTCAACTATTGACAGCCGAACAGATGTGATGACAGCAAATCCAGTCGTTTTAACCTGCAGACTCCAGCTCAGACTCCAGCTCAGGAACAAATGATCCATGGTCTGGTACTGCTCTGCAGTCCAGTAGCTGGGGACCAGTGCTATAGGTAGATGTTGTAATGTTGTAGAATTGTAATGTTTGTCAGTGCTTCCTGCCTAGGCTCATGCTTAGTAAAAATCCTTAGCAAATGTATAGTTTGTATTGCATTTTAAATTATTAGTTTTTGGCAGATCCATGTTAGGAGAAATCCAGTCCTCTTGTCCTCGCCTTATGCTTGCAGCTAGGAAATGGAGGACATAATCAGCACAAATCTTTGTCAGCCTGTCCTCTCGACCATGTTTAATCCCTGGACAATAAATTAAACATATACATCAGAGACTGCAGCAAGCTACAGATGGAGTTTAGAATGTGTTATCTTGTTTGTTGCCCACAGAAATGCAGCAGTGACACAGTATGAATCCAAACAGGCCAAATATACAGTAACAGAACACCTTTGTGTGACTTTGCACTCAATTATTTCGTTAAGGAGGAAATAGGAAAACAGCATGTGAGTGTTTTTTGTCTAAATTTGCTGTAAAAAAATCCCACTCATCGGAAAGCTGCTTTCGAATGAAATACTTTCACATTTTAAGGTCTCATCTACACACAAGCCAAAGGCATTTTTACAGTAGTAGCCACCTTCAGCATCATCCCAGGTCGATAATATTTCTCGAAAACCATTATGGTTGTGTATTCCCTTGGGGAAGGTCCTATGGTAGAGAAAATAGAAGCAGTGGAATGATGGTATCAAATGATCTAATCACTTCTGGAGCAAAACCAGATAGTGAAAAGTGATGTCTTGTTCTTTTTGTGTCAGAACGCCGCATCCACGATGAAACAAAGATAGCAGTAATGAATTCCTGGCATTTAAAATTCATAATTTCTGTCGGTTAAGAGGGGCTGTAAATTCTCTATCTGCGCACAAGTGTCCGGGCACGTAGAGTACTTCACAGTGCGCAGTTTGCGAGGAAGCAATCAAATGCTGCTCATCTTCATCCTCATTATAATAAACAGACATCACAGTCACATATGGTTCTACTAGACAATGGCCACAGATGGGTGATTAGTTGAAGTGTTCTGAAGGCCATGCTGTTCTTCCACCAATTGATATGGAGCCCGAGGCCCCCAGTGTAAAATAAGGACTGTAATCACAGATCCTTCAGAACTGTAGCTCAAAACTAATGAACATCATCTTTTTACTACCAAATCTGTCCGTGCAAACCCACTTCTAGAAAACGGTGATACATCTAAACCATCATATTTAAACCAGATTCACATATATTGCCACTAAACAAGAGTTCTTCTTTAGTTTTAATATATTGGTGAAACTTCAAAGATGCTATGAAAGTGTCTTAAAGATTTAGGGCCCATTACCTTAGATGTAGCTGGCTGTGTTCTTAATGAATCACTTTTCTTCCTAGCATCTCTTCCTTGCTAATGAAAACAAAGTACAAAGATAGCTGTGCCAGGTGTCATAAAATGCTGCTTAAAGCCGCTTTTCCTGTCTGCATTTTGAGAGTTATTAATGGTGTTATGAATATTTGGATGATTAGCCCTAGCCGAGATGGAAAGCAAGCATTAATCATACGTTTTGATCATGTGGATTTGAAGAAAAATCGCAGCACTCTCATCTGAGAAGCCTGCGGAGGTCACTAATTTAAGTGGGCTGGGGGTCTACAGAATGTGTGATCCTCTCACCTGGATCGAAGAGATGTGTTGATGAGACCCAAAATATACGTATTATATATATATATATATATATATATGTTATAATTGTGACAAAGTGTGCACATAGAAGGCTCCTAATAAGAGAGTCAGCCAGAGGCTGCGGAGGGGGGGAAAAAACTGTCAAGTCGGAGCTGAATAACACATTTTCAACACAAGAATCGTTCAGATTGTTCTTAATGTCCCATCAAGGGCAATAAGCAATGTGTAGGGTGGGTAGATTTATCGTCTCATAAAGGACAATCCACTAGTAATGGCCACTGCATGTAAATCCATCTGGATTAATGTTCCTTAACTAATGTAAGAGCAGAATTAACAGCCTCCCATCCACAGAGAGACTTCATTGAATAAGATGGCTGATGTGCAGTCCTCCTTGTTGCTAAGTTTTTCATGTTGAAGTAAAAAAGCATTCCACTCCGTCTCCTCCTTTAGTACTTTGTCTTCTGCTCATTCTAGTCTTGACTTGCTTGGCCTCCTTGGAGACTGTAGTTTAGAAATGCTAGAGCTATGCACTAATAGACAATCACAATGAAAAGGAGGATGGTGTTATCCAACCAAATAGCTGCATTAGTCATGTCTGTATGCCATGATTCTTGTCTTTTGTTATGGCCAAATGTTAAGTGATAGGTGAGGTTGATGCAGACCTACAATTAAAACACACACAAGCTATTTGTTGTTGCACTTAGCTCTGTGGTTATGTCAGCTATCAACACGCCACAATATGTACTTGGGTGCAGCGTTGTCATGATGTCAGACTTTCACCAGGTGAGAGAAAATACTGTCCAACATTTGGGTCTGGCTGTGGAGGACATTGCTAAAGGACATTGCTGGACACATAGCCCTGTGTGTCTCTGCTTTCCCTGCTGAAAGCATGACCCTTGGTTTGAAGAATGGACAGATGGATTACAGCTAGAAACCTAACTGTGACCCTCTCTCTGTACTGTAGAGAGAATCTGGTCCTTTTATGGGTACTATTGTTTGGCATTTTTGCACACTGGTGTGTCTACTTACAACATTTTTGCTTTTGAGAGAATCCACAAAGCTCCCATGCTGGTGAGCTAACTCGTCTCGCTCTCCTCGGACATTATTATGCTCAGCAGTATAGCAGCTAGTATATATCTACTGTGTCTTTTTCTTTCTTTTTCTGTTCGATGGCAACTCATGTTAAGATGCTTTGCTCCTACCTATGACAACCAAGTGAAAACATTAAGAAACAAGCAACAGGATAATGTCATTTAACAATATCACTATTTTATTTTACATATTAGTTCAAAAGAGGGTTGAATTAAAAGCATGCAGCACCTTACCTGGAAGCAGTTGAAGCACCTGCCTTTGTCCTCTGGCCTGTTGTCAAACCCTTTTAATATTGGCTCCCAGCACGTCATTGGTTTCAGTTCAGTGAAAAACTAAATCAAAATATTTCAGCATACGTTAAGGTCGCAGCACAAAAGAGTCCCTCAGCACACAACACACACTTTCAGCTCCTCTCTGTTCTTAAACGTTTCTCCTCCTTTTCACCCGATCAATGGTAAATGTAATTTCATGCATACATATTAAACAACCTTGTAAATATTCAAATGACAGGTTTTTCATCAAACTTGGACTATGTGTGATCTTGTGTGAGTTGATCTTCAACTGGAGATTGTCATTTTTGTAATTGTAACAGGAAATCATCTTGACATGAAGGCTGGCTTATCTGTATATGTCTCATGGATGACTTATAATGCTCCTTTCTATACTGTTTTCCAACAGCAATTATTTGTTCATTTATGAAACTAATGGACAAAATAATCAATAATGAAATGAATCATTACTGGCAGCCCCACGCTAGACAACTCATCCATATGTTCTTGACAGGTGATAAGGTTGTATTATTGGACAGCTGCAGGAAGTCAATACAGCAATACAGTTTTAGATGCCAGGCATTGCCATTGTTTTCTCTATACTGTTCACAGCAGTCTAGGCTGGTCAAAGACATTCTGCCTGCTTTAATGAGGGTATTTTAATTGAAAGAGCAGAGTTGGAAGCAGGTGGAAGCATGGTCTATCCCTGGAAGACAGTGACCTTGGAAAAACCTTCACAGAGTTGCTCAGTATGAAATAAGTTAATATGGATTAATTCCTTTCTGTTTGGAATGGCAATTAAATTAGGAATTAACTCCATTTCTTGCTCAGACTTGATTATCATCAAGTTCTTGATCCTCTGATTGGTCTCCCATAACAACAATAAACAAGTATCAGCTAGTTCGCTGGCAAATAATTAAGGATTATCCCGCAAAACTGTGGTAATTACGCCTACAGCGACAACAGGATGAGCCTGATGAGGGGTGCGAGCACATTGAATATGAATATATATCTATCTGACAATCAGAGCTGTTGTGATCCATACAAAAACATAAATCTATACTTTACAGAATTGATAAACATTCATTATCACTCATGAATACTACACATCTTTCCACCCACTGTGGGCTATATTTACAGATCTGCACTGAGATATTTGCTAAGCTTAAGACATGGTTTACATTGAACACACTATTATTAGGTGTACTTTGTAAACCTGAGCATATTTATATTTTTTTTTCCATGTAATTAACTTGCTTAATAGATGAATGAAATCATGTTGCGTTCCTTGTGCACTGAGTGTGTTACTAAGAGACCTCGACACGTGTTTTATTGGAAGCCATCAGGCTGAGGGAAAGAGCTTTTCTCCTGTTTCAGCCACAATTCCAAGAGAAAGCTTTTTGTCCTGTAAGAGTGTTGAAAAGAGAGAGAGGGACAGAGGGTGGAAATGAATAATTGATGGCTTGAGATGGATAGATTCCCCTCTGTGGAGAAGCCGGTCCAAATTGTGTGTTGTATTACCTGGAATGAAGGGTCCACTGTGCATTTTCTGCAGCCTCCTCTGGAACAGGAGCTTCAGTACAACTATCTCAAGTCCTCAGTGATTAGAGCCTTTGAGGTGTTGTTTTCCACAGATTATTGTGTAAATGTAGAACAGGTTAATAGGTAAATAATGAGATGAATTACACAGGTGTTCAACAGTTTCAGAGATTATACAGAGAGTTTGAAGTTAATCAGCTGAAGCCCCCCCCCCCCATTTCAGCCTAGTTCTGCTTATTCTTCCTATTTGCCACTGTCACCTTAAGTATTTGCTCAGGGTCAGGTTCTGAGTTTCTGTGAAGTGCCTACAGACAAATTTGCAATATGCGCTATAAAACTGAATTATCCCTGTATGGTGTCCTTATAGCACCTCATTGGATGATAGGAAACTACAGTTGATGTACAGAAGTACAGTTGATGACAGCACAAAGGCTGATGTCCATTTTCTCACACTGCTGACTTGCAATATTCAATTACCCAAAACAGAAATATAGCATTAATGTGTGATGTCTAGGCTCATTGTTCTCCACATGGAGCATGTTTATTTCAGTTTTTTCCCCCTGTACCGACTATTAATATGGATTAATCTCAATATAGGGATTTAATTGTCCATATCTGTCTTTAAGTTTGACTCCATCCATCCATCCATCCATCCATCCATTTGTAGATGCCTATGATATATGTATGATGCTCAATATACAACGAGAAGATATTGACACATGCAGCATGTGATGTGAATTTTAATATATGCCCCATTTATATTCATTGAGCTAAATGCTGAAGATACTGGAAGTCCTGGTGTTTAAAATGTATTGATACACTTCAATTATAGATGAATTAGTGAAAGTTGACCTGATCTGCTGACCCTGAAATTGATTATTAATAAAGAGACATCTCACTCTTGGAACCATGAGAATGAAATTAATGTGTGAATGGATGCTCTTTATCCACACAAGATCTTTGCACATCTGAAAGAAAACGGTGATAATGGGCTTGTACTTTGGTGTAGTTTGGTGTCCCATGGGTGGCAGTGAGTTATGTTTTATTGCTCTTTATGTAAAGGCCAAAGTTGTGTCTAATAATTTTAACATAGAGGTCAGGTGGGGTTGATAATAGAGATGTAATGGCTAAAGGTTGCCTTTTATAGTGAGTACAGAAGCATACAGTGAAGTTGACAGTACAATAACTGTTCATGAGTGACCATCCTTTGTATTGACTTTGCTTTGTGGCTTAGCAGTGCGTCCACAGTTCAGGGCTGCACAGCGGTGGCACAATGACTCAGTAAACACAACAGTGTTTTCCTGTGACCTGTCGACTCGTCCCCTGGCTGGAAGCTGGGTGAAGTGTACCGTGACATTGAGCGAGGGTGTGAATGTCTAAGTGGCACCAGACACCTTCAGTGATACGCCACACAGAAAAATGTTGCACTTCTAACGCAGCGTGCACCATAGCTGTTTTAGAGGAGACAGCTGAACACGGGTCACACAGGGGTGAAAGAATATGTTCGTACGTTTGTGTGAAAACTGGTGAGAAGAAGTCATTTTACATTTTCAAAGCCGTGGTGAATAATGAATGACGGGCAACTGCAAAAAAACGCCTGGCGCAGAGCTTCGTTCGCAGCATGACGCTCAATGACTTTCGATGAAAGAAGTGATTTTTTTTTTTTCTGCAAAGCCTTTTGGTCAGCAAAACGACTCATTTCCCATTTTTCTTCCTGTACAGTGTCGTTCTTTATTGCAGCAGCTAACAAACTAGACAGCCACTGCCACACAAAAAATGCTGAGGTCAGTCATCTCAGTGGATTCCCCCTTTTTGAACTTAAGCGCTGGTATGAAATTTAACCAGCCCGCTGTAAGATTAATTACCTGGTGAGAGTCTTTTATGGCTGAGGTTTATCACAGGGGGGGGGGGGGTCCTACCTGTGATTCTTCTGTTTCAACTGCAGAGCATTATTGGTAAAGAGAGACCGTTGATCATATTCTCTCCACCACTTATCTAATCACGACCAATCCAAGAAAAGATCTGAGAAGCCTGCTGGATATTGGAGATAGTTATCAGTTATCTCTGGCCATAAGGATGCAGGCGGGTTGAGTGATATTGTCTGCTTGGATGTTATCCACAGGGGAGGGAGGTTTATGAGAATGCACCAAATAGGTGTTCATTTATGATGAGGTTTATGGATACCACCACTCCTTCTCCAGTATGGTGCTGCTTGTTTAACAGGCATCCACAGACATTTGGAGTGCTGACTAAAAGTAGAGCACAACAGTCCAGAATGCAGTATAATTTATAGCTAATATGCAATATTACACAGCATGATTACAATATTCAGGTTTTTCCACAGTAATATGTGAGCTGTGTAATAGCTGTGCTCTCAAATTTTAATTAGAGCATCCAATCCAGAGGCAGAGAAAGTGAGATACAGCTCTTTTGTGTGACAACTTAAATGAGTTTTTTTTTCTCCTGGTTTCTGTGCAACACTGTTCAAATATTCAATGGGATGCCAGACGTTTTTTTTTTCCTAGCTGAAAGCTGAGAGGTTAACAACGATGATGCTAATCATACCCCTGCTCTGATAATTGCCCAGTATTATCGTATTACGTGCCCCCATTAGATAGATATTGATTCTCCTGCCCAGAAGGATACCAGTGGTTCAGATATCCCACCACCAGCAGCAGCAGCCGCAGCAGCAGCAGCCGCAGCAGCAGTGAGAAAGAAAAAAAAAATGCTCCGCCTTTAGCTGAAGTCATTTAAAGTCTTAGTGAAGTTTAAACTTGGAAATATTTAATTAAAATCATCCATTAACATATGGCCCATGGCTCCGGAAAATGGGATCTAAGACACAAATGGCAAAGCTGTAATTCAATCTTAAAACGGGAGCTCTGTCAATCGGCATCAGGTAAGGTCAGGTACATCACCGTCTCCATCTGCGTCTTCCAGCTGAGTTATGATCTCTCAATTATATTACAACATAAAAATTTTTTTTGCCCAGGTTGGGTGCATAATTGAGCTGAATTGACTAAAGGGAGAATAAAGGATTCATATTACTGTTTAATCCTCTCTCACACAGCGGGGGGTCATTCAGGATGTGGGCAGAGAGCCTTGATGCTCAACTCCTCAGATTAGAATATGAAACTAATCCATTGTTATCTGAGATGAGGGCAGGGGTTCACACTCACACACATATATATATATATATATATATAGGGGTATATTTTAAAGCTGTGAATGAATAATCTGACCATATGAATGTCTTCATTTAAAACATTTGATTTGAAGGAGCGTTTCATTAAGACATACATTATGAATCACACTTGAGATGATTTTAAAATTTCATATATTTAGAATAATCTTTCGTATCCCATCTGAATACCATATACGTAACTTCACCAGGCGACTGCTGATGAGGAGGTGGTGTGACAGCACTGGATTATACAGATTTCTCAAGCTGCACTCTAGAGCCCTGGTTATAGACATTCCTTTCACAGTACAAAGCTGTATTGTGTTTATCATTGTTGACCTCATTTTTTTTCCCCCCTTTCTAAATCCTCACTGAAGGCTTCCTCTCAAAAGGAATGTTCCAGGGTCACTGCCTGCGTTAACAATGCCTGTGCAAAGGAACACTTATCTCCCACTTAATTACCAGCCAAATAGGCCTATTTATCTGTTACACATGAACCAAATAATGTTACTCCTGCTTGTGTAACATCTAAAGTTCCCTATTTTTTTGTTTGCCTCCCAGTGAAAAAGAACCCCCTTTGCTATTTTTTATTTGATGCTGCCCCACAGAGATCCCATACCAAAGAAAGCACTGTTAATGTATTCTAATTGAAAAACAAACATAAGTAGACGTTCAGGTTCAATCTATGGTTATTCAGGCGGCTAATTGAGTGTTTGTTTTATATTTGGTTAATTTATGAGGGCTGATTCACTCAGTGGATGCTCCAGTTGAAGGAGACAGCAGTGTTTATTTCGTAATCCAGTAACAAAGAAGGATTAGTTCATCTCATCTGAGGTTAGCTACATGAAAAAAGAGGTCTCAGATCAATGGAAATATAAAGGTTTTAAGTAAAGTACCTTTGCTTTTAAAGGGAAAAAGTACATATTATGTTACAAAAATACCTTTTATGTTCTACAGTTTCTGCTTAGAAAGCACTTTGTTGACTATAACCTATAACACATTGTGTATAGGATTAAATATTAAACATATGACATGTTTTTTATTTCATTTTATCTCGATGTTAATGAATTACATTGATTCCTCACTCCCTGTTTAGTTCTACGCAAAGTAATCAAGATGGAAATTTCCGAAACTAAATTCTGTTCACTTGTGTTGTACACCGTTGAATATTCATGTCTCTTCCAAGTTGATGAATAGTGCCAAAGGATTAAGGAGTTATTTGATTCAATAAAATAAATATTTATGCACTCCCACATAAAACACAGGCTTTCACAGGTGCTATGACGATTATTTTCCCATTTGTCTCTCGCATCCACTGCACAGTTCACTGCCTGATGGCAATTAATCATCTATAATGAGTCATGTCATGTTTCTTATTGGCAACAATTAAAGACAGTGAAAACAAGCAAATGAGAGCTGTTGTGTCATTTTGGGGCTTCAGATACCTGTTTTGTTAATGTGTAAAGTATCTTACGTTACAGTAAACTGGGTTATTTTAATCCCACCATACAGGTGCAAAGAGGGGACAAAAGTGAACTAGATTTGGGTATTAGAAATTTCTCCACATTTCAATGGGCAAACATGTATCTGTTCTGACTTTAAAGGAGTCTGCTTATAGAAGCTGTAGTTGTGGCAGATTAATTAGCAACTGAAGACCAAACATAGTCTGTATTTAAAGTGATTTCCCTCACAAATACTAAAGGATATAGTAGGCAGCCCTTGTCTTTACAGACACACATTCATCATTTGTAAAACGCCTTTTTCGTTTTGCTTCGTGGAGAAGCATAAAAATGGCCATTTCACTTGAAGCCATGTTGGCTAATTAGAAGCCTGAACCAGCAGCCTGCTAGCTTGTGTGTTTGTGTGGGTGTTTCTGTGTATGTAGAAGTGACCTCTGTAGCACATTCTGAAGCCTTTGTTCTTCACTACTGGAAGGGTTTTTACATACATTTATGTGGAAGCAATGGTTAGTGTTATTTTTTTGTCACAAAATGACTGGATGATGGCACAGGCATCCATGAAGTAGGCTCAGTGCATGACAGCAACTGTGTCCTCTGCGTTTAAGCTAACGGTTGTGATGCATCCATTGCATTTTTATAAAGGGATTTGAGTCTCTTGCTTGTGGCCACTTTTTTCTTTCATCCTCACCTATATAGTTCAAAGTGGGCAATCTCTCGGCCACCTCTAGTCCAAAGAAAGCACCTCAGCAGAAAAGCAAGACATGAAAAGAACAGAATTTTGTGCAATTTAGTGGTAAAAATTCTAATAATTCAGCTATACAGCGAGTAATAGGTCTTTTGAGTCCTTTCTTGCTGGTTTGGGTACCTGTTGTGAATCCCCTACGGAGACAGAAAATTTGGTGAGTCACAAACAATCCCTTACAAGTCAGCAACTCAGTGCCATAGCTCCTACTAGTACTTCATCCACCCCCCTATACACCCCTACCCCCACCTTCCCAATCACCCCAACCAATTCCATGGGTCAGTCCGTGGAGATGTCAGAGCTGATCCATAGACTTGAACTGTTAGCTAGCCTGTTCATGTTCTAGCCCTTTGATCCTCACCATGGGAGCCGTGTCCATCATCTCTGGGAGAGCTATCACCACAACCCACAGGCATTCAGAGAAAATGACTGCACAATTGGGAGAGACTCAATAAACCAGGTCTCCTATTGAGAATTGCCTTTCTTGACTGTGATTCCGTTGACAAGTGAGAGGCTCCTTCTTTCTCTCCCAGCCCCCCTTGAAATATTTATCACCACAACTTATCGCCCCTTGATCAATTATACACCTGCCATGGGTCTGCAATGAATTATTAACGTGCTCCTGATAAGCATCTCGCCCATTGATTTTTGTCACTCCTTTGAGATGGATATACTGGATGGGGTTTTCTCTTGCACTTTCTCTTGACATTTGTCCCATCACCAAGGGGGGGAGCCAGCTTGAGCTGACATTTCAGACTTAAACAGCATCCCCTATGAAAAAAACACATCCTCTGTGATTTTATGTATTTACAGTTTTGGAAAAACTAATATTTGTTTTTACATTATACATTAACACTTTGGTAATTGGTCCATAAAATGTCAGGTTGCTCA
Organism: Parambassis ranga; assembly: GCF_900634625.1. NCBI lineage: Eukaryota > Metazoa > Chordata > Actinopteri > Ambassidae > Parambassis > Parambassis ranga. The sequence continues at coordinate 2,772,572 of NC_041037.1, read as the reverse complement.
TTTTACATAAACAGTTACTCATATTTAAGTCCACCTCACTGAAGTAGTAATTAGTGATTAATCTGAAATAAGAACAAATAATCATTTTCAGTTACCACTGCAAAGTTGACTCAGAAATTCACTTATTTACCATTTGCCAGTGACATATAATTATTTGGCCCAGATTTATAAAAAGACATGCAACAGGTGTTTAAGAAAAAGTAAGGTAGGGCTGGTGCACTGTGTGGTCAAAACGACATCTGTTTGTTCGTTCTTATAGTCAGCCCTTTGAGTCCTTAAAGGTCGGGTAGGAGATTTCATTCTGATGCACTTTACAAATTAGTGTAACTTCTCTTTACAATCCGATAGCAACCGATTAGTTCGGCAGGTTCGCTTTAAAAAGAAGAATATGAATCATCTGTGGAAGCTATAAAATGCTAAAAACATCAGCCAATCCTCCGGGTGGACCCTGCACGGAGTATTGGTTGGTTGTCACTCTCTTCCTGCTCTGCGTGCACCAGAGAGGTACGTGCATGATGGGCGAAGCCACAGACGTCTTCAGGTAATGATCGTCCATGTGATTGGGAGGCGTGGCTTCGGGGTGAACTCGGAGAGAAAAGGGCGTGCGTCAAAATCTCCTACCCTACCGTTAAGTCACTGAAGTTTTAAAAAAGAAAATAAAAAGCTGCTCTTCAGAATGTACCAGTGAAAGATTCTCACATTTTCCTCACAAACTAACAACTTTGTCAGAAAACCTGGCAGGACTCAGGTTAGCATGACATTTTCTCAGGTTTTCTGGTGGCCTGCAGCTGCATCCTGATTCAGACAGAAGCTGACTAAATCTTATCTTTTATTAGGCCAAAAAATACGGAATAAGGCCCATCAGCCACTCATTCAAACCAGTAACATTTTCAGTTTTGTCATTTGTTGTTTCAGAGCAGCAGGTGTGCAATCATAAATGTCTTTTGTCATGGTTGCTCCCCCCCCCCCCCCCCCCCCCCCCCCCCGTCTACCTGTGAGAAAGAAAACTCAGATGAATTATTTCAGTTCTCCATTTCCTCCTACATGAACACCCCTGTCACCCATTCATAATGGTTTCATCCACTGCCAAGGCTAACATATGCCGGCTGCCACTAAGAGTTGAAGAGAGAAATTGAAATGTTACTTTCTTCATAGCCACGGCTTCCAGTTTCGACAGACTTACCCTGCCAGCAGAAGATTGATTGCTGGGGAGACTGAGTTTGAAAGTCAGTTTTCACTGCAGAAAAGGCACTCAAGATTACTTTTCAAAATGATGTGTAGATGCTTTCGGATTTGGCAAGAGAAAGGTTGGACAGGGACCAGACTAATTTTTGTACTTTTCCTCCTCCCTCATGTGTGAAACACCTCAAAGTAGATCTCAGTTTTAGATGAATTCCACGCTCTTGTGCCTTTGTTTAGTAAATGTTAGCTCGGAAACTCAGAGGCTTTTTCCGCTGTCAGAGTTCAAAGATGTTTCAATCAGAAGTCTTCTTGTAAATATACACCGAAAAGTTTTTTTCTGTCCGATTCAGCACTTTTCTACCTCTGGTCCACTGACATTAACACAACAAGTCAGTGGACTTCCGATTCTGCTCCGACAACTGCGCAAGATGTCAAGACTGGTCCACAAGGCATATTAAACAGATCAGAGACTAAGAGATTAATCGCTGTGCCCAGATGGAAAATAGGGTAATTAATGAGGAGCTTAGCAGCAAATTAAATAGATGGCAACGCAATTATGGAGGTGAGTGTTGATCAATAACCTTGACTAGCAGCCTCTGGGATGCTGCATGGTACGACAGAATGTAGCTTATTTGGTCTATCAGCACAGAAACATCCCTTGATGGAACAGCAGGGGTGTGTGGATGTGTGTGTATTGCTCAGGTTGAGAACGTGTGTGTCTTATTTTTTTTTTTGGAGAAAACAGTGTGTCAATGAGCAATCAAGTCATTTGAGCATCAATTTATCATTGATTATCCCCCCTCACTGGGATTTATATTCACAGTGAGATCAGGAGTGTTGGCCTCATGACCCCGTAGAAATTATCATTAAGCTGGTTAATGAGAAGTTGTTTTAAATTAGCATTCCAGAGTTGTAGGTGAGCCTAAGTGGTAGCAAAATATCATTTTAAAGGGATGTAATTAAAGGATTTTATCCTAAAACTATTTCTTTAACTTATGGGTGAAAAATCAAGGAGAAACATCTATCTGTCACTGAATAAGTTCTTTGCTTTACCTTTGTAAAGAAGTTTTTGTTAACATTTGTTCATCCTGAAGGCCCAGCAGGTGTTTTTGTAGCACAAACTGTCTGACGTTAACATTTCTCAATGTTTTTGAATATTATAAACTTCACACTTGGCACTGTGCATCCTTGAGTTCTGGGCAACACACCTGCCATGCCGCTAGCAATTCTGAATCCTGGCCTCGCTCAAAGGCCCCTGCTCACCATAATTCAGATTCACTTCAGGTGGCGGGTGGCTTGACCGCAGTTTTACACTCTGCTCATGCTCCTGCAGTAGCCTGAAAAGTAGTGCTAATGTGAAATAAGGCTACTATTTTTGCTAAATAATGAAACAAACCCTGCTGTATTGACAAACTTTAGCAGGGACAGCATAAATAGTACTAATAAAACTACTGCTAACCCTAGATCCATGCCCTAGATATGACACGATATGTTGATGCTGGATAGCCAGAACTGAAGATCTTGGCTTAAACCCCAACGTCATTGATCATGGGACCATTAGGAGGCAGGTTGGGAGACTTTTTACTCAGCAGTTATGAGTTAAGCATTAGAAACTCCTGGTTAAGGTTTAGGTGTTTTCAGCTACCATGGCTATGATGAGCTGCAGCTCATTCAACTCAAACGCTGTTCAAGATGTTTAGGTTTTCTGCTCGGATGTTTTGGATATTGGGCGGCATGGTGGTGCCTGCGTGGGTTTTTTTCCGGGTACTCCGGCTTCCTCCCACATTCTAAAGACGTGCTAGGTTAATTGGTGACTCTAACTTGCCCCTTGCCCTGTGATGGACTGGTGACCTGTCCAGGGTGTTACCCCGCTTCTCACCCATAGTTAGCTGGGATTGGCTCCAGCCCACCGTGACCCTGCACTGCAGGACAAAGCGGGTTACTAGATGATGGATGGATGGATGTTTTGGATATTTTCTTTCATTTCCATGATACACACTGGTGTTACATATTGATGAATACAGTTTATTAAAGTTCCTTCCTTTAACCATGACAGTTTGAAGGGCACCAACACTGCCACTGTACATATCTGCACACTGCTATAGTAGATGTTAAACAAAGAGTCTTTAGAATACAGATGCATTGTGTTTTGGCCCACACAGTTGTAAATCTTTCAGAGCAGACTGTGTGAACCCAAAATGTTCGAATAACTACAAAAAGTCAAAAGCTGATTAAACAGTTTTCTATGGAATTGCAGCCAAATTGCATTCACTTTTTAATCCTCTACATTGTAGATTTTAAAGGATATGGATGAAAACAAAATCCATTTTGAATGTGCCAGACTTTAATTTTCCAAGAGGCACTTTATTATTGAAAGAGAAACCACTTTCAGAGCTTATTACTGAGAAGATGCCACAGTTTCTCAACATACAGTATATCTATCTTGCCAACTGAATTTAAAAATGCTTTGTCTGTGCTTGCTGCTTTATGGGAAAACAAATCATATTTAATATTGCGAATGTCCTCTCCAGAAAATAAAAGAAAAAACTTTGTTTATTCGCCCAGCATAAAACATCCAGAGTGTTGCAGTTAGTGCCAGGGCAGGAAGTTGGTTGGTTGGCATCCTTATTGCTCAGTAAAAAAAAATAGTTAATGCAAGACACTGCAATGAAACTGTGACCATTTTGTAATAAATGCAGAAATTAATTCAGCATCGTTCATTTTTGTGTCGGCCGAGAGCAGAATTCATTGTGTTTCATTTTCCAAGCAGTGGCCTAAATCTTTAGTTGTTAAGTCAAAGTCAAACGTGTGCATCTCGCACTAAAAAACAGACTGTGAACAAAATAAAATGCAAAGTCAGAGTTTCCTTACATAACTGCAAAACAATAAAATGATGTTTAAGATATAGCCTGTATTAAGGAAAAGGTGCTTACAGCTGTGCAACATCTGCTGTATCCACACGTCCTCATGAAACAAAAGAACATCACATTTGGTTGCCAGATGATCGTATGGCCTGACGTCATCCGAACATGGGGTATTCTGGGGAAGGTCGGAATACACGCAACATGACAGACTTTCACTCCCACCTTGAACCCCAGTAGTCTGGTGTTTGAGGTGGGGTTAGGGTGAGGCATTGTGAATAGGGCAGGTGTTGGATGAAGATAATCTTATAGAATACACACACGGTCAATATTTTCAGCTACCATCAGGACACATAGTGGTGTGTGTGGGCGGACAAATATGCACATTATGTTCTGTTTTCAAGGATTGAAGTATTGACCTCATGTTACATTTTACCTCATGGGGACAGCACATTGACAGACTGTGGTGTTATCCATGATTTGTGGACTACCTATTTTGAAGGTGCCATCCTGGGCCCAGAAATGATGTGTCTGAGACTTGCAGGGCACCGCCTGGTAAAGGCTGCAGCTCCAGCACCTCAGTCTTACATGCAATGCTTAAACCTTAATAGAATTTAAGTGGGTGTAAGCAGGCTGGCATCTGAACTGAGGCCAGGGTGTAGATGCCTTGCTAGCAGCACGGCATATTACCTAGAACTGTTAGCATCAGCTGTGAATCATGGTGTAGTTCCTGCCTATTGATAACATTAGCAGCCATATTGATGTGCTTGACCAGACAGTAGAGGACTTTACAGAATTAGTATTTTGTACCTAAACTAAAATAGTCTGATGGATACCTTATTCATGGTCATTCAAACCCATTTTAAGTAGACAATGCAGTCCAATAAAAACAGTCCAAAGCAGAGGACAGTTTATTGGTACAAATCAAATCAAAATCAAACTGAATTTGGAAGGTCTAAGTGGACATTGCACTGCACTGTGGTGCCATGTGATGGCATACAGTTGGAGATAGGGATGTCCCGATCAGGTTTTTTTGCCTTTGAGTCCGAGTCCGAGTCATTTGATTTTGAGTATCTGCCGATACCGAGTCCCGATCCGATACTTTCACGATTCTCCATAAGATCAATAAACTTTAATTTCTAAAGAACATTTAACCCTGGAAAGGCCCCAATCATCAACTTTATTATTATTGTTATTATTAATGATATTAATATTAATGTTGATATTATTATGAGTAGTGGTAGGCCTATTACCATGGCTTATCTGAGCATAGTCAATGGAGTTAAGTCAAACCAACTAGCACGTCATGAGCAACAGAGCCAAACAACACACACTCTCTGGGAGTGGGCTCACCTGAATGCACATGTGCTTGTGTGCGCACGCGTTTGCGTTTGCATGTGTGTATGCGCATCAGGCCGCTGCAGACAGCTGCAGTGAATTTTACAAACGCCACCATGTAGACAGACACACATAGAAACTGACAACAGAGATGGCACCAGAGGACTGGGCAAGAGAACTAGAATGGGTGGCGCTGCAGCGAGTGCCGCCAGTGAGAAGGCAGAGAACTTAACTCGTACAACGCGGACTCTCTCTGAGAGCAGGTTCTATACATGAGCAGGTTTAGTGTCGTGGTGAATTGTGGCAAAGTGTTGAAACGGTGTTGAGCAGCTTCACAGCTCTCTGTGTCGCTGTAACGTCCAAGCCCTGCAGCGCTGTGACGCACCGTGGCGACGCAGACAGCGAGCTGACCGTGGTCTGCTCAGAACATCCCATAAACGTTACACAATGAATTAAAAAATAAGAACTACCTGTTGATTTGACACATTTTAAGACAGAAGCCCATTCAATTTATCGTGCAATTAATTGATTTATTGTTTATCGCGACAGGCCTAGTCATACCCCTACACTACGGGACACAGAGCCACCCTGCACAGAAGGCGTTAACTTTGAGAGCCCTAATAAATATATATCCGAGTCCTGATCAGGAGGTAACAGCCGATTCCGATCGAGTCTGAAATCACGTAATCGGGCCCGATTTCCGATCACGTGATCGGATCGGGACATCCCTAGTTGGAGACCATTTTCAAATGTTTTCCACATTCTACCGTATGTAATGGAGCAAAGGCACTTTAACACAGTATTTTTTTTTTTTTTTGCTATAGCATTTCCCATGATGGCAATTATTTTGTCATCATGGGAAATGTCATGACTACACGTATCGTTTGAGTCATTTCACTTACTACTGCTGTCCTCAGGACTAAGCCTGACCTTTTCTAACGTTGAATATACTAGTCTGTACTACTTGCATGCAGTTCCATGAAATCACATTGGCCGATGCTAGTTAGTCTATAAACCAGAGGCATATTCTGAATGTAAAATGTGTATTGTAATGAGATGTTTTTTCCTGCCTTGAAAAATTAAATCATGTCAAAATATTAATGGCTTGCCTGAAGGTTTTTTTTCTGTTTCTATTTTTTTACACAGATGCAAATTAAAAACAAAGAATATCTCCCCAGAGTGCAACTAAAGCTGTACAGTATGATAATCATCCATGTTGTAGGATGTGTTGTTGGGGAGCATTTGAAGCGTCTGAAAATGTGCAAGTCACCGGTATTAATGATCCTTTTTGATTTGCGCTTTACATTTCAGCTGATCCGCATAAGAGTATATTTTACAAATTGGACTTCTGAACACAGAATCCTGTTTCCTCGGGGGGTTTTCCCTGAGTAAGTGATCCACAAAATCCCAGTGCATGGAGAGATAAAGAGAGGAGGAGAGAGAGAGACAGAGAGAGGGAAAGGGAAAAAGAAACTGAGTGTGTGGCATGGAGGGAGGGAGGGCAGAGTGTGACATAGGAGTGCGTTTCAGCTCCACTGCCTTCCATCCTGTGCGTGTGACCGTGGTGGATCTGAAAACCTCAGCTTCGCCCCACAGCAACAGCAAGGAGAGGAATGTTCTTGGGGAGACTAAATTTAGACCCAATGTGCTGTACCATCAATCCCGATTAAGCAAACTGCAGCGCTGCACTCGTTGTGGGAAGAATATGGCTGGATGTTGAATTCACGTTACATAAGTGTTACTTTGTGTTTGGCCCTACGTGGCTTTGGAAATGAAAGAACTTAAATGCATCCTGTGTTTTGTCTCTCTCGTCTTAAATTAGCTAGCCATAATTTGTTTTTTATACGCTAGATGTTTTTAAGATCACAAAACAATAAAACAGTTCTTGATATGCAGTTTGAGTCAAATGTATCTAAATTTTTGTTTATTGTGTGTTTAATGACAGTGTGAGCTGCCACACCACCACATACTGAAGCTGTGCGTCAACCAGTCTGCGGAGCTACAGAGACCTGGGTGGACTTTGGCGCAGAGGAGCAAGGTACACATGCGTACACTTACACTATAACCCAGTCTTTCATGCTTTGGGTGTATTATGATGTCTCTTGGAGGCCTCAGGAATTGTTTCAGACATAAAGAGCCCTTACTTCTACCAAATAAATACCTAGTAAGTGTCGTATAAGAATATATTATATTATATAAGAATGTATACTTCACATTTCATGGCCATGTGGCCACTGCTAGCAATGGAAAATGAAGTCAAAACACAAATGTTAAAAGTGCAGTTTCTCCACTGACCAGAGGAAAGTCCGCTGCCCCTGGCCCTTGTGTTATAAGGTTTCATTTTACAGCAGACATGAACATGTTTAAGGCCGGGTACAAAAGCAGTTTTGGTCTCCATAGACCTCTTCTTCATGTGGGTTTGAATGTTTGTATAACTTATCTGTTTAATGATATTCACTAATATTTATACAGTACTGTGTGGGTGCCACCACCAGCTGCCCTCCTCAGCTCCTCTTCCTCCAAGCCTGAGAAATGAAGCCTACACCAAAGTGTCAAAAACTGCAGTTCCCCCCACCGCCTCTAGGGTCAACCTAAAAACAATAAACAATTTCCCAACGACCTGCAGGTTAAAATGTTTTGCTCTCTGGAGGGTTTAAATAACTTACTCATTTTAAATATAAAAGGAGATGCCGTGTACTTCCTGCCTTCTTTTTAGACTATGATGCTGCCAACATGGCAACTATGGGGACCTGTGGGTGACACCACAGATGCTTTGTGAATAGTTACATACAGTCTTTGCTGTTTTGAAGCCATGGACACACCACTCACCACGTTAAGCTTCAAAATCACTCTGCAAGAGTCCCTCCTGTTTATTTACAGTATGTGTTTTGTGGGCTAGCTATCTCTGGGGTAGATACCACACCTTAGGTCCACCTTAGTCTGCTTTATGGGTGTAGCAACCAGTGCATTGTCACCACTGTCTATAAGAGACGGCTTAAAGAAAGTACTGATTTAAGAAAGGCTGTATTGTTACCATGATATTGTCATATGTGTATTTCTAACTTAATATCCATATCACTGCACCTTTAGCTATATTTAAGAATAATTAGCTCTTGTTTCCATCCTTCTTCAGCTCTACCTTGCAGCCAAATTTACATTTCTGTCCTCCCTTTAAAAAAAAGATGAAGTCAACACCCACACTGTGTGTACTTCAGATTAATCGTATAACAACATTACTTATGTATTGTTCTATTTTGTGTGCAAACACACAGACATGTACATGTTAAATTGTGACAGTGAGTTCGTCCCTGTGCTCTGTGCACTGGAGTCACATTATCACTACATGACTACACTCATTTAAGGCTTTGACTTGTTTGTTTACTCACATGTTTTACATGACAAGAATTGTATCTAACAACTGTGAAGCTTTGTTCCAGATACAGATTTGTATCATTGTTGGGACATGTGCACACAGGCATATATACACACACACACACACACACACATATTGGTAATGGCTCTGTGTTTTCTTGAGAGCTGTATTACCTTTTTTTGACATGGAGACTTGTGTCCCAGTCTGACATTTTCATTTTCATTTTCATCATCTCATACATTATGAATGAGTCACAACGTAAATAACAAATGTCTGACAGCCATTTAAACCGGAGTTAAACCGACTCTGAGCCTGTGGAGACAATGGAAAGATTTCATGTTCCCTTATCATTTTGTTTATACTGTACTATGTACACCTCCTCCCCTTAACATTTCATCAGGGCTATTTACACCTCCGAAGATGGTAATTTGTGCTGCACACTCCGCTGTGTGTCTCAATAAAAGTGTGTGTTGAGTTGAGGATTTGTACTACCGGCACCACTGACGTATGCATGTGTTGTTATAGTAACATTTTAAAATAATCCAAGAATATGTAGATGCCACATTATACAAACCTGTATTTTGTCAAAAATAGTTGAGCCGAGTGTACAATAGAGCATGCTCATTTAATTACCTACTTGTGTCAAAGGACTACTTTACATAGAAGAGAGTGCTTTGTACCATTCAGGGACAGCTGGTGGAGTCACTGGTTAGTTGATTTTGCATAAACATGCACAAGTATTTGGAAGAATTGTTGTCGTATGTCTATAAAAATGTGTCCAGGGGGCGTTAACTCCTTCCAGGTTGGTACTAGGAGCTAAGAAGACAATAAGCCCAGTGCATTCTGGGTACTAAATTTGTTACCTTATCGGCATATTATTGTCAATTTCCTCTTGTCCTGTAGCACAGATCTAAAAAAAAAAATGTTTTCATCCAACTGTCAAGTCTTATAATAAGCCTTTTTAATTGACAGAGTATCATTTCAGATTCAGCTGTTCTCCCTCAAACTCTCCAGAAACAATTACCAAATTATTAATTCACAGCATATTGACAGAGGGAAAGGCAGCTCAACGTGCAAAGGTCACCATGGCAACAGCAAAAAATGAACATGAAGTTCATCCCCAGATTGAAGTAGTCCTTGTTTTTCTCCACTCAGACACATTGAGCTGCATTCAGAAGCAGCACCAGCAGTGCCTTCCTCATTAATAGCAGGCTAAATGCCATTTGCATTAACTAAAAAAATTGTGATGGATTTTTCTTGTCAAACATGCATGTATTCTGTTCCGCCATAATCAAATATTTATTCAAATGCTGTGTTCCTGGAATAGTGCAATAGTCAACGCTTCACTTAGTGGAGGGAAAATACAGTATTGATTAATATTCCTTGTTCCATTTGCATGCGGCCTACTGCGTCCTGACTCGTGCAGATGTAATTTTACTGAATCCTTTTGAGCTGATGGTGGCATGATTCATCATGGAAATGAATGCATCAACATTACAAAGTTGTTTTCACAGCAGACATTTATAACATGAATATATTATCTGAACTTACAGTGTCACTTTTGTTTGCACTGCGGTTGTCAAATTACCTGTCTGCGACATCCTTTATGCAGGATGTGCTCTCAGTTGTGAGGGCATCCTTCATCCACACACCTCCTCGAAAATTTCAAATTAAGATCCAGCAGGGACGCCTATTCTTCCTAGCTCAGCAGGACAGTCTTCTCTCCCCAGTGGTATGGAGATGTGAATGTCTTATGAGGTTGGTGGTTAGAGAGGATGCACTTCTTCCAGCTCAGGGCTGTCCCTCTGTGGAGGAGAGGCTCCTGCCTTGTCACATTCTGACTGACGGATGGGCAGGTCAGGGCAATCATTCAAACAGAGTCCTGGGCCTGACAGAGGCCTCAGACCTGCTAGATCACTACCCATTAGTCACTCTTGGTCCTAGCCTAGTTTGTGTCTGCCCTGTAAGGCATTCTGGCAGCGAGTTAAAAGCCAAACAAATGTAGGAGAACAGCGTCACACACATGTGGCAGTTTTATTTGAGTGGAAAGATTGTGCAGTGTTTGCCAGCACTCATGTCTCTTCGGTCCTAGAAGTCAAAGCAAAGTGAGGCAAGCCAGTGCTTCTCTGTCAACAATTGTTGTTATCTTTTGCAGCTGCACATTCTACTGACATTCAGTGTTAGTGGGCTGAGCAGCACAGGTGGAGCATCCTGATGTCAGATTGACAGAGTCATAAATAATGAAAGCAAGCAGGGTTCACACCGCCCAGGGACAGCCAGCCACCTAGGAGTGATGAAAGAAGCCCAGGAGACCAAGGACACTCATCTAATGGTCCACCATAACCAGTGTTACTGTCGCATATCTCAATCAAACCAAACACCCGCACACACACAGACAGACTGAGGGGAAACTATCCTGTCTTGTACATTTGACAGAGATGAAGATCAAATTCTAAAAAAAACTCCCCAGACGTTCAGGTTTAACATCCTTCCCCCTCATGGTGCAGGACGATAAAGTTGCCTATCAAAAAAGGGAAAAATAAATCCAGATTAAAGGCATCTGAGAGCAGGCAGTGGTCAGCATTCAGTGGGTCCTTGAGACTGAATCCTGCTCTGTGATCATTAGAAGGTCCGTGTGGTGAGTCCAGATGGAGCTGTCACAGTGAAGCATGCCTACACATGTCCTCAGTGTCTGTGGGATCAGTTGCTCTAGGCTAAATCTGGGGTAAGGAAAACCAAATAACCTTGTGCCTGAAGGATTTGCTGATATTGAAAGAATGATGACTTATTGCAGGAAACGCCGTCCTGCAGGAATTTTAGACAAAACAATACTTCTGCAAGCCGTCATCGTCAAGTGCCATTCTGGGAATATTCTTCTTAGTTGTTGGTTAAAATTGGTCTCCAAAGCCAGACAAGTTGCTCACAGTGTGTGAGAGACTCGTGACCACATTCTCCATGATGCTGTATGATGGAGTATAAAAACCAAAACATCATGTGCTCTGGAGCAAGCAGAAAATACACACAATAAATTATAATTGTATTTATTAAAGCCTAATCTGCATTAACAACTGGTTGCAGCAGGACTAGGTGCACTTGGGTTTGATTGCTACTGTTCATTCTTAGTCAAATCTTGCCTTGAATAGTCCAATTTTAGAAGTGTGAAGTTTTCTAAGCAGCCAAAATCAAAGAAATTCCAGAAGAGATGAGAAGGTGATTGGAATAGCATTTGTAAGGTTGTGATTATGCAGACCCACAAGAAATAGAAATAAGTTTAAAAAATCCAAAAAAAATGTGTCCATGGGAGAGTCAGAAACCTTTTCTTAATTTAAAACTAAACTACCTTCCACAAGAACATTATTCTTCGTGCAGTATAATGTTGTGAGGACGCCTTATTGCTTCAAGGGACATGCAGTCATTGATTGAAACATGAATTCTTCTCTCTGACAGGAAATCCTGAAGGAACATGTCACATCATCCATCTGTGAGTTGAAGCTCAGACATAACTGCAGCAAGACAAGGTTAGTCCAAAACTAAATAATTCCAAAGTAATAAAAGTTTTTTAAGGTGGCCTTGTTGAAGCCTGTTGAGATGGTGGTTGGCAGGATGCTCGCTCTCAGTGTGAGAGACGACAGCGATGTCAGGGAGACCGATCCGCTGTTGTCAGGAGACAGTGGAGTTTACTCGGGTTGTTTTCTTTTGGCAGTTTACTGCTTTATCAGATAGAGACAAAAATAGAAGCATGGTTTGAATGCTTTTGTTTCACAGCACTGTATATCGATGTGGTGTCTGCCGAGCCTCTGTTTGACGAGTGATGCTCTTTGAATGGGACCGTGGTTCTGTTTTCTCTGCACAGCTACCTGTTCACTTTGTATTTATGTCATTGTCTCTCGCTCGGTTTTGAACCTGGACTCAGGTGTCAGGATCAACAGAGTGCCTGCAGTGACAAACAGTGTGATGTTCATGTCCTGCCTGTCAGAGCCTCACAGAGTATCTGCTGGAGGTGAATCCATGCTTAGAGAAGAAGAGAAAACAGTCGCCAGCCTCTCCTTAAAGAAAATGTCTCTTCATTTATTTATCTGTTTTACAATTATAATAATATTCTCATGTCTTCACTTCAATTCAAGTTTTTCTCACAGCAGAGGAGATAAATCAGTTAACCCTTCGCTAATGTGAACATTTCAATGAGTAATTTCAGTTTAGTTTTTCTTTAATTTTTATTCATTTTAAGACTTTTTAGGCGCTATATACACTACCATTCAAATGTTTGGGGTCACCAGGCCAGTTCTGTAGCTTCTCCGATCAGCATAACAGTTCAGCTGTGCTAACATCATTTCACAGGAGTTTTCTAATCATCACTTTTTAACACGATTAGCTAACACAATGTATCATTAGAACACAGCAGTGATGGCTGCTGGAAAAGTGCCTCTGTATACCTTTGTATATATTCCATTAAAATCAGCCTTTTCTAACTAGAACAGTCATTTACCAAATTAACAATGTCTAGACTGTATGTCTGATTACTTTAAAGCTGTCTTCATGGACAAAAATTCATTCATTTACTCAATATCCCTATGGGGATTAATAAAGGTAATCTTAATCTTAATCTTAATCTTAAAAAAAAAAGTTTTTTTTTAAATAAAGACATTTCCAAGTGACCCCAAACCTTTGAACGGTAGTGTATGAATGAAGAAATCTCTTCTCGCAAGTTGTGGGTGGTAGATCGAAACATTTTATATCCCGAAATAATGGATAAAAAGGAAACCTGAGATGAAAAAAAACAGCGCACTATTTCCAAGTAAAATATTTCTCTCAGACTTGCTATTCCTCTGGAAGACAAGACATTCAAATTATAGGTCAGTATATCAGAGTGATAGCACTATCCGACGCCCTTTTGTACAAACCAATTTGATACACGGTTCAATATGAAACTCATAATAATACCTGATATGATATGTACCCAGCCCATTTCAGATGCATTCTTCATCACTCCCTCTTCCAGATGTAACTTACATGACAGTGTGTTTTCAGTGAAATGAAATAGTATTCTTGTGTATCCCGATATGTTAAGTGATTCATTGCATGAATGATTTATGGACAGCACGTCAGAAATGGCTTTCTCTTTACTCTCCTTTGAGGCACCGTGTGATAAAGTAGAACCTTGACGGGCTAACCGTCCTCAGCAGACACTCTGTTATTTTAATGCCATTGTGACATCACCGTTTTCCTATCATACATTTTAATTAAAAAGGCGTGTGTTCTTCTCTACCAGTGTTTTTTAGTGTGAGTGATGTTAATCTGCGTTTGGTTCAGAGCGGAGGCTCACACAGGGATCTTTCCTACTAGATGCAGTAATGAAACCATAAATCACAGCATCATTGGACATCTTCCCAGGCTCTGATATTTCCCCAGACACTTTCAGTTCTACCATTTCAGTCTGCTTACAGTGTTAAATAGATTGACCATGGAAGATAAAGTTAAATGTGACTTTCTTCCAGTGTCTCTGACTCGACAAGAAATGAGGAGGAAAAAGAGCAGTTATATACTTCATGAGTATGGGCTTTAATACTAATATTTTGCTACCGCTAAAAGCTAGAAGCAACAGAATAGGTGGTATTAAAGAAACACATTTCCCCAGCATTGTGCTGAATGATGGGACTGGAATGGTATTTAAATGTCAATGAAAGACCCTTTTATAGTAGAACATATTATCTGCTAAAGTGGCAGCGCAGTCGTTTCCTTTGAAGATTTCCACATAACGGTGGTTTTGTGATGCATAAACAGGCAATGATGGCTCGCAGGTTGGACCTGTATGATATCTAACTCTCCCTCAGGCACTAATGAGAAATGAAATGAAATTCGCTACATACAACTTGGCATGTTTGCACAGTTACGCAGGAAACATCACACTGCATCATTTTTTTTTTCACCTGACTCCGAGGGCTTTGTGGGCAATGACCATTTCATGAATGAGAAGCAGAGAGGAAACTGGGCATGTGCGGCTGCAAGTCCCACAATGCATCCAGGACCTGCCAGTCCGGTAATTAGTTTAGGCTGTGGTTGGCTGTAGCTGTGATGGAGGCTGTTTATCACTCCTGAGACACTGACTGCATAAAGACTGCCAAAACAAGGCTGCGTGATCACTTTGTGTGTGTTTGTTTGTTTAGTTTTTTGTTGTTTTTGTTGCTGTTGTAGCTCTGGATGTTAAAATGGCATCATGGGATGCCATTTTAACATCAGGTTTTCACAGGCGTTTCCACGACCGTGTGCCTCCTTGATCCATAACAGATGAAAAATATTACAGCAAAGGCACAGGGACGATGGTTGTGGTAGGATTCTAAAGGTTCTTCAACAACCTAACTGTAGAGTTTTTACAACACATGATTACACTCGATGACTGAATTTCCCCACGCGGAATAATAAAGTCAATCTTAATCTTAATCTTAATCTTAATCTTTGATCTTACACAAAGTTTAAGTTTAAGTTATATTTGTTAGTGCATTGTTGGTTGTCCTCTTGTTCATGATTCTTACATAAACCATATTGATTATTAGCACTGTGTGAGTGAGTTTCTAGCCCAACAAAAACAAAAGAAACATCCATCCATCCATCATCTGAACCTGCATTGTCCTGCAGGCTCACAGGCCAAAAGAAACATATGATGGTTAAAACAAGGCAAGAAGCACTTCAATGGTCCAATATGATAATGATCTTTGTCCATTGAGGAAACCATTGAGAAAAGTGTGTATCAGTTCAGGGCGCTGCATTCAGTGACACTGCCGTATGATAAATAGATCCTTGGTAACCCAACCATAGCCTGTGTGCAGCTTTGGAAGAACTATCCAGGATCTCACACACATGATTCTGAGAAGTTGTTTAGACACTTGGAAGCGTTGATCGTCGTCATGTCGGCAGTGTCAAAGTCCGCCTTAACTCCCAGTTAGTTCAGAAGCAGGCAAAGAATTGAGTGGGCGGTCACAGAAACAGGAAGCTTGCGTATGAAATCATGGGCTTTCTCAGTCAGCTTAAGTTTCACTGCATATTTATTTATTTATTTATTTTTTAGTGACGTCCCGTCTAACAACCGAGAAGTACAGTTTTCAATCAAAAGCAGCTGTCAAGGTTGGTCAGCAGGAGGAGTAGCGCATTGTGAAAGCTAGTGAAGCAAATAAGTAAATTCTCTGTGTGCTCGGTGCTACTTCTGTGGTTACAGATGCCACAGCTCTGTAGACCACGTCTGTGGAAGGATGCAGCACCTGAATTGAGACACTGCTCAGCAGATATGCTTTTTCGTTTTTTAACTAGATTTCCCAAGTGGAAAAAAATCTAAATAGTATAAATATATATAAAATATAACAAACTGTGTTCACTGTGTGTACTCTTTTTTCACATGAGCCAGAAATTGCATATTAGACCACTGTGCTTGAATTGGTGCAGTAAACCAATCATGGATTAGAACCTTAAAGGGCCCACTGCATTATAAATCATGAAATGAGATTTGAAGCAGACTCCACTTTTGCACCCGGGCTATTCAGAGCCTCAGCCTTTAGCTGGGTAGGATGATACCGAGAGAGAGAGAGAGAGTATTTGACACCGTGAAGTGATGTGGAAGAAACAAGCCAAGGTTGAATGAGAGGCGTTAGGAAATGAGTGACGTCTTTGAGTGTGGAATGTTGCTGTGTGTGCAAAGACACAGTTTATCCCTGTATTTTTCTGTTTGTGTTGGAAATATTACCTTTTGGAAAATATAGATTGAAGAAGCTTTTTAGGCCGTCACTGAAAATGGGATGTGAAGTGGCCTGATGCTGCACTTTGATCATAGTTCATTGGTGTGTGTGATCTATGACTGCCATTCTCTGACCTGCATGGTCAGGGCCAAGCAGTTTGAAGCCTTCCTGGACAGGACAGTTAACCTTTCACCTCAGATGCAGAGCAGGCGGGTTATTTCTTGGCAATCTGCCACAGCCATCCCTTCAGCTTCCTTTACCGATCGAGTGATTTAATCTGTTTGCACAGGATGGGAGAGCTGTGGCCCTCCCTCGCACTTTAATCCAGGGAAATCCACATTCTTTTCCAAATCCTGAGCATCAAGTGTTGTCAATTATAGCCTGAAAAAGCCTGAAGTGGGAGCTGTACGTCTCAGCCCCCGCCCCAAAAATAGGCGGAAAAAGAACATTTACTGTCTCTGTGCCACGGCAACAATTCAATTACAGGAGTTGTCCAGCTGCTGCTAATCTCACCGTGTTTACCTATGGAAGAAGACTTCTTTTAATAGATTCCCACTAGCATGGAGCTGGGCACGTTAAGGCCTTTGTGCAGGGCGTCCAGCTGTGTCCATGCAAGTGGAATTACAGGTCATCAGAGAATAGTGTGTAGTGTAGTCAATAATGAATGTGGAGTGGGTTCCTTGTGGCTGCCCTCACTTCAGTGAGAGATAAAAAGGTCTACGCGGTGTAAATGTATAATCATTCGAAATCTGCAGCTATAATAATTCTGTATGTGGATCAGAGTTCACATGGTATTTTTAGAAGTGGGTTAACTCTCAAATCAAACGCAGGCCACACGGTTTAAATAATGAATGTTGAGCCTGATCTTGATCTGGGTCACTGAGGTCTTTTGGGGTGTATGACTCAACATTAAAAATGACAATGGCGTGCACTTTCATGGAGTTTGTAGGGTGGTAGGGTGGAGGCGGTGACAATCACAGTCCTTTGTATATTGGTTCTTCTGTGTTTGTTGCCTCAGTTTAGATGACTGCAGCCAAAAAAATTAAATCAGTCCTAGTGCTGTGGCTTTCCAGAAATATTGTCAGCAATGGACATCTGATTATGTAAGAGCAAATTTAATTATTGAAAACCCCTGCCCCGGAGTTCATATTTATTGACGAGATGACGGTCTATTCATCCTGACAGCAGGTAGTGAGTTTGTGCCACACAGCAACAGAGTGCTGATTATCTATAGGCAACAGCATATTTGTTTGAAGCCCAGACCGCTGCCTCTTTCTAAACCTGTCAGAACCGGATGCAAATGAACTCAGTTTCTGGCTCACTGCACCTCACAAATTAATAACTGCGCACACCCTGCATTACAGTACAATTAGATTGTCCATTATTTTGTAAACGCCAGCAGAATCATTCCATCCTCTCAAGCATATTGTCATGTGGCTGCATTTGCCTAACAAACGTGAGATCAAAGGCGTATTTTTGAATCCTAATCAAATCTATTTCAAGTCCCATGCTGGCGCCGGATGGCAGGCTGCGGTCGGTGGCTGGCACGGTTTGAGGCCCTGTCTGAATACCTGCAACAGTAAATAGATGGGCGGGAAGGATGATTTGCATATAAAAAGGAGCAATGATAAAAGAAAGTACTTAACCTGGAGTTTCTCACCATCCAACACTCTGGCACCTCCAACAGAATGACAGAAGACTGCTTTCTATCAAAGGGGATCCCATTATAAGATAATTGTATTTATTCTGGATGGAGAATGAAAGGAAAAAGGGAAACAAAGAACGTGGTCGGCAGCGCTGTAGACCACCGGATGCATCTGTAAGAAAGCAAGGAGCCACTCACATTAAATGCGTATGAGATGTCTGTAGTGTCAGTGTGCATTTGTAATGAGGCCTGATTTTCTACCAAGATGGCTGCTTTGAACTTGTTGGAATGCTATAAGGTATAATTCATGTTGTGTCAATTACTAAGCAGCAGATGTAACAAGCTGAAAAGAGGGGAGTCCCCAACCAGAACTCTTCAAACAGTGTGTGCGCTTACTTCTCCACCCTGTTAACGCTCCTCATGTCAGTCAGGCGGTTAGATCAGTGCAGCAACACTTAGCACTTTTGAAGGTTTCCGTCCCGCTTTGGAACATTTGTTTGTGGATTCTGGGAGGAGCTGCTGAATGGAAAGCTCAGATTAGACACGCACCTTTTTTTGCACAGTTTTTCTTAGTCACAGCTGATATTAACGAGCCTACAGCTATGCTAGCAGCTCTGTCAGGCATGTTTACTGTGGGACTTTGAGACAAACACTAACGTATACCGAGTTCACAAATATGTTTATATGTTGGTACAATCTTTGTCTGTATTTGATGAAAGACAAAGCTATTAACGTGGTCGTGAAAATTACTATTGCATTACTTTTCATTAAGATCCAGATGTGCATCAGTGTTCATTTTGTTGACAAATCATTTTCGTCATAGTTTTCGTTAACAACTATTTTTTTGCTGATTAAAAATAAGACAATAACTAAATAAAAACGCACGGTGCCAAAAACCAAGACAAAATGTATTGACACTTTCGTCAATGAATAAAAACGAGACGAAATTATTGATGGACACGAGATCCAATCAGAGGAAATTTTGTTTGTGGAAGGGAGGGACGAATCAGGAGACGGTGGTTTCCGTTCAAAGATACACGTGACAAAATCTATAAATTAAGACACCGCTGCTGATGGCTTTACAGCAGTTGTCACTGAAGTATTTTATTGTAGTTATGGCGTATTCATGAGGAAGGTGTGAACAGTGTATGAGCAGTGTATTAGGGAGAACAGGCCACTGTTCACTGGTGCTTTTGTTCTTTTGTGAAAAGGTTGTTTCAAATAACAAAAGTTAAAGCTGTGCCTGTTTTTACTGCACAATCAAACCTTAATTATTTGATGACAACTATATATCAAAGAATTTTAGTCGACTAAATCAATGGCAGATTTAGTCGACTAAAATTTTTTGATATTCAGTTGACTAAAGCTAGACTAAAAGTTAAAAAATGTTGATGACTAAAATCAAATGACATTTTAGTCACAAGACTAAAATAAAAACTAAATCAAAATTTGCTGCCAAAATTAACACTGATGTGCGTATGTCGACTGCATTACATGTAGCCTGCAGAAGTAGGTGTGTTTTCCCTTGTTAGGGTAGTTGTTAGCTAGTTGAGTGTCAGATGGCTCTGCTGTAGTCACAGGGACATGCTGGCCTGAGCTAAAAAGGTCAGTGATGTCAATGTAACACCTCATTTTTTATCTGTTTATCAGTTTCTTTGCATTTCAAAACCTGCATATACTCTACTGTGAAAAGGAGCTTCGTCTTTTGAGCATCCAAACAAAGCTTGCTTTTCAGATCAGCTGAGTGACTGATGTGCGTTGTCAGCTCAGTTTGTGCATTACCTTGCTAATTTATATAAATACTTCACTGGATTTTTTTTTAGGTATTCTGGACTACGACAAATGCGTCTACACTTTCTACTGTCATTTGTTCATCTCAAATGCTTCTGCAATCATAAATGAGTGCTGCATTTATCAGTGCATGATATACCTTGTTCTGACTCTGCTCAGCTGTGACTAGATCCATGTGACATTTCGTTGCGGTTCAACAGATGACCAGCATTATCGGTGTGCCATCCAAACATCTTCAGGCTACTTTCAATGTCAAAGTCTCTCCACAGATCTGCTGCCTCCCCAGAATGAGGGACAGCTGGCTGCTGCTGCTGGAGGGGATCACAATGAGCCGCGTGTCCCTGAAGGCTTCGAGTGGGTCTTCAAGAAACCACGAGGACATTTGCCTGATCTCTCATGGGTCTCTTTTTAAAGACTCACAGTTGTCGCGTGTAGCCTTACATGGTTTCCAAGCTAACAATTGTACAAAGGAGAAAGAGAATGTTTGCCATACGTTCTCTGGTCTGATCTGGCTGTATGATCTCCTTCAGGTTGTTCTGATGCATCGTATAATCGCTCTGGCCACAGGGTGACCTTGGCAGTCACTGCTGTTGCATCCCCCCCCCCCGCCCCTTCGTCTCTGTAACAACGGTTAGGCAGAGCGAGCCTCGGGGGAGCCGTTCATCTAGATAGGAGACCCATCAGTCAAGGCGGCCATTGATCGGAACGTCCGATGGCTTGATTTCCTTGTGTAATAATCGGCTCAGTTTTGACACCCTCCCTAATGTGTAAACAGGAAGAGAAGAACAGGGCAAATGGATTGTGAAGGGCAACTATATCCACAGTCTACAGCAACACATGCTATGATGCTTAATACGTACAGCTTTCAGTCAATAATTAAATGTCGTGTCCTGATTAATGTAAGATGTATGTTCCATTTTCTTGTGCACTGGAGTGTGATTCCTGTTGGAGAGGATCATCAAATTAATCCGGCCGGCATTCAGAACAGGATAAATACATTGTCCTCTCTGTTATTTCTTAGTACAGAATAAGACATACTCTTTGTAACCTCATGTGAGTGCTGAAAATGCCAAGCTATTGTTCAGGATCCATTTTGAGACTGCGGCGGATTAGTGTGGTCGGTTCCCTGTTGTGGTCAGTGTGCTACTAGGACAGTTAGAGGCAGGCTGACATGTGTTGGGCATTGATAATGACTGTTGAATCACAACGGACCCACTGGAGTGTCGGGTAAAATAAAAGCCCACAACCATATCAGTCCCAAGCATGGCGGCAATCGCCCACAACAAAGAGCAGCGTCTTGCATGCAGAGCTAAGCTGATGGGTTTTATATTCAAATAATAAGGACAGGGAGGAACACCAGCAGCATGGGATTTCTTCCTACATTAGACTATCTGGATCTTCCATGTACATGGTTACACTGGTTACAGGCTGCATGATTCATATTTTTCTGCATGATCCTCCGGAAAAAAAAAAAAGAAGACTGTTTCCATAAAGCCGCAAACTCAAAGATGCATTTAACAGCAGAGAGCAATTCGAGTTTAATTCCTTTAAGCCGGCTGCTTGGCAACATGTAGCATGCTTCCATCAATAAGTTGTTGATTTTCAATGGACTCTCAGTCTTTAATGAGGGGGAAGTGTGTAACATCTTGTTTTGTTTACCAGTTCTTTTTCTATGTGCCTGGTCAATAGGTTCAATTTAATTCAGACTGTGGGTGGGAAAATAAATTAGAATTGTAACAGGGGTCGTGTCGGACAAGAGTCAGTTTGTTTTGCTGCGCATCACTTTCAGCTAGCTAATGTGTCCTTAGCTTCGGCTGAATTCAGACACAAAAAGGGCAAATCTTGTTTTAATAACATTTAAGAAAGCAACTAAATGAACAAAAAAAACACTTCTGCATTCAAGCATCTGCTTTTCAGCATCCAATAAGAAGAGAGTTACAATAATCAGTCAGATTATATTGAAAGCTTTTCATCCTGGACTTCCCTGAGGAAGCTAAATATGAGAAAGACATCTGCTGAAAAGGCAAAATGTTATGGACACACAGTCTGTTATTTGAAGTCCACACAAACTTACACTTAATTTTACTTATTTGACTTCAAATGTTAATCACTTCAGAGTATGATTGATGGTGAGCAGGCCATGTTATGGAGTTCAGCACCCTTCTGTGGTCGTGTGAACGTAGATCTTCTGATCTTCTGCAGGACTCATGGAGCAGAAGCTTGTTGCAGATGAGAGAGGCTGTCTTTAACACTGTGAAGGGTCTGACTGAAAACGTAATGTTTGTCAGCATCCCTTTGCCTCCTGGGTAACAGTATGAATGTGGGGTAGCGCTCTAATCCATCCCTTGTTTGTGGACTTTACTGTTTTTCAGTGGTCATTGACAAGTAACCTGCATATACATGTAAAGATGTTTGGATTATATGGGAACTTCTAATCCTGCTTTATTGGTTGTTGCTTGAGCTTCAATCTCAACAGCATCACATATTAGAAACATATTTTTTTACGATACTCTCCACCCTGAACTGTCTCCTCACTTTCTCCTTCGTGTCCATCATAATTACTACGTTCACTAGAAGATGTTGTTGTGGCTGAATTGCAGCTATGTGTCATGAGAGGCTGCTGGCACATAAGACCTATGGGGTCATTTTTTTTATGGGAGGACAGTGTCGCCCACTTTGAGGACTGCACAGGTGTGGAAGTGACGACGTATGCAGGGTTTGAAGCTCTCTCTTCTTTTTACTTAGTGCAGCTTCAGGACAACATGAACGCCTGTATTTGATAGATGGTCGCCTTCTCAGTGATGAAAGGCTTTGTGACTGTATGGAACAACTTTAAATCACATGAGGTCACCATGTGTGGGAAAAAAAACTCAAGCATATCTCTATGTTTACTCCTTTAGATTTGAATTTTTGCACAGAGATAAGAATTTCTCAGCTTATTTTACCTGAAATAAAAGTCTTAAACTTCCACCTTTGGATTATATAAATAGCTGTGTCTCAGTTGAGCTCTGATTGTCATGACTGGGAAGGAGCACATCTTGTTTCTGGAAACTAACATTGTGCCCTGACCCCTCTTTCTTTTGTCTTTCTATTGTTCACTGTTATTTTCGTAGTTTAGCGCTGACAGACTGATACAATAAATTGTAGGCTTCACAATAGAGACTTTTACGCTACATTAGGCAAGAGTCCCATGTGCTTCACTGACACAAAAATACTATTTATTGAGACGGAGCCGCTCATCTTGGCAGAATATCTGCTCCATCCAATAAGCCATTTTTTCAGCTCTAAAGCAGACAGATATGCAGAATTAATAACTTCATATCATACCTGTGATGTTATGTCACTGAAACACAGCTACAGCAGCAAATAAGGACACAAAAACCTGCATTAATATCATTTCAGTCTCTAAAAGTGAGGATGTTGTTTCTTCTTTTGTTCTTTGGGATATATCAGCATGATGTCTAACTATGTGGAACAGCTGTTTAATCACAGTTATAGACCTGACCCAAACACCGCTGGTGGGCTTCCAGGTCATCACGTCAATGAATCAATTCACTGTGTGCTCACTCATGAAATAAAACCTAATGAGTAGTGCCTCAACCTCAATCAAAAGGCAACAAAGGCAAATCACTGCTGCCATCCCGGTGCTGTTTCTCTTTTCTTCTTTCGTGGCCTGCAGGGGGACGAATCATCTTTTCTTCTCAGTGACTTTTTATCCTTCTGATTATCTCCGTTGGAGCCATTTTCAAATTGCTTCTGTCAGAGATTTTGATGAATCAAGCATTATGTTGCCTGCTTTACAAACTTCTCATGTGTCCTCGCCGACCGCTTCTACCGCGCAATCAACAGATCTCCATCACACACACACCATGTTCCGCCTGTAAGTGCTGACTGGATAAGTGTGCTGTGGACACACAACACACAATATGTACATAAAATTGTAGGCCACAATCTTTCCCCGGGAGCAGGGATGTAATGTATATTGACATGTTTTGATTGAGGCTGTTTGAGGGACATTTTAGAATATTTACTGGTGCATTTTTGTTCACCAGTTGAAGCCTTTGATATTGATGGGCAGGTGTGTGGTGGGTAATAAGTAGCTGAAGTAGAGAGTGCACTGACAGAACCCATTACCTCAGCAAGAGAATACTTCACAGATCCACTCAAATCAGAAAACATGAGGGTATAAATAGGAAAATGCTCATTGGTCTCTGTGTAGCTGCTGCAAAATGGAACATTATCAGACAGCTATATGTCTTCTAAATGGCTCTGTGACATTCTCATGTTTATGCTATTTGCAGAAGAGAGTTGTCAATCAGCCAAGAATGAGATGGTGCTGCGTAACTTCAGGCTGTTGTTTCTAGACCTGGGAAGATCATTACTCAAAATTGATGATCCATATGTCATGGTGTAAATTAAAGTGTAGTGAGCCGACTTGAGCAGAGCCTGTGGGGAGCCTTATGATAATTTGACCCATGCCTCTGTAGTAAAAGTGGTGCCGGACCCTGTTTACACACAGCTTTTAAGAAAATACAGCAGGCTGACAAATTAAATAAAAACATGAATAAGTGTTTGGAGCAGCATTACTAATGCAGATGGTTATACACAGGAAGGTGGTGTCTTCTTGCTGTGCTTTTATTTTTATGGCTTGAACATGATTCTCAGTGCTTTTTTGTGTAATTAATGTTAAAAATGTGGAATAAATTGCTGAGTTGCTGCTGTTTCTGTTAAATAGTCCTAAGAAGTAATATTGTGTTATATTAATGGGAAAAGAGTCATTTATAATCCATTTTTATAATGCTACACTGAGCAGAAATGTGACACTGGTGATAAAAAGTAGCCAGAAATGCAACTCTTGTCTAACTATACAGAAATTGTTTTCCATAAACAGGGTTAAATAAGTCACATAAATGTCCAGACATTAGATTACAGGATAGACCAGAGGACTGGGTAACCAGTGTTCTGTTTTCAGGTTAGCACCAAGTTTAATGTTAAAAATTGCAGTTGCACCCCACAGCCACTAGGTGTTGGCTCCAAAAGAGAGTCAATCCCCATAAGCTTCCATGTTAAAATGCTTTTAACTTTACCTGTACGGGGATGAATTATTTTTTTATGATATGTGTGACCACTCAGTGTGAGCTTCCTTCTTCCGCAACCGCCCGCCCTCCTCAGCTCAACTCCACCAACATGGTGATGGTCAGGGCCTCGCACAGAGACCCAAAATGGCTCTTTAGAAACCTAAATACTGTCTGTGGCTAGCACAGATATCTAGCTTCACTCATCCTCTAAGCTGAGGTTGCATAGCTTAATCAGCAAAATCATGTAGCAGGTTGGTTACTTAATTAATTAGATAATTTTCTTCCTCTTAATTAAAGCCACCAGGTTAGTTGTATAATATGAGAGTTAATGGTGAGCACGCTAACTTAAGTGGATACCTCTCCAACACTGCAGGCATGAAATCATAGCTGTGGTTGGTTCACATCTGTTCATTTCATTATTTGAGTGTTTTCAACTTTCAACAATCAAATCGTATCTGCAATGCAAGGTTACACATTTACGTATCTGGAATTTTAGAGATATAGCATTAATTTCCAAGGTTTGTCTGAAAGTCAATAACCATAGTATCATGCTGATGACACATTTAATCATCTCCATGTTCTCATCTTAGATAATTAAATAATGAAACCCTCATTATCAGTGGTCAGCAGCAGCATCTTTGAATTAAGGAAGCTCCAGCACTTCGTAGAAACTCTGAGCCAGCTGGGTCATCTAATTAATTAAAAATCTAATTAAAAGTCAAGTTTCAATGATTTTGAAAAACATCCATAAAAGGCAGTTTAATGCTTTGACCACTCATTATATTATGGTAGATAGGCTAACTTTCTGTTGTTGTAGAAAGGTGCAGAAACTTGAAAGTCTGAAGTGTTCATGAAAAAGCCCATCAATAATAAATAACTTATAAAGCCAGCGAAAAGGATGGGGAGCGATATAAACGCATGTGAACGCAGTGAGGTTAGAGAACATATGGCCAAGTAAACAAGCACAAATGTTTTCAGTAAACACAACTCTTCTGATGAGATCTAACCTACTATCAATCTAAACCAGAGCTCAAGGAAGAAAATAGGAACTCCTGAAAGGCTATTTCAGTCCCCAGATTGTTAACGCTTCAAAGGGTAATTCTAGGCCCTCTGTTTTTCTGTGTTTCAGTGAAATTTGATGAGTTCTGATGTGGTTTCTGATCAGTGGTGTTTTTTCCAGGAGGAAACTCCCTTGATGGTTCCTGGCTTCCTCTGAGATTTTGGAGTGGAGCTTTTAAAAAATTCCTGCACCACAATTACAAGGCAGACATGCAGCAGGTCATAGAAAGGACAAAAGTGACTGTACTATCCCAAACATGAATCATATTTTCATCACCACAGACAAGGAAACAGAGGGGGAGGATAAATAAATCACTATTACACAGTCAGCTACCCCTTACAGGCTCTTCTCTTTTTGGCGATTGTCTGACATTAACACCAATTTACGTTCAGATAAATGGCGACAATCCCAACAAGACAGAGCAATGGTCAAATTGCGGGAAGAATTGCCGCCAACATATGACAGGAAACACGGTTTTCAGAATCATCTGCTGCTGACAAAGGCTCAGCAAAGAGAAACAATGGGCCACCAGGCTCTGACCTTGATTAACAGCTCAACAGCCCTCTGAAAAAACAGAAGCTCACAGTTACAGTTTGAAACCAAGCTGAATTCATATTTCACAGACAACAATATAACCTTGCCTCAGAGATGTAAAACATGGACCCATGTCAAGTGGAAACAACATTACATGGTCTAAAGACCATGAAGAGATGAAGAGAGAGAAAAGCTGAAACATACCAAGGGCTCACAAAGTCTGTCACCAGCTGTTAAACATGGTGGTGAATCTGCAGTCATATAAGCAGCCAGGGGAAACATTATGTGTGATGATTGCCCTGCACGGTCATATAACGGCCGAGGAATATGATGCCATTTAGTGGAGGCACCCCTGTGGTGCCAGAACTGTTCTCTTATGACATTCCTGTATTCCAAGCAGGCTGCGTCTACACACACCAACAGTAAAATCAATTCAAAACCTGGAATGACGTCAAAGGCATGTCGGCTCTTTCAAATACACCAGACGTTGATACTGTTGAACTTTTAGTGAATTTCTACTTTTTGGTCTGGGCACAAAAACATCATTTGATAAAGTTTTAAACATATAAGGCTCCAAAACACCTCGAGTCTGAGTCAATTCAAAAACCTAAGAATTAACTTTTATGAGCGCTTGAGGCAAGTTCCTTGATGCAGAATGTGATTTATAACTGACCATTCTCCACAAATATGAACTATAGTTAGTTAGCTGTCTCACTATCAGGGGAACCAGATGAGACATGCATGTGTTAATGACAGGTGTCACAGTCCGGATTTGTAAGAGTTGCATATGTCTATATGTTCCACTTAAAGATAGATAGATAGATAGGAAGCCATTTTAATTCTTCTTCTCTTCTATGGAAAACAATAGCCTGCTCTCTGTGGGTTTGAATTTGATTTCCAGGTGGCAGTACCAACAGGCGCAGAATAAACTCCCTCTGGACGCCACTGGAGAGACATACAACCAATCAGAGGCACAAAGGATGTGATGTAGGCAGAGTGACAGCCAGACTAGTAACAACAAAAACATCCAAAGTGGTGTGCAGTGGATTATAAAAACTTCCAAATATTTTTGAATGAGGCAAGCATGAAGTTATGACGAAGTTCGTCCCATTTTAGATGCATGGTTCTGATCGGTACGATAGGGTTTGTACTGTGTGAAAATGGCTGTGAATGGGACGGATACCAGACCCATTTCACCTGGTGGATGTCATCATAGCCACCTAATCAATTCTTTGTTAGGATGTGTTGACCACCACAGCACTGGCCTGTTTTAATGTGTATGGATGCTCTGCTAGACTAACAAAAATATGAATGACCCCAAGCATAGTTCCAGGATTATAATGTATAACAAACTTTCCAACCTACATGCCAATACCCATAGATCTGTGATGTGTCGGTATCATCCGACTTTTTACATCTGACTCTGAATCAACTTGCTGAATAATGAAAGAACTTCGAGGACACTAACAGCACCGGGTGATTTTCTTGGCACATTTTGTGAATCACAGCTGGAAGTCGTGCATTCAGAGTGCCAGTTCAGTTTTTTTAGCGCTGCACTTGACATGATGGAGGCGGCTTTCTTTCTTTATTCTGTTTATACTGTACTTTCTCAAATAGTCCGTGTGGGCTGTTCCTGAATTCAGGAGTGGGGTTATTATTAGATGCAGGCCTTTATTTATAATCCTGTTTTTTTTAAGGTAAACAGCATTAGATCATGCTTCGTTGTAAGAATCCATGCTCATATTCGGCCTCCTCCTGTGCTGTGTTTGGTTTCTGTGTTGCTCTCGGCATGATCTTTGTTCATTCCTTCTCTTCTCTGCATGGCTTTTGAAACATCACAAGCCTAATTTGTGATTTTTTTTTGTTAAGGTTACAATTAGTGTCAAAATTAGGAATCATCTAACCTTGCACCAGATTATGTCTATACCTTCCATTGCCTTGTATCAGCAATATTTTGCATATGTTAAAATATCATCAGCCCACCTCACACATTCTGTCAGCATGTGTATGTCTTTGAAAGGGTTAACCTGTTTTTTTCCAGTGCATTAGGGCCAAATTAGCGCATCTTAAATGCAAGATTAGCATACAGATTCCCTGCCTGCGTTGCTGGTAGCGCATCATATTCATCATCATCAGAAGTTGAGTGTGAATGAATTTAGGTGTCTAATCAGCAGGAACAACAAACAGGAAACACTTATCAACAAATAGCAGAATTTGCTCTCCAATCAGACGGTTAACAGAGATAAAATCAGCTCTGCATGCTCATCACATCTCGATGATCTACACAGAAAGCTTAGAATGCTCCCATGATACCAAGTACATGGTCTGCACTCGAATGTTGAGTCTAATTTGTGGGCGACGGACAGGAGAGCGATGCAGACCTTTACTGTGGTTGGGGTTGGGTAATAGAAGTGGATTTGGTCTGAGTACAAACAAAACTCTCCAGAACACGACAGAAATGACAGAATCAAAGGGTGGATGGGTGGAGGGACGGAGAGCTACATTCACACAGTATCGATTTTTCCTTTGGGTTAGAAAGAACAGGAGCTTGTCACTGTGGCTGGTGAATAGAGTCCCTTTGAATTGCATTTTACATGCTGTGACAATAAAGAAAACACAAAGCTTGTTTTCTTTCTCCATCTCTTAACATTTTTGCTCATCAACTTGAAAAGAAAAAAAGACACATTAAAACATAGACGGTGATTATGTCTCAGTAATGTGTCTCAAACTTTACATTTGGTCTAATGTGTCAAATATTGCAGTTCACCTTGCAGCCTCTAGGGCTCCAAAAGAGAGTCAATCCACATAGACTCCCTTGTTATACAGCAGAAATGTTTATTGCCTAGTTCAAACAACAACTATTGATCCCTATTGATAAGTTACCTTTTAGCGACAACTTAACTCAAAATCAATTTAATTTTATTAGGTCTTAAAGGTAGAGTAGGAGATTTTGAAAACTCAGTGAGAGTCAGCCAGATTTGGAAAGTAAACACACGCCCCTTTCTCTCGGAGCTCTCCCCGAAGCCACGCCTCCCAATCACATGGACGCGCATTACCTGAAGACGAGCTGTGGTCTGTGACTTCGGCCATCATGCACGTACCTCTCTGGTGCGCGCAGAGCAGGAAGAGAGTGACAACCAGCCAATACTCCACGCAGGGTCCACCCGGAGGATTGGCTGATGTTTTTTAACGTTTTATAGCTTCCACAGATGATTCATATTCTTCGTTTTAATGCGAAACTGCCGAACTAATCGGTTGCTATCGGATTGTAAAGAGAAGTTACACTAATTTAACTAAAAGTGCATCAGAATGAAATCTCCTACCCTACCTTTAAAATGATGCATAATTATGGGCGTGACCTTGTTGAATAACAGAACGGTGCTATATCATTGTGTGAGCTTCCTGCTTCCACAACTGCCTCATTTTCAAGGACTGAAATATCAACCTCATATTTTTTTCTGGTGAGGGTGGGCTGGATAAAATAGTGGCTAGAGTAGGACCATAAGTACAACTTTTTAAAACTGTTGAGTTAGACTCTGGGAACAAAGCTTTTAACAGGTCCCTCAGCATCTGTGGACAGCATCTGTGGATTAGAGAAAGTCCCCTCATTGAGCAGTCTGTCTGTTTTAGACAGTGAAACAGATAAAGAGGTTCCTGTGAAAGTGGACACAGAGGACTAGTGTGGTAGCTGTTGTCATCTCTTATGGCGTTCTGTTCCACACAGCCTTCATCTGTAGGGTCAACAGCTGGTAAATGTTTAGCGGGCCAAACCCCAACTGAGCACTGTTGACTTGCAGATGCTGTTGAGGAAACTTAAAATTCACACCTCGTAAAAGAGGAGGCAGATGTTTGCATATTAATAGAGATGGGGAGTGGAGGGTGTCTGGTAGTGGAGAGGCATTACAGCTGCTTCATTACAGTGTACAGTGTACAGTATACGGCACAGATGGATGTACTCTCATTTCATCATTTTTGATCTTTACAGGCCAGATGTAAAGACATGTTCAAAAACCAACACTGCAGGCAGTACACGTTTCTGTTGAATAGGACGGTAACTATATTCCTTGTTCTCTTGGCACTCCTACTGAAAACCCATAACTTTTGAAGGCTATTTTTCTGAAGTTTTAAAACAATGCTGATACGACTATACATCCAGCGATTGTTTCTGTGGTTGTGCCGGCAAAAAGCTACAACCCTACAGTTATGCCGGCGATAATTTAAAGCTTAAAGTGATTCATCTGTCTGCATGCTTAGACACTTCTTTAAGTTTCCTAAAAAAGTAAATAACAGCACAATGCAAATCATTTTACTTAAAGTTGTACGTGGATGTTTTATTGTTATTGGCACTATGTATATATATGTATATATATATGCTACATGATTGTGAATAAAAAAGCTTTCTTTTCTAGTCTTAGGCTGTGTCCTTAGTGATTAGCTCTCAGTTTATGCCACAATGTATCACAAAAAGTAGCGTACAACTAATGGTCACTGCATTTGCCTTATATAATGTTATGTATTGTGCTAAATATTTATTTAGCTAGTGGCAATACGGCACATTTTAACTGTGCGACAACAATCGTTGTAATGGTGGAGAGTAGTGTCCTTTTATTCAGTTTGTCGATGAGCTCACAAAATAATTTTATTATCTATTAAAGAGGAAGTGAAACGCTGACTGTAGCATCATTTCAAACATTCATTATCCATCTGAAAATAACTACAGGTTTAACACTGTCAGAGAGGGAGCGTTACAGTTTTATTTATACATTGTCTAACATATAGTGCCATCTTGCCCCAGTGTAAATGGTGATGTCACAGGGTCGGTTCCTGTGGAAGTCCGACAGTAGCTGGCATTACCTTACCAGCAGTGACAGCTTTGACAGCAACAACAATAGTTTTAACAAGTCCAAAGTACAGGCCTCCATATTTGACTTTGCTTCTCCCAATACTGGGTGTACAGGCTGTCCGACGTATAAGCACCATTAAAACTGAATGATGAGTGCATGTGGCACCTGTGCTGCCATAGACGGCAGAGGACGCCTTGTTTATTTCATCAAACCACATTTGCATTCTGTTTTAATTGACATTTTACACAGTGTCCCAACACCTTTGCGAGCCATTTTACAGAAAAATATGCCCTATCGGCCCACATTAAAGTTGCTTAAGGACGGGATCTCCCGATGATTACAGACAAATTTACATATTATATGAAGACAAAGTTCAAAGGAAATGTGAAGGTGCATTTTCCGCCTCTGTTTTTAACATCTGTCATGTTGCAGATTGAGGTTTTATATTCCGAACACACAACGACCTCATGAAATCTGATTAAATGTCAGGATTTGAAATTCACATGAGCTAACAGGAGGCCTGGTGCTGACTGGGCTCATCTACATTTTCAAATTGTTCTAATGTCATTGTATTCATTCGCTGATGGCTTATATGACCTGCTGGTTGTATGCACCCACAAACACACGAACACGGTCGGCACCATTTTATTTCCTCATAACTGTCAGTGTATAATTTGTGGCATTGGTGCATTTTAACATGACTGTTTTAGAACGTGGATACATTTGACTGGTCCGGCTACAGTTTATGATACAGTCTACGCAGGTGGAGAAATGACCGCTTTTATCTGAATGAAAATCAGATGGCCTGGGTTTGTGTTCAGAAGGCTCTGTTGTCAGAGGTGTGCTGTGAATGTCATGTCTCACAAAATGACTATGAGGAATTGTCTGTCTTCGAGGTGGACGTAGAACAATGGTGCATGGAGTTGTTTCTGAATGCAACACACTATATCAGACACGAATCTATTGATTTGTTCATTCAACAGCTTCACTAGACCATAAATCTCACTTCACAGACACACAAACCACAAGGGCAATCTGCCCAGAGACTTGATTGCTGGCAAAAAAAAATGTATAAGGGCTACGACGCACTATAATGTCATTTAATTATTATTTTTTTCCACAAATAAGCCCGAATGTTAACTAGTTTTTTGTATTGATAGGGTGTAATGGTAATCTAAACTGCAATCAGCATCCATTAAGTGCTGCAGGGAACAAAATCAGTAAAAATCAAACCAAGTGAGACTTTCGCATGCTTTCGTCCTGAATGCAAATCACCACGATGTGAAGACCCAAGAGGGGAAAACCAAGAGCGAAATTAGGCATTGTCGGTAGCAAGATGCTCTTCAGACTGGTTCCTGTTGCTATTCAGTTTGGACCCATGCTGTGTACAGACACACAAACATGCAACTGATGGCTATGTGCCCACCCATCTCTGGAATAAGATGGTGTCAAAAGTCGGATCTTACAGGCTAATAACTGCGCAGTGTCTTCGCAAGTCTGTTGTCAACAAGTCCACCAGTCAACATTAGAGAAGATGAGATATTGGTGTTTGATGTTTGAATGTTTCCACAGCATTAAGCCTAATGGTCTCACTTCTAATAAAAGATTTGCATAGGAATTACCAGTCTGAGTTGGTATCAGCACAGCATGCGGTCCAGTGACGGCCCTGTGATTGCTTATGTAACACAGAGTGTAAGGATTACGAATAAAAGTTCAAATTAGATAAGGAAAAAAGTAAGGTAAATAAATCAGCAAGAGCAACATGAAAAAAAAGATAATCAACAGATATAAACATAGTTAGACGAGACCTCAGGGGGGCTTTTCTGCAGTCTATAATTCCTAGAAAACAGTGGAGAGTGATGAGGGAGCTGTCACTGTGCCAGACTGGGAAATGTAATGCAGTGTGTGTATTTAATCTCTGATTAAACATCCTGGATAGTAGTCCAGGCACGTTCACTGTCAGAGCTACTGTTTCATACTCTGCTCACTTTAAAAAAAAAAAGACTTTCATTCGGCACATTTTGCTGCAATTGGGGAGCAGACACAGCTCACAGGGTCGTAGCTACACCCCCCTCCATATCCACCCTCTCAACCCCTCTTTTCCAGGGGGAAAGAAAGAGAAGGGGCTGGAAAAAAAAGGCCCTCTTTTCTCCCGTTTTTCTGAGCGAACGAGAAAGCGTGAGAACAGTCACTGCAGGGCTTCAGGAACATTGTATCTGTCTGTAGGATGAAAAGCCTCGCAAGAGAATAAGAGAATGAGAGGCCTTTTTTTTCTACCAGAGCCCAGCTCAATGAGAAAGGGGGAAGGGATGAAGTGAAAGAGTTCACTTCTTCCTTCTAAATTAGATTAAGGTGAGTATTGATTGGGCAATAAATGCCAGTAGGCCTGTACTACAGCCCCATCTACAACAGAAGCTGTTTCAGCATTCCTAAAAAGATAATGAAAGTACAGGACAACTATCTTATTACAGCACATTTGCAACAGTGGATCACAGCAGTAAAACAAAAGAAGGCTACAAATGGTGAACATCCACAGGCGCTGAATTCAAGGTACTGTACAGCGCTGAGATAAGTCAAAGCGGTAGTGTTAGCAAACTTGCTGTCTCAGCAGTCTAGAAGATATGTTGCTGATAATGGGAACTCACTGCATAGTACAGATCCTGGTGCCAAAATTCAAGCCAAGACTTCTGTTTTGTGCCCTCATGGCAAGAACTCTAGGACTCTCTATTAATCTGTGCTTAAGCTGCCTGGCTTCAAAAACAGATGCTTGAGGAGGATAAGGCAACTCAGTGGGAGAGATGGTACCTAAGCCCCGGTAAGATAAGAAGAAGTGGTGACTTTACAGTGTATTTGCTGCAGTCGATGGGACCTTATACAGTAGTTTTGTCATTTCATGTGTGTTTGTTTGGGGATGGCACATGCTTAGTATCAGCAGAAGAAAAGGGATAATTCACTTGACAGAATTTAAATCAAAACACGGTCAGACAGAACAACAATTCTTTTAATTCTTTTCTTTGTTGTTTCGGTTAATTCACTTCAAACAAGATCAGAGAAGACTAATAACATTTTTTGTTTCTTATGTTTTTTTCTTTGACTTAAAAAGACAGAGGTCTTTATTCCTACAAAATATCTTGCACTGGATTCAGACAGGAGGTAAAAGTGCCACAAAGTTGTGCTGATGTTTCCAAACTTTCATTCATTATGCAGTTGTTGCAGGTGGATACATACAGTATCAGTTGAGAGAAATAAGCAGATACATGCATTCAGCCTTTACCTTAATATGTTGATGAAGATTCTCCGTCATCCAGGTCATAATAATACGTAGAGAACATTGAAGCATGGCGTCTGGACTTGTAGAGTTTTCTTGAAGACATTTTGCTGCTCATCCAAGCAGCTTCATCAGTTCTTCAAGTTGGCGGGGAAACATGGTTTATATATGTGATGGCAGACCTCAGACCTTAATAGCAGAGCTGATGAAGCTGCTCGGAGGAAACTCAGAAAACTCTACTGTGAGTCCAGTGTCCTTTCTGAAAGTGGACAAACATACAGTTACAAATATTGAGGAGAAATCCTCACCAGCCAGGCCCAGCCTGCAGCCTGTTGTTTAAGCTGCTTAAACTCAACCAAAAGTTGAGGCAGGAAAGCAGAAAGCTGCACAGAGTGGTGTGTTACTGTGGTGTCTCTGTCACTAAAAACTCTGACTGAATGATGTCTGAGTGCCACTTGAATGTAGACGGATGGAGCGTGATACACATCGGAAAAGGAACATGTCTACTGAGGTCATGTTTACCTTGCTATTAGTGGGCGGTGTTTTTGTCTGGTATAATAGAGGCTGTATATGCCTATATATATATATATATATATATATCTGTGTGCATTGGATTGTTCAAACAATCACCCTGTGACAATCACTGACAATCTGAATTCTGTCACCATACTGCTTGTTCTGTATTGCTTCCTAGTTCTGGTAATAGCAGCTTCATGTTGTCCTGTCCATGGTCAAGGTCACAGGAATTTGATAAACCATAAGGATCACCCCATCAATGAATCAACGCATTATTTTGGTGGAACGCTGGCCCCTGTGCTCGGTTTGTGTCGCCACTGGAGCACGGACAGTAAGCCAATCTGAGCAGATCATGTGATAATACATGGGTCATATGACAGATGTAAGAGGCCCAATCAATAGATGTCCTCATGCTTTCACTTTAAGTGCATCATTTATTATTCAGCAGCTTTATATATGCATATATTATTGAATAGCCGATGAGTCGGATTGATGTCTTGTTGTGAGCCTCCTTGTAATAAAAAATGTTGGTCTCCACACGGTGAGTGTAAAGTCTTTCCCTCAGTGTTGCACTGTTTTCCCCCTGATTGAGTGCAATGTGCATCACATCTTTGCACCTCAGTTACTGTAAGCAGCATTTTTATGTTTTTGTCCCCCTTAGTAATCAGTATCTCAGGGATCTGCTTAATGGCCTGAGACAGTTTAGTCAACAGATCCTGTGATGAAGAGCCTATTTCTGCCCAGTCACTAGATTATGTTTTCAGGGAGCCGTGCATCAGCATTCAACAATATGCTCTTTCCGCCTGCGTGGAATTGCGCTGGCGACTCCGAGCATTTAATAAAACCTTGATAAAAAATGATGCTGGCCGCAGCGCCGAAGGCAGAGCCGCTAAATCTCAGCTATTCAAATCCACCCCTGCGCTTGCCTTGTCTTCCCATCATGAAAACACTATTATGTTTAGCCATTGAATTTTATGATTGCACATAACAACTCACCAGATAGGAAAATATAACAACGGACACAAAACCCAATTACTGTAGCCTGACACCTAAGTTTGTTTGCTTTAATTTATAGCCTGGCTAGATTGATGGCTCGCTGGTGGCAGCAGAGCATGAATGGCCAACAGCTGATTTATGCAATAATCTTTGTAGTTTGGGGGGGTTATTCATATCTCTGACCAGCCTCTTCAAGCAGATACACAGTATTGACCTCACAGTTTAGATAGAAAAACATATCTTCCTGTTAAAGCCCTCGGTTTTTTTTTTAACCTGCATGTGGATTTTTTTTTATTACTTGTAGATAAGAGCTCAAATTAGCTGCTTTTGCCAGGAGTGCTTTGGTCTGTAGTACAGCTGCCTAATCTTGTCTCTTGTCAGGGAAAGTAGCAGTTGAGCCACAGGGATAGCAGAGCTTTAACCTCAAGGGCAACAAATCTTTTTTTGGGTATGGGTTGCATATCAGAGTGGATTAAAATTGTGGCCAATATCATCTCAGAGTTTTGTCCCACACTTAAATTAGACACTTGTAATCACAGCTCTGGTAAATTCTCTGTGCCTGCTGGTGGCTTCCGGCAAACCATTTGCACTCCCAAAACAGGTCCGGGGAGGGGAGGGGGGGCTGATGTCAAGGGTGTGCAATACGTGATGAGTGCGGCGTGAGGGGGTGGAAGGAGAAAGTGTCGTGGAATTCAGCACTCCAGCCGTCATACAAAAGGGACACTCTGCACATTGAGTCAAGCCACTCACACACATACAGTGCACACATGCATGTGCACAGGAGGCTCCCAATGGAATGTGTGACCCTTGACCTTGATACTTCCAGACAGTAATTAAAGGCAGACAGTGTATTATGTGACAGTGTGCAGTTGGTCAGATGGAGATAGAGCGAGACACAGAGGGGGTAAGGGGACCTCGGGGACCAATGCGAATGTCCAAAATAGACCTTGGAGATTAAGGGGGCCATGCTGAAAAGCATCCACACTTGCGCAAGTATGTCACAGCTTGCAAGGATTTTGTATTGAGGCTGCCAGCATCCTTTTCAATAATGGCTAAATTCCTGCGACCGTGAAGGTTAACCGACGTCAAGTCAAGTCAGCCCCTCCCAAAGAATGCATTACATTCCTATGGATTCATCTCAATTGGCTTTGAAGGGTTTGGGATGACTTGGCCTGGTCAAGGATTAGGAATAACATGCCAACATGCATGTTGTGTCACTCAGGAGGAGGAAATGTAAGCTTTTTTTCCTACCTGCACAAGTCTATATAATATATAAAGATTCCAGATGTCTGTGCAAATTTCCTTATTGTCCAGATTAAACAACTGCTGGCGATTTTTGTGTCATGTCACCCACTGCTGTCTAACACAATAAGCTTCATTATAATTATAATAAAGTGTGTTGTTATATCTTTTGCTGCTCCTTGGAATGGCGTTTGCCAGCGAGCATTATTAAAACTCACAGCTGGGCATTTTATCAGCTGTTTGGCAGACAAGGAGTCATTTTAGGCGCATTGTTTCAGAGGGGGAAAAACGACGAGTGGCTCCTGTTGGAGGATAATACAGAACAGAATTGTATTGGCACAAGAAAGTGTGGTTAACTTCTGAGTCATGCTGCAGATTTGGAGGATTAGAGGAAGAACAATGAGAATCTTTCAGGGACTGAGATAAGCATATTGTGGAAAAAATAGATGGGCAGCAATGGTGCCAGAAACTTTTTTTTTTTTTCTGGACTGACAGATAAGGGACTAAGATATGGTCTTAGAAATTGTGTGAAGTGAAAAATTAATTACACACTGAATGTGCACACAATCCCTCTGAAGAAGAAAACATCTAATTTAAGCTAACAGTCTGATATGACATCAAAACCCCGGCACCAGTAATTAAAGGAGAAGCCAAAAAAGCATTTCCTTTTTACAGTACATCCTATATGCATTAGCAGTGAGTTACAGACAGTGCATCGTTCAGGTTCAGTCTAAATGAGACCTGGAGCAGTCTGCCTGTCTTGCAATTCACTGTGCACAGTATGCAGTAAAATACATCATCTGCAGGCTGCTACCTGGGAAATGATATTCATTACGCGTGAGCTCTTCCTGGCACCAAATACATCTCTGTGTCTCACAAATTAACTGAGCGCCAGCCTACAGACTTGTTTTGACGCAATTTGTCATGCCAGCTTCATTTGCCCTGTTTAAAGCGGCAATTAGAAATTGGCTGCACCGGCTAAGCCCTGGGGTAAGTCACACAGATACAGTTCTCGACCTTCGCACCCGCCGATGCTCTGTTGGCCTGTGGCCTTGTTGATGATCAAGAGCGTTACATTTTTTTGCACCCTGAAGGACATTCAACATGTTAGTCCCTTAGGTGTAATCCAGTGATGCATTCTGCTTCATTACCATTTCAAAATCCAGAATTACCTGTCATGGCTCTATTGGGAGCCAGTGTTGCCAGCACTCCCACACCCACAGTAACAAAGGGTACTGCCTCTTAACACATAGATTGTCATTAAACGAAACCGGAGCTATTTGTAGGTTCATTAATTACACCCTTTCACACACCACTTCCCTCTCCCTGGAACAAAGGGAAGGTGAACAAGGACTTCCATTTTTGCTGTACATCAATGTCAGATTACAGCCGTCCTGGCTTCAACTTGCTTCTCTGTGTGCCCTAGAGATATGCGATTAATTATAATGAAGGGGGGGGGGGCGAGTGACATTGATGTCGGTGTGTATACACTGTCACCTTAAACTTTATGCAAGAGTCATGGCCGTGAAATTGGAGGAACTCACTCAGAATTTTTATGATCGTCACATGTCCTGTTCCGAGCTTTTCATTTCATGTCTTGCTGTGTGAGGGGAGGTTTGATATGTCACTCAAAAATGTTGTCCATTTCCCTCCAGACGGCTGCAATTAGTTCACAGGGTGATATTATTCGTGAGTCATCATCCTGGTATTGTTTAGCTCTAATGAGTAACTGGAACATATCTGGTTTTTTGCCTCGGAATGTGATACTTTACTGTGCATTATAGGCACTCTAATATTGCAAAGGAAAATGGGTGAGTATTGCATTATCCACTTTTCATAAACATAAGCTAATGAGCCACTAAGAGACAACCAACAAACATCACTGTCTGTGTTTCATAGTGTTACATAACCAGAAGTATATGGATACCTTGCCACCATGTGTGTTTGCTGGCCTCCATTTTCCTCCTTTTCCTTGTCCAGCACCATTAAAAACATGTATTCTGACAAAGAGGTCAGGACACTGACATTCTGTGACACCAGACTAGGAGGATTGGAGCTTTTTTTGTGCCATGTTGTAACAGGAAGCTAACAAACACACACAGTTATGATTTAAATACTTATTTAATGCTCCACTGCTGCAGCAATTAGTCAGTGAATGGAAGTTTAGAACAGTCGGTCTGGAAACAGGAACATGAAATGTCCAAATTCATTAATTAATCATGGACAATCAAACAATAATGCAAACAGTCATCAGCTGCTGCTAAACTGCAGAAATATTTTGCATCTTTTCAACAGACACAGACTAGTGTAGACATGACCTGGATCCCTTCTTATCCCTTCTTAAATTTAAAAATAATGTATACAAATGAAAAGGTTCTGCCTCCACTCATTATACAAAAGTGAAATCAATTATACCTCTTAGGCCCAGACAGCCTTTAAGCTGGATGCGTTCAGACCTATTTTCAAATCTGGCTAGCACACACTTGTGTCCGCACTCAATCCGGCTTCATCCAGCGTGTTTGCTGTCCTCCAAACCACTAGGTGGTGCCTCGTAATATGCAGAGTCCATTCAGGCCGCGGTAGTGCGCATGCGTCGTGCGTTTTTTTGGCCCGTGTCGCGCCCCGTGAACCGGAAGTAGCACATTTGAGCCAATCCGGCTAAATCCACCTCTTGTGGGTGGATCTAGCCGGA
Source organism: Parambassis ranga (assembly GCF_900634625.1). Lineage (NCBI taxonomy): Eukaryota > Metazoa > Chordata > Actinopteri > Ambassidae > Parambassis > Parambassis ranga. The sequence goes on along the minus strand of NC_041037.1, from coordinate 2,732,428 downwards.
TTGAAATCAAACTAGATACTGCCGAATTCGAGGTGTTCACACTCAGAAAAAAAAACATCTGGATAGGCCCGAATCCCGCTTTAGCCAGATTTTTTTCCCCAGTGTGAACGGGGTATTACAGACGCTGCCATGTTGAAAAAGACGCCAAATATGGAGCCCGAGCCTGTTCCGCCTGAACACCCTCCCACTTCTAGATCAAGCGCGCCCCTCTCTCAAGTTTTTGAAGAGTTAAGCTGCTTCATTGGCCTATTGACAGTGACATTTGTTTCTCCAATAATAACTAATAAATTCAAACATATATCTAAAAATGTTACCAAATCCAAACGGAGCAGTGTGATAAGCTAATCTAGCTATCAAGACCATACTGCAGCCAGCCACCAGGGGGCAATGGAGAAAACTTATATACAGGCTCTTTTACACTAAGATTACTACCTATTGCCTGTTGGCATTGTCAGCATAGAATATGGCTGGTTAAACATTTTGGTATGTGAGACATAACTAGTATTTACAATTTATGTTATATTTAAGACAGAGAGGGTGAAACCTACCTGCTGAATCTTTAAACTGTTTACTTTTATGACATAAAAGAGAAGCATTCTTCTCTGTGGAACTTTTAATCCCCAGTTTCCTTTTGTTTACTGTTCACTCTAACCTGATGCTGTGACTCCCGGGCTCACAGGTAGCGTTATTATGAGCATGCGGTTCACACTCATTCACAGTGTTACCTGCTGTAATAATAGCAAGCAATACTGAGGTTAATCTAAAGTATCATAACACAGGGAATGCATTCTCTATTTATTTGTATAAAACATTTTTTTTGTTGCTTTTTCTAATAAGGTGCTGTAGAATAAAGCTACACACTGTGCATACAGGCACATGTGTCCATAGACTAATCTAACATCTTTACATATGTTCAAAGTAGCTTGTAATCGGCATGACTAATCTGTCACATTTAACATCTTAATTAAAATAATAAATCATAATACCCCCCCCCCCCCACATGTATTCCACTCTCTATTACCACTTGAAATCGCCCTCCAGCATAACAAATCACAAAGCCAACAAAGCTAATGAAAGTATATCAAACTACATCCCCCTTGCTGAACGAGACAGATTTGATCTGTATCTTTCAGCACACACCAGCTGTCTAAACACATCTGTGAAGCACCGTGCCCTCTTAATGGAAGCAGCTGGAAACAGGTAGCCACACAAGGAACCTTAAAATCTGTACTACGGCCGTACACATAATAGGACCTTTTACTTGATAATAAACAAACAAAGAGTGTTTCAGAGGTCGTCACCTTTGGTGCATTATGGGAGAAGTGCTCTGCTGGAGTAATAAACTTCTAGTGTGTCTACATCTGATAAGAAATGTGGTTTTACCCACGATTTATGGCTTCATTAATCTGAGAGCCTTGTATTTCTCCAGCCCTGTTAAATCTTGCAGAGTTATCGTAGTGTATCCAGATGTGCATTTAAAGGTTTTTTTTTGATCAATTATCACTGAAGTTAAAGGACGAATGTTTAAATCAATGGAACTATCTAATTCTCATGAAAAGGCTTTCCCTCGTATTTGCATTCAGAACCAAAATATTTACCGACGCTGGCATGTTAGGTGATAAACGGCCAGAACTGAAGAGCGCACTTATTATGTTAGCTTTAATTAAATGATAGCTTATCAGAAGCAGCGGTTACGTCGTGTGATGTGAAAATTGAAAATGACATGTGGAATCTGCCCGCCTATTCTCCCTCAGCATCAAGCTTCCAAAGCAAACTAATGAACGGAGCTCACAACTGCACACCGCTGTGATGATTGTGGGCTCTATTCCACCTTCAATTCCAAGCACCATAAGATGGGCATAAAACAAAAATCTAGTCTGCAAAAAAAAAAAAAATATTCTAAGATGTTTGATCCTCTGATCTCCCTCAGTAGGTGACTCCAATGTCTTACAGCAAAAGCAGGGTCACGTTTATTCTTTTACTTTTGAAGAATAAACGTGACCCAAGGGGCCCACATGTCTGTAGATCAGAGTGTGTGAGGACCTGGGTACTGCATCATAACACCTTTAATGTTCTGTCATACAACACGGGGATGAAGACATCTGTTTTTCCAAAGCAGTCAGTAATATAATCACAGCAAAAATGACCAGTAAAGAGATACAAAGATCATCTCTAATGGGTCCGGCCGCTAAAAGATGTACAGAAAGAACAGACGAGCGCTCATTGAGGGAGCTCTCAGTGAAGCAACAACAAGCATTCTGCTGGGAGAAATAAACCTTCCAGCACATAATGGTGGAAAATCTGATATAGGTCTGAGCATACAACATTAGAGGATACCAAGATGGTTGAGGGATTTGGATCTGCAAGCAGTGTTTGTGATGTATGCAGGCAGGTACCTTGTTACAGAGGTCATAAAGTCACTGTATTACATCAGTGCTTCCAGTATGTAGAAACCTGTATCTTTCTCCAGAAATGAAGGTTATTTCTGATCTTGGCTGCCACCAGCCCTCAGCGTTACCCGTGTCGTAAGCTGTGTTATGTGCCAGGCTGAGGTCCGTGTTGGGCTAAAAATAAATGCTTGACACTCGGCTCTCCTGTTAATCCTCCTCTCAAATGGTTGCTAAGCATGACTTCCAGCTATCTTGACTTTTCATTCATGCCTGCTTGTATATTAATGAGATTGATTTTTTTAAAAAAAGGTTAAAAAGTCAGATGAGACACTAGATTGACTCTCAGCCCATCATCACCATGAAAACGTAACATCGGATCAATATTTCCAGTCTTTTGGAAATGATGACTGTGTTTGTTGTATGTATTGTTGGGGGTTGGGCAGAAAATGGCTGCGGCCAAAGGGAAGGTTTATCCCTGTAAAATATATTCAATGTTAGGACCACAATGTGTACCTAAATGTTTCTAATGCCAAACCCTAACCTTCCAAATAACAATGTGCTAAATACAGCTGAAACACCAGGTGAAAACAAAACAGCTCACGGTGTCAAGGGGCTCAAACCACTGAGTGAAAGTCTTCCACGGTGCCTCCTTATTCAGACTTTTACAGTTTGACATGCACCAATACAGACATATGATCCATTATGGACTTAATGTAGAGTTGTTTTGTGATGACATGCTGGCTCAATGTGTCCCAAAGATAGATGGTGTCATACACCTGTCCAGACGTTCCATTCTGGCCATCCACTGCAAACCTAACTATGTGTCATCTCTGGGAGAAGTACTGTACTTTAAAAGCTTCAGACTGTGACATTTATTCGTGACTGACATGTGTCCACCATATCATAGCTCTTATTTCTTCACATACAGCATCAGCCTGATGGGGATTTATTACCAATGTTGACCAAAACAGGATGCTCTCACACTGCATCACCTGGAGGTTGTATGAGAATTAAAAGTCTCCACCCTGCACATCCAAATCAAACGTGATCTGTCTGTGACATCTGACCTGACTGTAGATGCGTACATGCTGCGCTGACAGTCTGCTACCTGCTCCTCGCTCTCCGGTTGGACACATGCCTTCTTTTTCCTGCCTCCGTCTGCCAGCTATTCCCAGCTTTGATCTTTTGCTCTCTGGCACTCATTTTTTGAGGTGTGTCTTGGGTGGTGATTGAGGGTGATAGGGTGAATATTAGAGACTGACATTTCTCTGTCAACTGACATCACAGGCGGCACATTTCAGCATTGCCGGTGGAGGTGGCGTGTCCTCTGAAGTCCTCCAATATAATTCACAGACACTGATGGAAGACTGGGGCCTTTTTCTGAAAATTACTTTTTCAATCTCAGCCATTTATTGATTAATTGATCAGTCTCTTAGTGTGTGAAATGTTAAAAAAGTCAGTGCTGTAAGTGCTCACATTAGATGAGTAAAATGTTTGGCATCTTTACCTAATCGGTGATTAAATTTAATTTAATATTTTCAGGTAATCAATTCATTGGCTAATCACATCGGGACACATTTTTATAGTTTGTATTGGTATTTATTCAAATTTAGGAGTTTAATCCTTAAACCTTAGCAGGGGAAACAAACAAGCACCACTCTTACAAAGAGGACCTGGTTTTAGTCAGCCTCTGGCCCGGCTTTAATGAGGCCTAAACCTGCTCCATTTCTCTTGTCACCTTTATCTAGTACAACAAACAGATTACATCTTTGTTGACCATGAGCGCCTCAGCTTTTTCTCCTCCTTTTAATCTCACACTAAACCACAACTGACCCTCTCAGGCTTTCTTCTGCTTGAGGATTCAGATTTGTGTCTTGTCATCTAAAATGGAGATGTATGGGCTTGTGCCGCCGGCCTCGATTGAGGCTTGACGTCTAGCAGGGTCTCAGGTGTCAGGAGCCATTTCCCGGCCAGGGTCCCGACCAGAACGAGATTAGGTCCATTTATCTGATTTCAGATTGCTCTAAACCTATTTCAACTGTCATTTACTCTGCGAGTGGGTCATTAGTCCTACATCTGTTTTGTTTTGTGCCGGGCCTGTGGCTGTGTGTGTGTGTCTGCTGTGTGTGTGTGGAGTGTTTTATCAGATTACGCTAAGATCAGCAAGAACATATACAATAAAACTAATTTGCCTGTCATTTTCTCACCATTACAAAGCCATGAATGACATTAAGTGCAGTAACTACTGACTTCTATTTGATGGTTTTAGTGTGTTTGCAGAGACTTACAGAACAACATGCCAGGACTCACAGACTTCAACGTTTAGACACGTCCTGCAATATTGCTGTGATATTTCTCCCTGAAAAAAGTAACTAGGCCAGGGTGTCCGCAGGGTCTTAAAAAGTATTAAAAGTCGATAAATCAATTGTGGGAAAATTAAGGCCCTTAAAAAGTATTGAAAAGTCTTAATCCCCATTTCATGAGGTATTAAATTTTATTGTGATTCAAGCTTTGACTCCAGAAAGTATCCATGAATATTTATTAGCCTCTTCGCAATGTGACAGTGGCGTACTCGTTGCATCGGGGCTGTGCGCTTACAGGTGCAACGTCACCCGACGGCGAATGTTTTGGCGTTTTCTTGCACACTTTGCAAGGAAACAATAAGTGTAGCATGGGCATACATGCCGTAAAGTTGAGCAGTAGTATGGGCGACACACCAATGCCCATACTAGGCACATGTCCAAAATTTTGATCATGATGTAATAAGTTCTTGTTCCCCTGAAAATGACACAAACTCCCCTGAAAGCCTACTTTGAGACATTTAGGGGAGCTCTGAAATATTGTCGATTTTTGGGTCACAGGTTACAGACTGGATTTTCTGTAGAGTCGGGTTCCTGAAATAAATATCGTAAAACACACCAGTGTGTGTTTGTTCGCTGTCTCCGTCTAATACCCACAACAGGGTGGATGGGGTCTTAACAACATTTTTGAGCGGTTTTTAAAAAGTCTTATAAAGGTGTTGAAATTAACCTCGGGATTCCTGCATATACCCTGTAGGTAAAGTAGTAACTAAATACAACTAAACAAAAGCTGTTCATAGACGTCACCTTTCTGCTCCTCTTGTCATCTGGTGAATGACAGAAACACACTGTCGAGTGGAAAACCGATCAGCGATGATAGCAGAGTGAAACATTTGTGTTTTGACCTGACAATTCAATCACACAACATCTTTTCTACTTCAGCGATTCTTTTGGAAATGGGGCCGATTGAACCGAGGGCCCCTAAGAAACACAGCATAATGCCTCACTTGCTACCCAGAATATAATAGAATACATTGGAAATCACATTGATTTCTTTTGGCTGTGCTCAATTGTTCTGCAGTAAAATTCAATTTTGTGAGAAATGAAACCGACTTACTGTTGTGTCACATTTTCTTTTAAAAGATTACAATGACTGAGGCTCTTACAAATAACTCTGGATGGGCTTCCATTCCTTTAAGTGGTATTGAACTTTGTTTATTCTGTCACGTCCTGTCAGGCTGAATTAGCTTTACACTTGATGATGGGTTTCAATCCGGATCTAACTCGAATGCTAATGGTAAACAGCCATTGTTTTTGACCTGCTCGCCTACCATACAGTCACTGTTGACGGGTAACATTCTGATTAATCTGACAGGACTTTCCTCTTAGGGATAACAGCATGCTACCTCTCACAAGATTATAGAATTATCTGTTTCAACCAGCAATTACCTTTCCCAGTGGATGAAGCAAAGCTGAGAGTCTGCCAGAAAATCATCCTTTATTCAGAACAGGTTACACATGTTGCTGGCAAACAGCCTTCATCATCTGCTAGCGTGACCAAGAAACAAACAAACAAACAAACAGACTTCATGGGAGCAACCAGGAGATGAGATGATGAACGTGGGCCGGGGGGGGGAGGATGTCCTTGTGCAACCACATAGATAAAATGTTTCAAGAAAGGATCAGGTCATTGTTTATAACATGAGCTGTTTCTGTTGGTCAGCAGGACATTATAATGAGAGTCGCTGACGTGGGTGGACCTTCAGCTGGATTCCACTGTTTCCAGGAAAAAGCATACTAATCATATGTAACCAAGGTGTAACAAAAGGCTATCGATCAATACAAACGATGAACTTTCTTCTTTGTGTTGATACATTTAGACTCTAAGTGAGAAAAAGGCCTCACATTTGTTCACAGAAGAGGAGAGCATGTCTTAAAACTAGTGAGCTGGTTTGACCCTGAGAATAATTAGAGCTAATCCATATTATGGTCTGCCTTCAAACACAGTGTTGCTGAGAGTGAGTTTGCTCGGGTCTGGTCAGGTATCAGACATATTGATGCAGTTGATCCGATGAGACTGAAAAGAATGTTGGACGTGGCCCATCAGAATAAGTCGGTGAGTGGGAGTGCAGCCTCCAGCAAAGTCAATTGACGGCCATGCAGCAAGTTCAGTGTGAAAGCTGACTTCATCAATATTTTTATTTAGAATAGAATAGAATATACTTTATTAATCCCTTTGGGAGGGTCACTCAGGGAAATTTGGGTACCAGCAGCAATACAACACCAACAGTCAGAGCAAAAGTTAAATAGAATAAAATAGAATATAGTGCAGTAAAAAAATAAAAGATAAAAATAAAAGACAAGAGGAATTATTTGCAAACATTGCACACCAGCATAGATGGTAATGTGATATAGTGCAGTAAATGTAAACACACATTGCACAGCAGCATAGATGGTACAGATGTATTATTGCACATATAAATTATTGCAGGTGTGTTGTATCAGGCAGGCTGTGCTCCTCCCTCCTTCTCCCCCTCCTGCCAAAAGCAGAGTTGTAGAGTTTGATGGATCGGGGGACAAAGGAGTCTCTGAGTCTGTTGGTCCTGCTCTTGGGGAGGAGCAGCCTGTGACTGTTCAGGCTCCTCTGAGCGCTGATGACAGTGAGCAGAGGATGACTGGCATCGTCCACGATAGCCAGGAGTTTTCTTAGTGTTCTCCTCTCTGCCACTGTCACCGGGGAGTCCAGCTTCATGCCGACCACAGAGCCGGCCCGCATGATAACAGGAGTTTCCTGCAGATGTTGAAGGCTCCCAGTCTTTACATATTATTATTATTATTATTATCACCTAAAGCAGTCTTTTAGCCAATAGTTTTAGCTTTCCAATCAACAATCTCTGCTATCAGCCATCATTTTCTTACAGCATTGGTTAAAGAAGAATGTTGTCGTGTCTGATTTCAAGGGATGGAAGTGTTGCGATTGAACGGTTGTGTTGTAGAACTGCATTGCATTTGTTGTTGTTTTTCTAGGTTCAGGGTTGCAGAGACAGAAAACCAACTTATTGTCAAAGAAATGTGAATCTGTGTCACTTTGGTCTCATGCTGATTTAGCCTAATTTCCAGCTGTGAGCTGATGTCATTGCCTTATTTAGAAACACCGTTCATCTGGGAGTGAAGGTCCCCGAGCTTGCCAGAAGCCTGCAAGGCACGCTTTTTATTTCCATTTGTTGTTGTGCGTTCAAAGGATCGCTTGCTGTTTTGCAGTTTTGAGTTTTGAAACTTTTATAACTGTGATAAATGCACTTGTGTTGCTTCATTTATCTATATATATACAGTATATTTTCTCATGTGATAGAAACAAGACTTGCACTTTAATTCCAAGAAGATCAATTTTTGAGCCTCTTCCTTAACCACATGGTATGCATTAATTCTCTTTAATAGTATTCCAGTTCGTTTGCATATTTCTTCCCGGCTGCGGTGTCCAGTTGTGCTCTATAGCTTCCTTCTCTATCCCCCCCTCCAGGAGCCCCCAGTCCTTCCCTGTAATGAGGACATTCTTCCTGTTGGAAGGTTAATGGCAGACAGAGAGAGGTACCTGACGAATCCAAAATCTCATGACTCCTCAGGCAATTTCACACAGAATCTCTCCTTTTTTTTCACTGGAAGGAGAGTCCATTCACTGTGTGAATGAGTCAGGTAAATCCAATTCCAAAAGGCAATGGGATTTGAGATGGGGAGCAAATTGCACCAAGGTGATGCTGGACTGGTCAAGAGACCCTTGAGGAAAAAAAAAAGTTAGCTCGTTCCAACACAATAGAGGACACCGCTGTTATCTTTGCTGTTAGTCGTGTTTTTATAATTGATTTCCCCCTCCGGCACAATGGCAGGGCAATAATGAAAAGCCTGTCATTCCTGTTCTTTTGTGTTGTACGTTGATGAGGTCATTGGCTCAAGGTGGCCAGAGCCTCGGAACCGCATGGTCCGCGCACAAAGTGGTCAAAGGGTCGAGGACATATAAGCAATTCAGAAAATCTGACAAAAGGGGAAATACTGTAAATTCACAACAGGCGGCAGCGGACTGAGGATTGGTCACTTTGTGGTCACTGGGATGAAGTCAGAGCTTTGCACAGCAATCTTTCTTTCAGGAAAAAAAAATCAGTTTACCATGTGAAATAATTCAAAACGTTAAATCCATAGGAAAAAAAAGCTGAGCTTGACTGAAGTAGTAATGGTCATTAAATATATGAAAAGTAGCTCATTTCATCTTAAAGGAAATTTAGTGTTTATCTCTCTGACGTGATCAGAATATAACATAAACTAGCTGTTCTGTAGAAGGCAATTAGTAAATAGCTTCTCTCTTCATGATGCACTTTTGTCCCCTAATTGCCTCGAGGCATCTAGAAGAAATGTACATTTAAGCAGTGGTTTAGAAAATCTGTCAAATGAATGCTCCTCAGTCTGTCACATGCCAGATCACCTCAACAAGACAAGCCATTTGATGCTTTCAGGAACTGACGGTAAAGAGGATTATATTGACAGGCACACTGAGACATTAATGGTGTCTTACACTGGGACAGAGAGTCAGGGTTTCACAGGTTAGGTGTCTGGGCCAACGTGACACTTTTTCACCCTCTCAATTTGGAATAATAGGGCTCAAAATCTTTATCTTTGGTCTTTATCACCACCCATTTCTTCTGTCTGAGCTTTTCCTCTGCAGATATTTTAGTGTGCCTGAGATTATAATCCCATTGAAAGGTTCACTTCTTGACCTTGAACCTTGTCTTTAAGCATTTTTGATGTTCATAATTCTTGTAACTACAGTTTCCACTAACATGCCTCACAGTTGGTCTAATACAAGATCCTGAAAAGCACCAAAATAGTTCAAAATCAATTCTGATTTATGTCCAGAAAGGGCCTCACTCAGACTGAATAGCAAAACAACCAGCAACATGGCGGACCTCAGTAAGGCAAACTGTAAAAACAGGAGTACCAGCTGAACATCCGCTTAATTTAGAGTCATCTGGACTCTACATGTTCTTAAATATTTACCAAAGAAGCAGTGGTTCGTAAACCCTGACATGTGGACAGGCAACAAACACAATGTTCCTGGACATAAATATGAATTTATTTCTATCTTTGTAAAGAAAATATACATGAATCATCAATACTTGTCTTATTTATTATTAGTGCCTATATCAAGATAATAAGAGACAGTATGTGAACATATGCCAATGTCTGTCTCCAGTGGTTCCTTAATTTGTATGAGAACACAAAGGCTTGTTATCACAGTTATTTATTTATTTTTAATAAATGCCTATAACATATATATATATATATATATATAATATATATATATATATATATATATATATATATATATATATATATATATATATATATGCTCAAATGCTCAATGTCAGCTCAAATGTCAACTTTTGGTAAAAGAGCTGTATTCGTTATAAATAATTAGCATCTTTTATATATATGTATATACGTATATACATATATACATATATATATATATATCTGGGAGACATTTGTTTGTGTAGTACTTTTAGTTTTTAGTGGGTTCTGTCATGTCGTCCATCTTTATTCACAGTCTAACGATTTTAGTTTCACACACTTTGACATCTGGTCTGCTCCCTGAGGAGATTCTACTTATTGGCACCTGATCTGAAACCACTGATACGGATTTATAGATCTAACGATGTAAGGAAATCTTTGCAAACAAAATTAGCATTTGTTTGTGTATATGTCTTTTATTAATTGGCACTCTGTCAAAAATGTTTACTACAATACATTCATGACTATACAACCTAATCCAAAGGAAAACCTTCACATTACCTTTCTACTTGTCCCATTTCATTCCTAGTGGCATATTTAATGATGTCCATTTCCTTCTTCAAAAGAAATAATAATTTAGCATGAAATTTATTACACATTGTGTTTCTGTGTTGCAAAGGTGACCGAAGATGCACTCTATAATACAGCAGGACTGCATGAAAGAAGTCATTTTAATTCCATTAGTAACCTGCAGCCTTAATAGCTGACACCAACACTGGCGAAAAATATTACAGGAGCTCTAAATTAAAGAAGAAGAAAAAAAAAGCCATGGTGGTTAATTCATGATATTTCTTTGGCAATTACACCTCCAGACTTTATCCAGCTTTAATATATTTTTAATCTTAAGCTGTTGCTGTTAAAAAAGGAGAAGTAATATATTTATATACACTAAATATGGTGCCCTCATGATTATTACTGCTGTTTATTTTACCCACACTGTTTCCTTAATTATAGTGGGTTATATAGTTATATGTTTTTTTTTTTTTTGATTCACCAGGATGACTTCATCGAACACTACTCAAGATATTTTAATGCATATTTCCAGCTAGTGAGTTTGATGGAAGTCCAAACTTCACTCCAGAACATGTGTACAACAACAAGCTGTGATGTCACACCTTAAATATTTGTAACTTTACACATTAAACAGACAACACAGTGAGTGATACATGCAGATTGTGTGTGTGTGATTCATCATCTGACGAGGCCAAAGACTATTTTTGTAGCGGCGTGTTTGCTGTTGACTCTGTTAACACGCTCGCTTCTTAAATATGTAACTGAATAATAACCATGTGAAGCACCATTAACATGCCATTTATTTTACACATTATTTGTGCTGTTTTCTTTCATTTCCTTAATGAAAAACAGTCCAGCTGATAAATGACAGTTTTCATCTCTCAGTGGTCACAGTCATCAATTACTGCTGTAAAGCTTCATCTGTTCATAAATTAACTTGCATGTCGTCAGCCTAATAGCATATCTGCCTATCTCAATTTGGCCAAAAAAATGAGTTAGGCAGATATGCTATCAGGCTGACGATATGTACATTAAACAGTGATGCTGTGCACCTTCATTATTAATACATCACCAGCTTTTGATCATTTTGAGGCTGCATGTGGGGGCATCCGACTGGAGTCTTCTCAAATAGTCCGAACACTGGACTCAGCTTGCATGGTAGCAATTTCAACACATCAACATTTCTTTTGTGTCTCAGATTTTAGCAACAAAGGCACATTATGTTCCATCCATCCATCCATTTTCAACCGCTTATCGCCAGACACTTCCTCCAGCTCTTCCGGGGGAATCCTGAGGCATTCCCAGGTCAGCCGAGAGACATAGTCTCCTCCCAGTGGGACATGCACCTCATTAGGGAGGCGTCCAGGAGGCATCCGAAACAGAAGCCTGAGCCATTATGTTAAGGTTTTATTTTAAGTTTCTAGATTTGTGGACTGTTAGTTAAAGAAGGCATGTGGCCTGGTCTGATGAAGGACGTTTTCATTTGCATCATGTGTGTGCATGTGCGTTGCCTACCTGGGGAACAACCAGGATGCAGTATGTGAAGAAAGTTGAGCTGATGGTGGCAGCATGGTGCTTTGGGCAATTTCCTGCTGTTTTGACACACATGTAAGCATTGTTGGAGACCAAGTACAATTATTCATACAAACTGTATTCCCTGAAGGCTTCTTTCAGCAGGATAATGCACCCTGCCACACAGCAACAACAGTTTCAGGATATGTTCAAGGTGTTTACTTAGCTGGTAAATTCCCTAGATCTCTGTTTAGACAGCAAAATGTGGAGCTACACAATATTAGCTGGGTGGTTATAATGTAGTGGCTGATCAGTGTTATCCAGTTGTTTCCTTTAAAACCTCTTTGCTGTGACGTTTTTAATTGTACAGAAATGTAATTTGTATGATTTACAAGGATTACCACGGCCCAGCATGGCGCTAATATGCAGACAATGACTTTCCACATGAGTGAAAACAGCACTGCAGCAACAGATGTTGCTCCACTTTATCGCTAGTCCCGCAACCTGAGTGTGCACTGAGGGAGCTATTCATAAACTCACATTCAATGGCAGAAAAAAACACTGTGGCAGTTCCTGCACCTGCACTTGTTGTTCACCTCGCGTTCACCTCTGGAGGAGCGGGATTATCAGTGGAGTGAAATGATTGTAACAGAACTCGATACAGCGCAAGAAAAATATGAAGTTTTGCAGTGTGCCATTTTTCCATCAGATGAGAAATCCGCAGAACTGACAAACACAAGTGTGTGTGTGTGTGTGTGTGTGTGTGTGCAGTGATTCGACCTCGCCTCAGAGATACAGAACATGGAACTGTGTGACTTGCTAGATGCACTCGAGTCTGTTTTAGTGAGGAGTTCCATCGGCAGGAGGTTTTGGATCTGCAGTCCAGCTCGTGATGCACAGTGGCTGCGGAGATGTGGGAGAAAATAATAGGTTTTCCTTGAGGTTTATATCTCCCTCTCCCCCTGTCTAATCTTTGCACGTAATCACTCTCCCTGCCGAGCAACAGCACATTCAACAGCACTGTACATGAAAAACGAGGAGGTAAAATCATCATGACAGCTTGCAGCTCACTTGTGAGGCGCTGTACGCCCAGGCCAACATATGAACACTTGTATATTCATCTCTGTCTCTGTGTGGCTCACATCTTTCAAACCAACACATGTCCAATCAGGTCCTTCTAAAAAAATAAAACAACAACAACCAAAAAATACTCCTAAAGTGACACAACAGTGGCTGAAATTAGAGCAGAATCACACTTTACCAAGTGACTGCATGAAGCTCGCTCAAATTCGGTTACACATGTAACACAGTGACTCAGTGGGATTTAGCTGCTGTTTCACCCTCCCACGTTCCCCTCAGGATTCAATCTGTTTTTTTGAAGCAGGTCAGTTCCTGGATTTTGTGTGAAGGGGATGGAGGAGGGGGGGGGGAGTTGGCATGCTTGTATATGACCTGGTTTATAGCTGCCTTGATTAATTGTGGGAGAACATAAGTCTTGTTGAAACAGAGCTTGTGTAATTAACTATCCACTCAGGCCCTGCCTTGAAATTAATAACTGTGATGTTTAATCAAGATTTACATCAAACAGCAGGAATGCCATATGAATATTTGCACATACTGTGTGCCCTATCAGTTTGGCGATAGGCTGCACTCTCTATTATATTTCCTCTGTATTCCCAGTTGTGATATTACTCAAAAATTATGGAAATAAGCCAAACTTGATCAGTTATATGGGGATATCAGCACCTGCCTCTGAGGTGCCGGTTCTTTAATTAATTGAACAGTAATTAACTGTTAAAGTCGGGATCCTGAGAGAAAGTGAACTTGAAAGGCAAATCTAAACTAATGAGGTTCTACTTTGAAGTAATGAACTCTCTGGGTTTAGGCTAATCATAGGCTTCTGGGCTTTACTCAGTTTATCTAGAAGACAGTGAGCCATATGAGGATGTACAGTTCAGTCTTGCTCTTGACTTTTTTTGACTTCTTAAAGTTGGACTCAGACATTATGACATGGCATGATTTTTAATGCTGAAAAGGTTTGCGATGTTTTTTTTGTTTTTTGTTTTAAATATTGAAATGTATGCTCCATCTTGTTTTGGCTAATTACTACCCATGCTGTAGGTTAGCAAAACATGATGTTCACCTCCTGGAAGTACTTTTAAACCAATACCAATTAAATAAAAGTCTGTAATCAAAGGCGGTTATTTAGACGGGCTAAACAAACATTAAAAGCAGCCCGTCCTCACCAGGAAAAAACAGTAATGATTGAATCTGTGAGGCCATTGCCAGCCGGTGTTTATGTAGCTGTGAGACCTCTTGCGAGTATTTAGATCTTACAGTTGTTGTGAGTTGTGTGAGAACCAGGAAAATGGTGGAGAACCACAAATTTGATGCCTTTTACATCAAATATGATCAATATAAGACACTCAAGGGCTTTTCTCGTGAATGGTCCAGAAAATATGCGTTCCTATGTTATATAATTAGTATTTAGAAACCAGTGAGACAAAACATAACTGCAATTGACAGAAATCTTGTTTTTCATAAAAAGCCTAATTATAACCGTTAGCTCTTTAGCACTTGTGTTGTAGCCTCTCCGAATGCCTTTGGTTTCCATTAATTAACTGGCAAACTCACAGGAATAGTTTGACATTTTCTTAGCAACCAGCAGCTGGGTGCAGAGACTTCCCTGGGTGTTGTTGGTGTCACTGTGAGGGTGTCAACAGAGAAGCTGCACTGGGCAGGCGAATGTCTGCTGTTGGTCAAGAAATAGTCGGAACATACTCCGTAACTCCCAACACACCTTAAAGGTAGGGTAGGAGATTTCATTCTGATGCACTTTTTGTTAAATAAGTATAACTTTTCTTCACAATCCCATAGCAGCCAATTAGTTCGGCAGTTTTGCATTAAAACGAAGAATATGAATCATCTGTGGAAGCTATAACACACTAAAAACATCAGCCAATCCTCCGGGTGGACCCTGCGCGGAGTATTGGCTGGTTGTCACTCTCTTCCTCCTCTGCGCGCACCAGAGAGGTACGTGCATGATGGCCGAAGTCACAGCTCGTCTTCAGGTAAAGCGCGTATGTGTGATTGGGAGGCGTGGCTTCAGGGTGAGCTCCGAGAGAAAGGGCCGTGTGTTTTCAAAATCTCCTACCCTATCTTTAAATTCGAGGTATAGATTTAAGAAAATAGTAATTTGTGTGGTCCAGTGTTTATATTTCCTGGATTTACTTCATAAAATAATGACAAATATGTTGAATAAAATCTTCACCACCATCATCAGACCATCCAACAAGTAGCCTGCATGATGATCTGCTGTTCAAGCTAAACAGTCTTAGTTTGCTGAGGGAAATGTCTTCAACTTTACATAGATTATTGCTACATAGATTATAATCCATCCATCCAATCCTGTATAGGGTCGCAGTGGTTCTGGATTCTATTCCGAGTTAACAATGGGCAAGAAACCAGTCATCGCAGGGCGAACATAGAGTCAAATAAGAGTCCATAGTTAACCTAACATGCATGCACTTCTGGAAGGAAACTGTAGAACCCGAGGAAAATAGGGAGCATACACAACAGCACACAAAGACCAACAGTTGTGAACCACAAAGAGCAAGACTGAACTGTACATCCTCACACCACAATACTATTGATTGATTGATTCATGCTCGAAAACCCATTGATCTCCAAGTGAGCATGAGTGAGTTAGCATACATAAATAGATTTGTCATATTATGTTGATACATTTTTAACAAATACAGCCTTAAAGAGTTGTTTAGTTGTTAAGCTAGGCTCTCAGTATAACATTTTTTTATAAATTCAGGCCAATATAAGTCGGGAACACCCCTGTGCACATGCTAGAAAATGTGTTTGTGGGTGATGCAGGTGCAGACACACATGTCCACACATTCACACCCCCACCAGCAGCCTGTCCACCTGACTCTCTCAGCAACAGAGAAGAGAGTGAGCAGCGGGGGTTATTATAGCTCTGCTGTCATTAATATCAGGTGTACCTTCTCAGCCATGCAGAGGCGCTGGTCGGGCTTAGTCATTGATGGTGGGGGTCATTACATCTCGCTGGCTCTTGTCTACCTGTCTCTGCCTCCACAGGACACTAACAAACCCTGCTGCCTCCAGTGAACCATCCAGCACAGGAGCAGCCGGATAGAAAATAAGTGTGTTGCCAGTCACCTCGGTTACTGACACGGCTCCAGAGGGAAAGGCATAAACAGCTCCCTCACCACTGCAGCCTATGAATAATGGTTATTAGACCTGCTATCACCATGGGACCTCAACTTTGTGGTCATTACGTCTGATGATATGACCATAAACAATGCCAGCATGTCACTAGGCTAACTAGGGACAATCAATTTTAATGTACAACAGGGTTGTCCAATAACCGGAAGGTTGGTGGTTCGATCCCAACTCCTCCCTAGTCACTGTTGTGTGTTCTTGGGCAAGACACTTCACCCTAGCCTGTGGCGCGCCTTGCTAGTCATTGTATGACACTGCTTGTGCAGCAGCCGTAACGAATTTCCCTCTGGGATTAATACAGTATCTAAAAAAAAAAAAAAAATAAAAATCTGTATTGTACTGCTGTGGAGTATCAAAGGTCCAGCAGCAACTTTGTAATGGAGAAATTCTGACAGTGGCAGGTTTCACATCCATCAGAGTCATCAGGCGATACAAAATACACTCAACAAATACGTGTGTGTAAGAAAGAAAGAAGGGCACAGGTGCAGCTGTGGATACATATTACTATTACTACCGTAAACTGACGACGGTCCCGTTTACAGGCCCGGTCCGATTATAGATTTGGACATTTAAAGGCCGGCCTCAATTATAAGCCGGGTCTGATTTTCACATAAGGTAAGGAGCAAATATATAACAGAAAAAACAATTTATGCCGATGTGTGACGTTGTCATGGAGACACATAAACAAGGCTAAAGAAATGTATGATGACATTAATGATGGAAGGGATGTGGAACGTTTCAGCAAGTTCTGGATGGCTTTTTTCGCCAGAATAATCAAAGGTCTGTCCCAAATATAAGCAGGGACAATTTTGCGATTTAGGCAATTATTTGCTATTATTTGAAGTTTTACGGTATATTATTTATTTCTTTTTGATGTCCTGGTTTGCACATACATGTACTGAGATGCTCTGGACAGGGATGAACCATATAAAAAGCCGCCATCAGAAGGTCTGAAGCTTCACACACATCTCCATGCAGTACACCCACCCACACTCATGTCATGACCATGTTTACGTCCTCCCTCTCACCCACATCGGACTACGTGGTGCAACAGCAGCTCCTACAGTAGTTCATTGCAGGTGTAGCATTTTTATGTCCTGCAGACAGATTGCGTCAACTTGTGGTTTGCTGAGGCAGGGAGCAGTATTAGTCTCCATCCCCCCCTTACGTCAGTGGTCATAACATTTGCCATTACTTCCCCTGCAAGATTCAATCACAACCGCACAAAGCCATGCTTCACGCACAATGAAAGGCGAGTGCTTTTTGTCAGCCATTCGGCAGAGTGAATTGCATATAGAGTGACTCCGAGATAGCATTGTTTCTGGCTGCCATAAAAAATCTATTTAAGGCAAATCTAATCTTCATAATCTTCTCCCTCAGAGGTGGTGAACGGTGATGGGAAAGATTTCCATCCAAGTCCTGGGTGTTTGGTTGGCAGCACACCGGGCTCGAGGATGTAGGAAATTGCTGGAAGCGGAGGATATTAAACTTCAATTTGAGAACACTGATAAGCACTGGATTGGTGATTTATTTAGGCATATTGTCAACTAAATCATCCTTAACCACTGGACACAAGTATATTCATAAACACAACCCTCCTGCTCATTTTTACAATTCTATTTTTTCATATCTACAATCTGGACTGTGGGGTAAATACTGTACGTCCTCACACAACTTAGAGATATGGTTTTGAATGAACATAATTTTCCTGGTGATTAGTTGCGGTGTAGCCTAGCAAAGTGAGTGTGTGTGTGTGTGTGTGTGTGTGTGTGTGTGTGAGAGGTGAGATGCAGACAGATGGAGCTTTCTATTTGGGCTTTTTCCTTCTTTCTTTCTTTTCAGCTTAAATGCGAGGGCTACTAAAGCGGCTCTGCACACTACCCCAGCATGCGTCATTGTGGAGCGTGTAAATGGGCCAGTGGCGCAGCAAGGAGAAGCGGGCCC
The DNA here is from genome assembly GCF_900634625.1 of Parambassis ranga. Taxonomy (NCBI): domain Eukaryota; kingdom Metazoa; phylum Chordata; class Actinopteri; family Ambassidae; genus Parambassis; species Parambassis ranga. Next base: position 2,714,175 of record NC_041037.1, on the reverse strand, counting down.
TCCTAAGTCCACAGCAGTGAATGAATTATTAATGGGTATATATCTCAAACAGAGGGATGCAGCCGATACTAATGTCCACTGGCATGAGCGCCGGGGAGATGGGCAGCGTCTCAAGGATAGTCGAGTAGCCTGGCAGCTTCGCAGCGCTGTCAGCTGAGGACACTAGATCACTGCAGTGGCAGGGACACTCAACAAAAATCATCCTCACCTCAATGCCACATTGTAAACATTACCACCAGTGGATGTGTTTGTCTGTGTGTCTCTGAGTGTGTGTGTGTTCTTTTATTTTTCTTGAAGATTCCTCTCAGGGATTCTTGAAGGGATTAATTTATGCTCAGGATTTAGTTTTAAGGTTAACTTTAGAGGAAGGATTAAGTTGAATTTGAGTGGTGGTTAAGAGGTCAAGGAGTGAATCTAAACAATTAAGCTGTATAGAAATACATCACAGGAATGCAAACAGCTACTGCCTGTGGATGTGCTTGCTCGTCTGTGTACGCGCAGCTATACATCCGTTCCTGCTTCAGTCTCTGTCTCACTTTGTGTTTATGCGAGAACAGTGGGGTGCTGAGAGACGGGGGAAGGACACTTTTTTTTCTGCAGAAAAATCTGCTAAAATGAAGGAAAAAGAATTTTGCTACCCCCGCTGTTTCTGTTAGGAGGGTGGAAAAAAAAAAAGCACTGCTATATTCTCATGAATTGTCTCGGCACCTCGGGCTGCCAGAAGCAACCATTTACAGCCCGTCCTCATGACTCATCATAATGAAAAATCTTCACACCAAAAAGTCCGGAGTATTGAAAAAAGGGAGGTTTCATTACAGAGTGAAATACCATTCGGAAGAGACGCTCTTCTGTACAAAATGATTGCTGAAATACACTTATTATGGATTGTAATAAAGTAATTAAGCATCTCAACCTTTGGTTGGAACATTGGTAAAAATAGGATCATCCATCATCATCAGTTTTAGGACAGTCTGAAAATATCATTTAGGATTATACCCTTAGAATTCTATTATGTTTTTATTACATTTCGTGGCTGCTGGTGAAACTGTTAATGATATTAGACTTTAATTGTGTCATACACATCTTAATTATGAGCATGCAGCAGTAATAGGTTGTTGTATACTGTATTTTACAATTGTTTATTAGCTCTTTAATAACTAATATATTTGCAAAACATATTTTAAAGTGAAGGTATTGACATACTGCACATTTACGGTCACTGACACCTTATCCAACCATAACCTGCAAAACACTGCTTCGGCCAATGAAAAGCATGCAAGTACAGATGTGGTTAGTCAGTCTGTGCTGATGGTCACTGTAGAAACAGTGTGTGCCTGTTCACACAGCCATCAATACCTGCCTGCATGATATGAAAATTGTTCCTTTTTGCTGTGTGCCATCTTCATTTACAAAGAGCCAGAGGCTTATATGTATAACATAAAATAACTAATATTTACAGGTGTTCCCTTTATTATGACACCAGAAGTATTCGAATACACCTTGTGGTTGCTGAGATATACTCTATTCATTTTGGGCATGAGAATTTTCAAGCTAATGCCTTAAAAATAGGCTTGGGGTGGAAAGGGTTAAGGTAAAGGGGAGGTTGAAGGACTCAAAAGCAGACAGATAAAACACACAAGGCAGTATAACAGAGGCACACAAGGGAAAGAGCTTTACCTAAACTATTTTAAAATGCAACAGAGCAATACAAACCAAACTAAAGATCACTAAAGATCACTACATGTACCAGGATGCATTGCTCCTTATGCTGAATACCCCAATCCTTCTGAAACCAGTTCATTTTGTTTCCACCTCAGTTATACTTCAAGATAACATTGGGACAGTTTTCTGTGGTGGTAATATCTTTAAACTGCATCTAAGTGAGTGTCTTTGCTTCATTTATTATGTCATTATAAACATGCCACATCCAACCCAGCCTCTTGTATTGTTTTTACAGCTACATGTTCATATATAATTTCAAATTTCCTGATTATGACACTCTGACAACACTCTCAATTCATTTTCACATAAAAATATTGGATTTAATACATTTTAATGGTGTATATGTCATTAAATTAGCAGTCAATTTGACAAACTGCAGCCTCTTGATCTCTCAAACAGTCTACTTGATTTAATCATTTTTTGTGACTTCCAGTGTTTTTCCATCACATGCTTTGACACTGTTTCTCGTTTGCTGTTTCTATGGTCCACTGCTGCAGTAAAGATAATACGAGACGCTTGCCAGGGATTTTAACAAGGCCCAGAGGAGAGCTGTAGTAGGTTAAACTGAGCTTACAGGACACTTTTGAAGGCTGACTAACTAGCAGACCGAGAGACACACTGTAGAAACCAGCTGGCAGGACTATAAACATCTAAGTGACTAAATTCTACAGATGATTCGTCTCAGGAGGAGATGAAGATATCACACAATAAGCTCTCATTCTAGGCTTATTTTAGAAAGGTAACTTAAGTTATGTTTGCAATTTTGGCCTTTTGTGCTGCTTTCTATTTTTTTTTGTTGTTAAACTTGTGGGAAAAACAGACTGGTGCACTATTTTTGCTGTGAAAATGATACAGTGAGGTGTTTGCTGGTCTTTGGACCAGGTGATGGATGGATGTCCCGCCCCCTCGCCCATAGATAGCTGGGACGGATGGATGTTCAGTCCTGCTGAGCAAATGTTAGCATGCTAAAATGCTAAACTAACCCTGTGATCTTGGTAAAGTAAGGTAATCTTAGCATATTTTTACATTGTTGTTATTGTGTTGATATTAGCATTTAGCTAAGCACTCCTCTGTAAAGCTGACACTGTTGCTGTCTCGTAACGAAGGGAAAGTTACATTATCATGGCCACTGGATTAATAGTATGGATATATCATAGGTATACAGTGCACTGTATACATTCAGCAGCCCTGTGCTGTGCATTATACATTTGGGCTTGTCCATTAAATTTAGTATTAATAGGACAGGTCTTGGTACCTAACAGAGAAGCCAGCTGTGCCTTAGGGGAGCTTTGCTTATTAACAGGCAGGGAGTCAGAACACACACTGAGCCGCAGAGACAGGGATCACTATTGAGCTGTCTGTCACCAGGGAAATCGCTCCTGTCCATACACTGCAAAAATGCCTATCACAACTTGTAATTCAATTTTTTTTTCCGTCAGTTTAAAAATCGCTACCTCAACAAGTGTGACTACCGGAGAGAACCAGAGGGGGGGGGCTGCTAATTCATCTGCCTATGACATACTTTTCTGTCCATCACTTGAAAAGTGAAGGTGTAACTGTATCTGATTTGAATAATTAATTACACAAGTGTGTTTCTACAATGCAATATGCAATACATGCACTTTCATACATACATATTGGTTCTGGCTTGGTGCATTTTTTATGTTGAGTGTCTGCCAGTAAGACTTCATGTGTTTTCACTTGTTCCTTTGTCTTTGTTCACTCTGTTGTCAAGATAAAATAATGAAAAAAAAACCGACATAATTACTGTTTTGTGTATCTCTGCAGGTTCTTTGATGTTTGTACTTGTTTGGAATACTCATATGGATGACTCAGAGTTGGACATCCTTTTGTTTTCTTGCAGGCGGTCTTGACACCGGACCAGTAGAGCCGCCGTAGGACGAGAATAATGAAGCACATTGTTTGCTCCGAGAGGTCTGAGGAGATCTGTCACAGCAGGTGAGGCCCTTCCTTTCCAGCTGCTGCTAATGAATCCTGCCATTACTCTCTGTGGTTTCTCCTCTCGACTGTCAGAACAGGCTTTAGAGATTAAGTCACATAGAGATCCGCTTCTCATTTTCAAGTGAACTTACATAAGAACATGAGAGCCAAACCGCACGTCATCAGCCCGCCACTCCTGCTCGCGGCCTGTAAGGATATCCATGTGAATGTTCTTAGATAGATCCTAACTTTATGTGGCACTGGCTTTATGGAATGTTAATCAGAGTACAATGGAGGTAAGACTCAGAATAAGAATATGTCAGCATCTCAGCAGGTATGAAGAGGTGAAGTCCCAGTGGACAAATGGGACGTTTCTGACAAAATAGTTAAATCGGGTAATGGGACTGACAGACAGATCCAAACTATTCATTTGAATTCTGTGTACTTAATACTTCAGTCACAAACAGAACATGCCTTTACACATTATCACATGATGATATAAAAAGCAAAGAAGGTAGAGGACACAAACAGGTCAGTCTTCTAATATGTGACATTAATGTTCGCTACGTCCATATTAGGTGAAGGTGTTTCTATCTCCTGTTAAACCGAGTGATGGAGCTGTATGGACGCATTTCACACCTCCTACGCTAAAGAAAATGTGTTAGAGTGGTATCAGGTATAACCTGCATTGTCTCTGGGACTGAAAAAGTAATTATCTATAACCAGTTAGACACATAACATACCTAAGCAGCAGCCTTCGGGTCTCAGGCATGAAGGAAGCATTGAGATGTGGAAGCGTTAAAATTGCAATTCACCTTGCAGCCACTAGGGGCTGCCTCCAAAAGTGAGTCAATTCTCATGGACTCCTCGTTAAAATGCTTCCCTTTCAGTGATCACTTATGGGTGTGACCAACTGAGTGACAGTCAGGTGTCATCTCGCACCGCCCAGAGACTCAAAACAGTATTTCAGAAACCTACAGGTGACGTCACGGAAGCTTCATCTATTTTTCTTTTACTGTTAGTGAGCATAAGTCAAGGAGTTATGCTTTGTGCCGGCAAGAGTGTCTTTGGATGTGAGGGTTCCTGCCACGTGATGGTGATTATAGATGAACAAACGACGAATTTTTTTCTCATAATTAAAAAAAAAAAAGTTATTTATTATGAATTATTTATGTTCACCTGTCCTGCTCCTCTGTGTTCATATTGAACTGAAACGCTGAGATCATTCATTAGAAATAATTAGAATTAATTAGAACGTCTGTGTGTTTTTGTTTTTTCCTTTAATTAGCACATTATTTTGGGTTTTTGCAGTTTGTGCATTGCATAAATTCCAAATTTGGATCTATAGATTGTTTTATCGTTTCACCAGAATATAGACTGAGTCCTTATGTCCTGTCTTAATGTCATACAACAGTGTTCAGGCATCCTCCACAAGGTCATTGCATCCACTAATTCCTTTTAACAGGAATATCTTCCCAGTCAAGGGATCTAACTATAGCTGTAAAGCTATGTTCAGTAATCATCAGTTATCTACACAAAAAAAAAAAAAAATGGGATGTTCTGATTATAAAGTGACTTTCATATGCTGGAGGTTTAGATTAGCGAGGTTTCAGTGCCTTTGAAAGTAGGATGACGTCTCTAAAGGTTAAGATTTTTATGTAGGTCTAGGTTTCAGCAGCCTCTTAGCCCGAACAATGTGAGGCCCAGTTTTGTCACTCTCATGGCTTTGTCTGCTGCGAGGGAGGCCGAAGGTGCGGGGTGAAATGAATCTTGGGTAAAGGCTCAATTAAAAAGCGGGATAGCACGCGGAATCCCGCTTTTTAATTGAGCCTTTACCCAAGATTCATTTCACCCCGCACCTTCGGCCTCCCTCGCAGCAGACAAAATAGAAAGTGTCAGGAGGCGCTAAAGCATTGAGCAGTGACCGTCAACTCAGACTGACAGCATGTCATCTCTCCTCTTTCAGCTTCAGCAAGCAGTGCCCCCTTCTCACACCCCCCACACTTATACAAACACACACACACACTAATACACATAATGCACATATCCACATCTGTACATCCTGTACATACCAAACACACAAGTACCACAGCCTCCCACGCTGTAGCTGTGAGGCTTTTAGTAACTCTGGTGAGTAAGTCATTGACTCAGACAAATATTATCGTATTCTCTCTCCTGTCCGCTCTTCTTTGCTGATTACACACACGTCTGTGCACACACTCACACACATACACATTCACACAGATGCATGTGTACACACTCACAAAGTAATTAGTGGGTAGGAGTTCAGAGTCCTGGTGGTTTGTGGTCTGGTCGCAATAAAAAAAAAATAAAAAAATAAAAAAAAATTTCCAGTTAGCCTCATTAATCTTCTGCACCGGGGAATTTAAACCTTCATCTTTTTTTTCACCTGCAGTGCTGAAACCGACACAGCAGTCAAAGAGCTCCAGCCAACGATGCTGTCAGTGTATAATCATTATGTAGCATGTCCTAACACATAAACAGACCTGATTTGAAGAGGTTTTTTTTTACTAACTTCTCTCTTCATCTGGGTGCCAGAAGAAACAGAGGCGCTTTGTCACTGCGTTCATTCAATTAGGTGAAAGCGTTTAAACGGTTGACCCAAATGTGCCCAACGAAAGCATCATTAGAAAGAAAGCAAAGTGGATCTTGTGGTGTAAATAGCACAGCCGTTTCAAACACATGAATGTTGGGTGCAGTGGCACTCTGCCGAGCCGGGACCATTTCTATTCAAATGGCTGCCGTCACATGTTCCAGGAGGTTTTTTTACGCTTGGCTAAGCCCAGCTCCCTCGATTGGATCACCAATACAAGGCCCCTGATTAGAATGCTGAAGCGGATCAGCAGATGATTCACCTTCCCTTGGCTCTGGCATGAAGCTGTTTGTGTGTGCAGCCTATTCAGCGCACCGAGCTTTACACAGTGGTTTACTGTATGTTTGGATGTGTGCATTTCTCTCATTGTGGTGACATGTTTGGGTCATTAACCCCTTAGTTTGCACTACACGGAATGACTGCAGACTTTGAGCATCATAAATGACCACCAATTGTTGCTGTTATAGAAACTCATGTTCCCAGTGTTCACTGGTGAGGCTTTGGGAGTCTTAGCAACCTTGAGCCAATATCTGTTTCTGCAGACATTTGCTACTGACTGTGTGCTAAAGTTTTCTGAAACAGCGTCATTTTGGTGATCCATCATTTCATAATACAACTTTTTTTTCTCTTTGAGACCTTGACCACCTTAATAATGAATGTTCGATTTTTACACAAAACCGTGATCTATTCCTCAAAGGTAGTTTAGAATTTAACCAAGCAGCGACTGAAAAACATTCACATGGGCTTTGAGCTTAAGCGAAAGTCCTGCATGTGCCTGGACCTTCAAACATCGACTCCAACCTTCTGTCCTGGAGATTTAACAGCCTTTGTTACAGTATGTTACTTTGTGAAAGAATAGGTGCAAAAATGTCCCAGTTTAGAATGATTTGGTTCAAATGAGAAGCCTAGCTTTGACATAAAGAATGACATCTGTCCCATCTGTTAAACATGGTGGTGGTGTCATGGTTGGGGCCTGTTTTGTGCATTTTTTGTTTGTCAGTACATAGTGAGGCATTCCTCCATTCCTTGCAGCCATAGAGTCAAAGGCCCCGTTCACACTGGAGAAAGTCATTCCAGCTAGAGTAGGATTGAGCCCAGACAGCCTTTAAGCTGGATGCGTTCAGACCTATTTTCAAATCTGGCTAGCACACACTTGTGTCCGCACTCAATCCGGCTTCATCCAGCATGTCTGCTGTCCTCCAAACCACTAGGTGGCGCCTCGTAATATACAGAGTCCGTTCACACCGCGGTAGGACCGCGTGTGCGCATGCGTCATGCGTTTTTTTGTCCCGTGTCACGCCCCGTGAACCGGAAGTAGCACATCGCTAACTGGAAGTAGCATGTCGCTAACCCGAAGTAGCATGTCGCTAGCCGGATTCGCTCGCCACATTTGCGTTCACACCTGAGCCACGTTGGAGCCAATCCGGCTAGATCCACCTCTCGTGGGTGGATCTAGCCAGATTGAAATCAAACTGGATACTGCCGGATTCGGGGTGTTCACACTCAGAAAAAAACACATCTGGATTGATCTGGATGCGGCCGAATCCTGCTTAAGCCACATTTTTTTCCCCAGTGTGAACGGGGTAAAATAGACACTCTCCTGTCACCCTCCTGCTTTTGTCTTTCCAATGTCTCCCTGTGGCTTTTAGTCAAACACATGAAAATCTTACCCACAGAGCACTTCATGGCCGAGTGTTTGCTTGTGGCTCAGCCTCTCCTCCACCCTCACAGGCCCAGGTCAAATATGCTAAATGTATCTACAGTGGGGAAAAAAAGTATTTAGTCAGCCACCAATTGTGCAAGTTCTCCTATTTAAAAAGATGAGAGAGCCCTGTAATTTTCATCACAGGTATACCTCAACTATGAGAGACAAAATGAGAAACAAAAATCCAGAAAATCACATTGTAGGATTTTTAAAGAATGTATTTGCAAATTATGGTGGAAAATAAGTATTTGGTCAATAACAAAATGTCATCTCAATACTTTGTTATATACCCTTTGTTGGCAATGACAGAGGTCAAACGTTTTCTGTAAGTCTTCACAAGGTTTTCACACACTTTTGCTGGTATTTTGGCCCATTCCTCCATGCAGATCTCCTCTAGAGCAGTAATGTTTTGGGGCTGACGCTGGGTAACACGGACTTTCAACTCCCTCCAAAGATTTTCTTTGGGGTTGAGATCTGGAGACTGGCTAGGCCACTCCAGGACCTTGAAATGCTTCTTACGAAGCCACTCCTTTGTTGCCCGGGCGGTGTGTTTGGGATCATTGTCATGTTGAAAGACCCAGCCACGTTTCATCTTCAATGCCCTTGCTGATGGAAGGAGGTTTTCACTCAAAATCTCACGATACATGGCCCCATTCATTCTTTCATTTACACGGATCAGTCGTCCAGGTCCCTTTGCAGAAAAACAGCCCCAAAGCATGATGTTTCCACCCCCATGCTTCACAGTAGGTATGGTGTTCTTCGGATGCAACTCAGCATTCTTTCTCCTCCAAACACGACAAGTTGAGTTTTTACCAAAAAGTTCTATTTTGGTTTCATTTGACCATATGACATTCTCCCAATCCTCTTCTGGATCATTCAAATGCTCTCTAGCAAACTTCAAACGGGCCTGGATATGTACTGGTTTAAGCAGGGGGACACGTCTGGCACTGCAGGATTTGAGTCCCTGGCGGCGCAGTGTGTTACTGATGGTAGCTTTTGTTACTTTGGTCCCAGCTCTCCGGAGGTCATTCACTAGGTCCCCCCATGTGGTTCTGGGATTTTTGCTCACAGTTCTGGTGATCATTTTGACCCCACGGGGTGAGATCTTGCATGGAGCCCCAGATCGAGGGAGATTATCAGTGGTCTTGTATGTCTTCCATTTTCTAATAATTGCTCCCACAGTTGATTTCTTCACACCAAGCTCCTTACCTATTGCAGATTCAGTCTTCCCAGCCTGGTGCAGGTCTACAATTTTGTTTCTGGTGTCCTTTGACAGCTCTTTGGTCTTGGCCATAGCGGAGTTTGGAGTGTGACTGTTTGAGGTTGTGGACAGGTGTCTTTTATACTGATAACGACTCCAAACAGATGCCATTAATACAGGTAACGAGTGGAGGACAGAGGAGCCTCTTAAAGAAAAAGTTACAGGTCTGTGAGAGCCAGAAATCTTGCTTGTTTGTAGGTGACCAAATACTTCTTTTACTGAGGAATGTACCAATTAATTCATTAAAAATCCTACAATGTGATTTTCTACATTTTCTTTTCTTATTTTGTCTCTCATAGTTCAGGTATACATATGATGAAAATTACAGGCCTCTCTCATCTTTTTAAGTGGGAGAACTTGCACAATTGGTGGCTGACTAAATACTTTTTTTCCCCACTGTATGTATCTATCTCACACACCTACCTAAGGACAAATGGGTTGATTTAGGTTTGGAGGAGATGGTGTGTGAGCTGTGGGACGCTCTTCCTGCAGGTTTGCTGATCCTTTTTTTAAGAGACAGCTAAAGACATAACTGCTTGGAGAGGCAGTGGGGTCATTATATATATATATATCCTGTGCACCGACCTGTTAACAACAGTTGTATATGTTAAATGTAATGTAAAACAACAGGAAGTATCAGCTGACACAACAATCAGTAATTCTCCTTGTATATTGCACAAATCAGCATTAGAAAAAGAATAAAATAAAAAAATGCTGCCTCACTTGAATGAAGGTAGACCACCTAAATTCGATTTCATAGTCCAATGAACTGCAAGAAGTTACAGGAATCTATTCTGTCAAAGCTCAGAGCTGTGAAATGTATTTTATGAAAGGAGAGAATGCATTTGCTCATGTTTTGTCAGTCACTTCCAGTTCAGTCCTATAATTGTTGATGTGCATTCATCTGGTGCTGGCCCAAGCATGGGGAATGCATCATCGATAATTGATGCCTTTAGACATAGCTGGTATTAATACACTCGGTGGCACAGTATTGTAGTTTTACCCATATTTATTTTTAAGACTTTAATTTTTTTTTTTTTCATCTCACTTTCGGAAATAGTTCAACATGTGTTAAACAGCTTAAAGGTGGCTGACTGCCAAAGTAGCTTCAAGTCTCAGTTGGAAAGAGTTGACTGGAAACTAGTTCACGGCTGCTGTGCTGCTGTTTCTAAACCAATAACAGCACATCTTTTCCAGACATATTGAAATATTAGAAGTGACAACAGAGCTTTTAATGTTTTATATAACAAATTTTGGCAAATTATATCATCACAATTGATATGCTAATGGCTATAGTAAGAGCTATTACTCAGATATTTGTCTGTATTTTATCAGATTTAGATTTGACATCATTATCTGCACCAGGAGCTGAGGAGTTGTTGGTATTCAACTGATAATTTCTCTGACCCACAATCCTCTTTGGTTACCCAGCAACAGGCTGCCTCACTACATCTCCCAGGAGGGAGATTTGGTTTAGGAAGCAGAGGAAACAGGAGGAGGCTGGCCCATGGCGGTAGACTGAGAGAGAAAAGGGAGAGAGATGCAATCTTTTATCAAGTATGGCTGTATGAGCCAGCAGCACCTGCCCTTGTTTTGACTTTATCTAATACAGGTGCCGCAGGATGCCTCCCGGTCAACGGCTACACGAGTAGCAAAATAAATAAATATTTTTTTTTTTTTTTTTTTTTTAAAAAGAAGCATTGCAGGAAAACTTGTGCACCGTGCACCTACCAGAGTAAATATATAGCACAGGCAGGTTGGCAAGAGGCTGTCCGTGGCCTTCAGCAGTGCCATAAACATTCCATTCCATTGTGCAGGAATTTGATGCTGTTATGAAAACTTTTTCATGCAACGCAACCGTAATTTCTCTTTCTACTCCCAAGGTAATTTTTTGACAGTCAAAATGCATCACCTGCTTGAGGGGTATGTGTAGAAACCACAGAGGGAAAATGAAAGCAGACTGTGACCTGGAGAGAGAGAGAGAGAGAGAGAGAGACAGAGGTCTGCTCTCTGCATACTTTACCATACCTGTGAACAACATGGCACGGCGCCGCATTGATCCGTTCTTTGGGACTAAGTACAACATCTGATCGATCGGTTGAACTTGTCGGGACTGTGCTCATCATGTGCGTCTGAGCAGAACAGGGAAGTCAGAGGTGCTGCGGCTGTGTGAGTCAGCAAAGGCTGACTTTTATCATGTCGTCCTTGACTGACAGGAAGCAGCACAGGCTGTGCCTGTACTGTACCTTACCTTCCTATAAAGTCGTTTTTTTGTCATTTATTTGACAGTTTGCCGTGGATTTAAACTGCCTTCACGCACACAAACAGATGCATGAATGCAATCTAATAATGCCATTATCGTTTTAATTTGATCTCATTGATGAGAGCCTGCTGCTCACTGTTCACTCTCTTAATGTCAGAGCTCTATTCATTTGCAGCTAATACAAACAGGTCATTTCCTGCTGCTGCTTCACCAGAGCCCTGACCTGGCTGCTGTCAGGGTTACACTCTTATATTGGATTATTATGCATAAAGTCCATCTGTCTTTTTTATGGGATGGAGCACATCAGTGTGCTAAGTTTAGTATTTCAGTTCACTTCAAAAAAAAACTTTATTTGTCCCTGGAGGCTCAGTTTTGAGGCACACAGACCACCATGCCAGGTGTAAATTATAAACGAGAATGGACAGGACTGTTGTATCTATATAGAGTTGGTTAAATCTGGTTATCCAGCATTAAAAGCTTACAAATAAATAATATTGAAAAGCAAATAATAGGGCTTCAGATACACACACAGCGCAATGTACGCATAAATAATTGTTTATTGTACTTATAAATAGTAATAAAAACTACAGTAATGCAGTGATTAATAAATCTAAACATAACATATTTATATTTACTATAAACACAATATTTATAGTAGGTGAGTTAAATAATGAAACGTGTTGATGACCTATTAGTAAATAATAATACGTTTTTTAGTATTAAATAAAGAAATAGCACTAACTAACAGTAAATGTAATAACAGCAGTAATATTATACTACATTAACTAAAACTACTGCTAAAGAGTGCAGGTATACCTCACAATAGTACTCGAGTAAACGCAGCCCTGCTTGTTTGTGTACGTTTGCAGCACCGTGTTGTGTGTGTTTGTACGTTCGCAACAATGATCGGTTTCTAGTCATTTTCAACACATCAAAAAGCCTAATTATATTTGATGATGGCTGGATTCACAGGAATCTGCAAGCAGACATCTTTATTGATGTGCATTGTTGCAGCGGCCCCATAACAGACATTGATTCTAAATTCACCCTGCAGACGACTGAGTATTGATCCCTTATTGTGTCGCCTAGATCTTCTGCCAAGTACAAACCTGGCAAATGTCTCCCTTTCAGCCGAGAGAAAACGACTTTGTGTTCTGAGGTGGGGGGGGAACACACACCAACACTGAAGGCAATGTTTTTTCTTTTTTTCTTTTTGTCTATGGTTCAGCACCCTAATTGAATTTTTTAATAACACTCACCAAAAAGCAGAGAAGGTAGTTTGCTCCCTCTCAACTCAGACTCACTTCTGGATTTACAAGGCATTAACATTCTGGAGAGAATGGGCCGCTCTCCTTTGAGAGGAAGGAAAAAAAAACATTGTCAGGAAGCAATTGTCTGTAAATGAATGGCAGGGTCACCCACCACAGTAAAATGTTAATGAGGAACAGTACACTGGTTCAGAATGCAGGAGGGCTTGAAAGAGGCAGGCTTGAATAGAGCACAGCTCAGTAATTGAGGCATAGTCTTCATGCCGTAGTCGCTGAAAACAAACTATCCAAACACATGTGGTCAGTGTGCAGTTGTTGTCCTTAAGGAGCCACTTTCATAATGAGATTTATGTTTAAATGTAATCTCTGTGGCCTCAATAGAAATTAGCCACCCTGTAGTGAAATGAAGCTTAGAGCTGCAGTGAGATGTTCTTGTGTGCCCACAATGTGTGACAGAAATGCCAGAAAAGAACAGCCAGCTTCTGTATAGGAAACCTTTTCTAGAAATGAAACTCAGATTTTATCTTTTGACTTAGTTTTCTGTGGAACCGCACTTGCCAAGGCTCCAAAAGTAAACTTTTTTATGTGTATTCTGAAAGACAAATTCACTGAAATGTCATGTCATATCTGACTCACTGTGCAGTATAGGTAAGGAAGGGGCCATTGTAAGTTATTTGATCGATACTTGACAGACACATGGACAAGCAGACTGACCTTTCTGGAGCTTCTGGGGCTATCGGCAGTTCAGGGAAGTGAGATCCAGACACCTAAAACTAGGGATGTCCCGATCAGGTTTTTTTGCCCTCGAGTCCAAATCATTTGATTTTGAGTGTCTGCCGATCCGATTAACTTTGACAGCCCTAATAAATATATATCCGAGTCTTGATCGGGAGGTAACGTCCGATTCCGATCAAGTCTGAAATCACGTAATCGGGCCCGATTCTCCAGTCACGTGATCGGATCGGGACATCCCTACCTAAAACTCTAGAAAGTTCTCCACCTTGATTAAAGTGTTGATACACAGATGACGGTCACCTCAGTGAGGCAACATTTCAAGACGTGACAGGGAACTAAGATAAATAACTAAATGTACAGCAACAAGCACAAACGACAGTATTTTACTGACTGTAAATATTGATCATGCAAGCAGGCAAACTAAAAAAAACATGCAGAGGAAGGAGATGATGGAGACAGCTAAGAGCAGCTACAATTAAAAAGGAGGAGAATCACTGTGATTCAGTGGGTGCACAGTGACAGAAGGCCCACACAACCATTTTCAGCCTGTTTGGGGGGGATGTAATGCAGAACAGGAACATGTTGTAGGTAAGCACAGGCGGGGGCAGCCCTGATCGTGAGAGGCTGCGAATGACAATGTAGCAATCTGTTCTAAAACATCCACACCAACACTGGTGTTTATGTTACATACATTAGTCTGAAAGCAACATAATAAGCAGAAAGAAACATCATATTACAATGACTTAGCGAACAGGATCCTCACTGCATCTTCCTGCAGTTAATAAGTGCATGTTTACATGTAAGATCGCCCAGTCAGGATGCATAAACAACTCACCACATAAAATGTCAGAGAAGCTTGTTGCAGATAGAAGACGTTTGCCCTTAATGTGTTTAACTACACTTCATATAAACCATGATTTTCCCCCTCAAATCTGATAAAGTACATGTGATGCTTAAACCTAAGAAAAGTGTGACTGAAAAAAAACTAATGAAAGTCCAAATAGGAACAAAAATACAATGTTCAGGATAAGATAAGATAAGATATTCTGTGTAATGAATGATTCCTGAACCAGCAAGTAAATGGCAACCAAACAGGAAATAATATGTCAGAGAAAAACAGTCAGGGCCGGGATAGTTAAGGTAAATAGTTGGTAATATTTGACTTTATCAGATCTAAAAACAGGCTGGTTGACTGACTGAGCTACACCTATGCCACGCTCATTAGTTATATGAATAATATAAAGTCAGCAGCAACTGTGTTTATAGTTTTAATTATCACTTCATAATCACTTTTGGGGAAATGTTTCCCTTAAATTTATTCAGTACTTGTTCTTTCATCAGGATTATGCTAATGAGGATGAGGCAATCCTACCTTTGGAGGTTGTTTGCTAACCTGAGTGGAAGTGGCCTCCCAAAGTCACAGCATAAGTTACCACAGCAGATTTTTAGTCATCACATTGAAACAAAGTCAAATCTCGGCACTGAAATTCTTGGTAACCATGGTTTTCACATGGAGCAGCTGATCTTCAAACTAAAAGCTTTCTACATGCAGCACTTAACACAAAGGTGGTTGCCTTGGTTACCAGGGATTAGATGCTGTACCTGCAAAGCTTGAGGTATGAAGGCAACACACGGTGGACACTTGTGTGGATGTGGAAACTAATTCTTGTGCGTGTTTTTGTTGGATAATCAGATCAGTGAAAAATGAAATTTTGGTTTATTAAGAAGACACAACACAGCGCTAACTCTTCATGGCATGTTTCCAAAACATGTCCTGCTGAGGCTCGGTGAGGAGCACTTCGCCCACAGCACTATCAGGGGTTGTCCAATTTAGCTTATAATGGTAGACAGAAAGCAGCGCTCACAATACTAAATTGTTCTCCGAGGTAGAGCACATGGTGGAGGTGGAGACTTCCTGAAGGAAAATCAATCATTCTCCAAAACCGAGTTATTCAAATGTGGTTGCTCTTAATGAACATGATATCTATCATCTGTGGCTCATTAGGTTCCACATAAGCATAGTCCATCATACACTCATATTTAGATGATTCATGTCCTCATAAAACAGGGAGTGCATCGTTATCTTCACAGAATAGTTGTCTGTATTTTGTAGCACAAATGAGAAGATCATCCTTAATTAGATAAAAGCTGAAGATGAGGCCGTCCCACTCTACAGCTCAGTAAATCCTACACTCTGCCAGACGGAAAACTAAAACATCTGTCAAAAAGGTAGCTCAGTAGTCATTTGCATGCCTAATCATATTTATTTCTGTGGAATGGTTGCAGGTAGCTGTTAGCTTAGCATCACCTGCCCGTCTAAGCTATACTCCCATTCCACTTCTGTGCCCACTTTTGGATTAGCCCAAAGTCATGCAGACAGCTATGTAGCTAAACCAACACAGAAGCTAATTGCTAAAGCATTCATGACAACATAATGTTATTTTTAAAGTGATTTTCTTTCTAAAATGAGAAATATAAAGCACCTAGTGGTGAGACTGGAGATTGCAACCAGAGAAATACCTCTCCTTTTTCATGCATGTAGTTTAAAATTGCAATTGTAAAACCACAAAATATCCTCTTTTGTCCATTCTGGGCTGCAGTAGAGGCTTGACAACGCAACACAACAGGATATGTGAAAGGGAATGTATGTATAAAGGGCTCGTTCCAAGCAAACAAAAGCATAATGACTCAAAGTGACAGGTGATTCGACGCTAATGAGAACATACTATGTTCTATTTCTGCTAATAGATTCCACTAAATTCCACACACCGGTCTTTTAAATGCAGGGTTCAGTTTTATTAACCTGAAGATGTGTGCGTGAGTGTAAACATTCTTCTTCGTATTAAAGGTGGGTCGAGAGAGTTTAGGTTTGAGGTTAGCCGACCCCACCTCGCTTCCAGCCACCACCACAACAGCCTCACTCCAGACATGTGATACAGTGAGTATTGGAGGAGACACCGGAGAGCCGGTCAGGTTGTAAGTGCTTTGGTCTGTAGCGTGTGCCATGACCCCTGGCAGGGCCTATTAGAGGAAATGTCTCTGTGGTCTACATGCCTCCAACCTTGCTGGCAGCCACCGAGCAACATCAATTACACCCACAGCAGCACCAGCCTATAGCTACACAAGTATATTGCCATCACCACAGGGGTAATTGGTCCACTATATACTTCCAATTCCAAGCAAGTCACAGCCTATTTTTCCAGTCAGTCGACACAGGTTCATGTTAAAATTGCTATTATCGCCTACAGCTTCGCTGTGGGGTCCTGTGATTGAACAAGAAGGGGGGAGGAGCAAAACACTGCACCTGTAGGGATGACAGTGATCAACTTGGAAGTGAATTACCACATGCAGTGGTACAGTGGAGCAGGATGATGAGCAGGATTCTTTCCTCTGAGAGGGATCTACATGTATGATGTATCCGGCCCCTCGTGGCGAATACGACTTAAATGTCTTCCTCTTCAGTGATGCACACATAAACTGTTGGGATTAGACCTGTGACCTTTCATTTAGTTTCTTTCCCCACCAGGCCAGTGTTGGCACTGAAGGTCAGCGGACACTTCTTTAACAGACAGGATGACAACAGTAATTAACTCCATTTGTTAGAATCCAATATAATGTAAATGTCTCAAGTCATCTCTGCTTATAACTCCTTACTTGATGGATATTAGTCATGATGGCAAGGGGACAACATACACACACTTGAATGTTTAATGGCATGCAGTGGAATGATGCACATATGCACACACTATTTATTTCAATGAAGCTTTATTGGCATGTCCTTCTGGTCACATTTTGTGCTCTAAATAATGTCTGACAGATGGTAAATATACACAAAGGGTTGTATGTAGTGTGTGTCACTGCATGGACACACACACATATACCCTGTGTCCTGTGTGGGTGTTTGTGTGTGTGAATTCACTGCAGATGAAAGGTCAGTGGAAGTACACCTCGGCCCACAGCACTGTATGTGGTGTACGTTCAAAAAAAGACATGAAGGGCAAGAGCCACACACACACACACACCTTTGTGTACACAAAAAGTAGTCCCAAGCATACACTTGTATGACATAAACATGGAGCTGTGCATCAACACACTGCAGAAACACACATGGGTGCACACATACTGAAACACCATGTCCCCAGGCTGAGGCACTGGCTGAGGCACTGGGGCCAATTAGGATGCCAAGGCCAATGCATCATGTGAGGGAGCCAGCTGTCTGTGGGCTGCCCTGATGTGGCTGTCCTCACTGTGCTCTGTAAGCCCTCTGCTCCTGGGGGCCTGGACCAGATCTGACTCTCTCTCTCTCTCTCTCTCTCTCCCTCTCCCTCTCTGCTTGCTTCTCTTTGTCAAGAAACAGGAGACATGCAACCTGCAACAGGTTGCATGTCTTGGCTCACGCAACAATTTCATTTCCTTGTTTCAATCATTAATGTTGCTGAATTTTTAACAAGAAGACCACAGTCAAGATGATCGGTATCTTCTTCCACCTTAGTGCAGTGGTGATGCTTCCCCAAAAAATAAAACCTCATTTCTTATGGATAACGTTGCTGCTTCTTCGAGTAAAATCTCCCTTTTTTTTAGCCAGTAGAGATGGAGATAAGCATATCAGAAGTGTTCTCACCCACCATCTGCTGTAGTGGTATCTTGAAATCTTTAGCTTTGTTTGTGCTGGATAAATTTCAGCGACCCACTGGCACATAAAATAAGAAGCAGCATAGAGACTGCTAGACTGCTGACAGTCCAAGAGCTTCTTTTGCTTTTTAAAATTATGCAAATGTTTTTAAAATATATTGAAGTCACAGCTGACAAAATGTAAGAAAACAAAGAGGAACGCCGTCTAAGTAATTCACTCACAGTATATGCAGAGAGGTAGCATTAATGAGACGGAGATTGTGATACATTTCATTGTGACTTCAGAGTTTGATGTGCATCTGAATCCTGTTAAGTGCTCAACCTCGACCATCTGCTGGGAGAGACGAGGGCTGAAGCCTCCCAGAGGAGAGACAGAGGGCAAAGGAGTAGAGGCAAAACCCAAACTGACTGACAAGGACGAAGGACAAGTTCAAAAATTACAAACAATTTCAGGTGAAACCTTTGGTGATACCAGATATTATCTGAGCTGAATTGTTTTAAGCAGCAGTAATGAATCAGTTTAAACATTGTGACGTGATGAGACGGTGTGGCTCTGTTCCACTGGCTGACAGGTGGTGCTACTACGCAGGAATCACAATGTCCAGCCTCAGACTCTTGGACTTTAAAGGTAGGGTAGGAGAAACTTTAAAAGCTCACCCGAAGCCACGCCTCCCAATCACATGGACGTGCATTACCTGAAGACGAGCTGTGACTTCGGCCATCATGCACGTACCTCTCTGGAGGACTGGCTGATGTTTTTAGTGTTTTATAGCTTCCACAGATGATTCATATTCTTCATTTTAATGCGAAACTGCCGAACTAACTGCTATCGGATTGTAAAGAGAAGTTACACTAGTTTAACAAAAAGTGCATCAGAATGAAATCTCCTACCCTACCTTTAAGGCATGGTTGTGCTGAAGGCATGGCGTCTCAGGGCTGTCCTGCTATCTTCTTCTATGACGTTGTACACCTTTTCTGTGAGTCTGCACGTCGCTGACTTTCCTCAAGGTTTGACGTACAGTCACCTTATGTTGGCTCTGGCTGTCGCCATCTTGGCAGTGCCTGACTCCTGGCTAATCCAAAAAAAAGACACCACCTTCACTCAAAGCACTAAATTACTAAATTAGTACTGGGTTTTTTTATTTCTGCTGCAAGGTTGCTCGCCTCTAGTGGCCTTTGGACAAACTGCAGTTAGTCATCGGTGCTGCTGAAACTCAGTTGGTGTAGTTCAGGTTGTTCATTCTTCAGTAAGAACTGGAGGTGAGATTTTAACTGTCAGTTGTAATGTCTGTCACTAGTTGCATGTTAGCTAACCTTAGCCTGAAGGCCTAGAATTTTTTTTTTTTTTACTGTTGCTTGGCAACATCATCAGCTGCTCTGTCTCCTTCTTGACTTGTCTTTCTCACTCGCCATTGTGAAATGAACTCCTGAATATCTAAAATGATATTATTGGGGCAGCCCAGATGAGCGTGCAAGCTGTTCAAGACTTGATCTGTATATATAATAAAGTCCAAGACCAGATTTCTCCTCTGCTTGTCAAGAGTGCTGAATTAGGGGATAAACGAGCCCACAAACTCCTGCAGCCCCGATTCCAGCTTTAAAGCACTGGAACTGAACTGAATATTAATTGCTGGGAAGAAGATCTTCATCTTTTAAAATAATTGTTTTTTTATTGGCCTTGGATGATTCAGTCCTCATTGGGGGACTAACTGAAAAAAGAAAGACTTAGTTCACCATGTGCCAACAAAAGGAGAATACTTGGTCAGTTGACAATAACTGTGGAGGCGACTTGGCAGTTGCGGTGATGCCCGGGCTATATAGGCGCTTTTTTCCCCTCCTTTAACAACTGTTAGCACTACAATGAAATCATTTGGGTATAAAAGCACAGACAAGCATTCTGTGAGCCAACAAAGTGCAGGCACCAATTAATTGTCAGTGGAGTAGGTCCAGGTTTTGTCACAGGCCACAGGATTTTCTTGCCCAGTTTCTTGATATAGTAGACATTAATGATTTAACTCCAAACCTAACTAGTGTGCCTATTTTTGTAAAGGGTTTTTTTGATGCCTTATTGTTATTCCCTCAGAGGGTTTGTGTCTGTTAGAGTGTGTGTGAACAGAAATGGGTTTTTTCGTGAAGCTCCAGCAGGAGAGCAGCGCAGATAAAACACGCTAGCTACACTGGGTGCGACACAAGTTCCTCTTGAGGGCAAACAATGCTGGGGCCTGTTGCTGGGAATGATAATTGAATGAAATAGAGATTGGATTGGAAGCTCCTGTCAGTGCCAGACATATCGGCAGGTTGATGACTCGTCGCCTCGGGCCCCAAGGGTCTGGCTGGTGAGAAAGAAGCAGCCTGTGTTATGGCTCTGTGCTTTGCTTTTTAACTGTCCTGCTCAGACCAAGCGGTTTATAAGTACACACTAATCCTAACTCAAGAAACCCTTCTGCAATCTTGCCCATTTTTTTTTTTTTTTTTGCAAATATGCACAAACAGAGGCTTTCAGTTAAATACAAGCATATACACACACATTCAAACACACACTGAGCAAAAACAAAGGAGGGAATAGGAACCCTTTCAGTTTTAATTAGTCGCTGCTGCTGTGTTTTGGAGGCGGTGCAGGGGTCAACAGTAATTGGGTTGTTTTTTTATATTGAGGCATTCAGAGCAGAACGGAGGGATATGGGTCACAGCAAAGTGATCCCAGAATCCCACTGCCTGCTTTCCACCCTCTCTTCCTGGCCTCCCCCTCCGTGCGCCCTCCCCCTCCACCACCATCCGCCCTGGCACCGGTGCATTAACTGGAAAGACTTGTAGATCCTGGCAGGCTTGGCAACTGGAGGAGGGCCACAGCAACACCCTCCCAGCACTGCTCCAAGTCGGTTCTCACCAAGACCAAATGGAGGAATCTGGAGCGCTCAGCTGTGGCATGAAAGAACAGGCTTCTGGGAACATGTCTGGGAAAATAGAAGGAGGCGAGGACTCGGAATGAGGCGGAGGAATTGCAGAAGTGATGCCAGGGTTTTCTTCACCAGCAGAACCAGGAGCTCCAACGCGTGGGGCCTGCCAAGGCAAACAGAGGGAAGCCAGCTTAGGAATATAGAGAGGACGATGATAGAAGTGGCAAGACAACGGAAAAGATTGAGTGAGAGCGCTGCGTAGAGGAGAGACACCATCCAGATGGTCGGCTCAGTCGCTTTCAATAGATTATTTATCATATAATGACGCGGGGAGCATTAAAACTTTGTCTTTACTTAGTATGCAGGGATCAAACATGGATTCTCATGAACACTCGTTTTCTGACAATTGCATCACATTAATGAAAAGAGCCAGCATAAATTACACACAACTACATAATGAATGCACATAGGCTCTCCAAACAGTGAAGTGCCTTTGAGGGGTGTTATGATACAGCAGGACAATGGCAATGGACTTTTCTAAGCTGATTGCACTAGGCGGGTTGGAGTGCCATCAGAACGCTGTGGAAGGACCACTTTCTGACAGACGTGCATTAAGAGGAAATGGCCTTGAAGGATTCTGATATTGCAAGGCTGGTCATGATAAATTATCTCTGCAGGGGTACTCGTCATGTACACCAGGTTATTACAATTAAGTCTTTTTATATTTCAGTTTAAGTTTATTGTCTAGCATTTCTGAAAATATCCAAGCCCATATACTTAAACAGTGCTTTCACCAGCTGGTCATTATGTGAGCTAAGTACTTTTTGTACTAATACTGAACTGAAAAGGTTAAAAAAAGACCAGTAATGCAAGTTTTAATAACACATTTACTTTAATTGTGCAATCTTAGAAATCCTACCTCGACAGCATCTCTTATTAAAAGACACACGGTTACAGGTTACATTAGAAAATCCTAATTTGGACATCAGCTGATGCTACATCACAGATGTAATCTGTGCGTAATACTCATTTATTTTCTTACAAGCCTAAAGAAACAATAAAAAAGTCAATATGCATGTCTTTATTTCAGTTAACTATATATTTTATTAAACAGCTTAAAGTTAAAGTTAATGAAATCTACTAACAAACCGTTGAGATTTTTCCATCTTAACTGTCTTAAAACATAACTTTGTGAGCATTAAAACAGCATATTAGCATATTAGCTGGAAAAATTGAGACACTTTATTGAGATGTGTGGTTGGTGTATCAACCCCAGTGACAGGAATGCTGTTCTCCTTGGAGTTCCCCAGTAGTAGTTACCCCCTTAGGGAGTCCCCCGAACTGTCTCAGACCAAAGCACCAACTGTGCCCCTGGGTGTTCAAAAGCACCTCCACTCCTGCTCCACCCAGACTGACAGCTGTGTTGTTGTTTTATGTCTCTTTATAGAGTTTTTCAGGCTCTGTGTGGTCAATCTACGTCGGGTTTCTTCTGCTTTCCATTGTTGTTGTGTATGAAAATCTTAAGAATCTGTTGAGCTAGAGGTGCTGGGCTGATCACTCTGGTCCTTATGCCCAGTATTGCCCAGTATGCCTGTGACCAACATTGCCCCCAGAAGCCTGTTCAGTAATCCATTCATGCAGGTGTAGCGACAGTAAGGTGGTGGAGCTCAGCAAAGGGTCCATGGTGCAGCAGCTTTTCTTTAAAGATGTAAACTGCAGTGGCCTTGTTACAAGTGGTTCCTGGCCCATTATTGCCCCTGTTTGTTAGAGACTTACTTGCTCATAACACTCAGCGCACGCTGAGTTCAGTTCCAAGGCAGGAAAACAAGGTTTGCCAGAGTACAGCGGTCCTCCACGCTGTCTTGCGGCTGGAAACCGTGCATCAGTCCATGCCAGGGATTTAACATCTAAACATCTTTCTGCTTACTGGTTCTTCTCTTTCAAATCAAAGCCAAACTACCACTGCAGCATTCTCACATCTCTCAACAGAATTGACATCCCCCCCCCACCTCCTGCTATATTTCACTTTTGGAACATTATGTTTCTAGAGAGCCACTCAAAGCAGCCCTGTCACAGCTCGCCAGATTTCAGTTTCTGAGGGGGGAAACCGAAAAACTAGAGGAGCAGGAGTGGTTTTCGCATTCTGCAGGAGCTCACGCTTTGAATCATCATTAGTGAGATTAATTTTCCCTCCAGTACTACAATCCTCATTGGTGATTCCCCTCCAACACTTTGGCCATGCTCCACAGAAGTGACAAATGTGTTCCCATGGAAACAGACCTGTCATGCAATTGTCACCACTGGCCTGTAAAATGAAACCCAGCTCTGCCAGAGAGGAACCAGCTGGTGACCTGACTGATCTCACATCAGTACGACAGTGTGACTTTTGACAACCGAGTTGCCATTAAACCACAGCTCTCGCTGTCATTGTTAGACACATGTCCCTAACTGCTTCTTTTGGTCTTTTTGTCTCACTTTTTATCCCCTACGTGTCTCCATCTCTCCCTCCTAACACACTTCTTTTTCGTTCCCTCCCGTGGCTCGTCTTCTACAAAAGCTTAGTACATCTCAGTTTGACACAGGCCAGTGGAAAAGTGCTTTTTTTACCCCTTCCTATTCAATCAGAATGTTCAGGAAATGACTTTTTTTCCCACATGGCTCAGAAAGCTTTGAAAGCTTCCCCATGATCAGAGGGAAGTCGAAGCTGAAGCACATGCACAAATCGTTTACTTTTGCTGGAATGGTCTGACCCGACGGGGAGACAGAATGAAATTCTCTAACAAATGATTCACTTTGCTACAGGTATTAATTGTAAATTGGGAGTCATTCATCAAAGTACACTCTAACTTACACATTTTACTGTTAGAAATGTGACTGAAAAAGTTCAGATTACAAAAACCATCCATGCGCTCAGCTTTGTGAAGTTGAAAATATGGAGGCGTTGGTTTTATAGAAACACTCTGACACCTTTATGCCTGCATTATATATACTTTAATATCTAAATCTGCTTCTTCTATTCGGTTCTTTCTGCTCTCAGAACATAATTTTTCTTCAGGGAAAAGTACTTTGCTGTAGGAGTTCTTCTATTGTCTGACTGGCTGTAGGCATTGCGGCTCAAACTCTATATAGTTATAATGTAAGGTGCACTACATGATGTCATCCATTTGGGTGACAAACGTACTCACACCACTCAACTGGTCCCCTTTAGGCTTGATGTGTGTCATTTTGTCACTGCAGTTTGCAAATGCACTGAACATTAGCTACTGTTTAATCCTTTAGATTGTTGCATTAGTCCAAAGACTGACTTCTTGTGATTCGGAGATCTATCAGTGGTTCTACCCTGCAGGGACTACTGGGCTATTTCATGGTGGTCTGCAGCTTTGTGAATGTTCTTACTTCACCTGAGGGACCTTTCCCAGGGAGGTTATCATGGTAGAACCTTTAAGGTAGGCATGGCTGTAGCTACCATTGACATTTCTGAGGTCCAGACCTTGATATTGCTTTTGAAATGCATATAAGTAAAATTAAATAATTGCTGCAGAGATAACGTGTAATACCAATGTTCACTACAGATTCACTTTGTCCTGACCGCTGGTGTCATTGTTTGGGTAGATAATGGGAATAGTGAATGTATCTGTCTCTAACACAGTATCTTTGATCAACCTCTGCATTTTATTGCCATTATCTGAAAAAACACAAGCGAGCCAGCTGATGTGAGGACTGTAAATGCTCATCTATACCAAGTGTTATGGTATGGGTGCTCATATACACTGCACAGTGTGCCAGTTGTCCTTTAAGTGAAGACACATTTTCAATGGATTTCTGTTCCCGATGGTGTTGATCTTACGACTTACAACTATACAGATCCTTGAGTCCAGTTGCCTCGATTTAAACTGTTGGAAATGACTATGACCTGGATGAATGAGAGCATCCACAGATATACTATACAGATCTTAAAAAATATATATATATTTTTTTTTGTCATAGGAAGTCCACTTGTTGGACCTCAGTATTTCTAAAATCCCATCTATGTCCATGGGGGGTAGGTATTTCTACCACTACTACTTCTGCTTTCTGAGGCTTGATGTGGATTGGTTCTCAATTTTACTTATTATTACTTATTTTACTTATAAATAGTAATAGAATCACACACAGAATTTTAAATGATGTATTAAACAGAAATGTTTTGTAGCTACTGATGTTTGATAGCGCTTGCAGTAAGGCAGTAAGGCTTGGCTAACTGTACGGTAGCATGTTGAAGTCATTATGAATTTAGCTTTGTTGGCACAGTGCGCATTTTACAGGCAGTCTTTTGACATCATCACAGCGGCAGTGGGCAGCAGTTTAAACACCACAGAATGCTGTGATATGAACACCTCTCTCCATCTGCTACTGTTTTAATCAGTCTTATTGTGCAGCGTCTGTAGGCTGTTTATCTGTGGCTAACCGAGTCTGCCCACAGCTCAGCTCTGTGAAAATGCATCCAACACGTCAACGTCACTCCCATCTCCTCTTAATCCAACCCCCATCAAATGTTCCCCCGATTAGACGTGGCTCTCAACATGCTTCCATGAGGTGGGAGGAGGAAGTTGCAGAAATGGTGGCGATAGTGAGTTGTATGTTTGTTGGCGTGTTTTTTCCAGTGAAGACCTGAGAATGCATGGACCAGTTTGACTTTGTGTTTGCGTTGTTTTTAAAGAGACAAATATTGATGATAGAATTACATAATCTTTTTTTTCTTCCTCTCTGCAGCTCTCTGTTATCTTTGACTCTTTTCCCAAAACAGTTCATTAAAAAAGAACAAAAGAGGAAGAAGGCAATTTTCTCAGCACAAACCAGGAGTTACTGACATTGTTCAAATCCCACTTTTTATTTAAATGCATATGCTGTATGCACCAGCTCACATCTGCGAGACGCTCCTATGTGGTGAATTGATTAGGGATATATTCTATGAATTATTAATGAGACATATTTAGAGTATTGTTCAAATTTGAAGGGTTATGAAGCTCAAGGAGGGGTTTGGCAAATAATTATGTGACAAATTTAAATTTTACAGCAGTAGGCACAGGAAATCTGCCAATTATAAAACACGGATGCCAGTTATACAACGTGCATTAATGCTTTTTCTGGTCTGTATTCCTTCACGGTGATGACTGCCTGGAGGTCAGAGATTACACACCGTTTTACTGCCGCCGCATGACTTGGAAAAGATAGATGTAGGATGAGGGAGCTCGACAGTGGCTATCAGCACTCTGTCTGTGAACTGCGGCGGACTTGGCCACAGAGAGTGGACTCGGGACATATTGCTTTGGTTAATGACTGGTGACACTTGCAAGATTTGTGATCTCTGAAGGTCGTGGCCCTGCTGAAGTCACACAAGGAGGGGAATAAGTCGTGGGCTGATCCCTGCTGAAAGCTGCAGGAATGGACATCGTCGTGATTCATCTCTGTCTCATCGTTCCTGCTGCCGGGAGATTCCATGCACCGACGCTCTCTGTGACACTTTCTTCACCAGCCAGCTCTCAGTCAGTGACAGGAGCCATGTGTTAAAATGTGTGCGAGTACAGTACGGCAGACATGAGGCCAGTCTGGCTATCTGTCCTGAAATGTTGAAAGGGCAGCCATTATTACCAATCACATCTAGTAAATACTTCTTAGGTATCTTTTTTTGGCATTGTCAGTTGCTGTTCCTTAAATAGCCAAATTAATTTTAAGGAGAACTCCTCTATGTAGATGACATTAATGCAAAAGTTAGGGTCATAATTAAGGCTTTGACCTCATTAAGTGACAGGCTGGTGCCTGCTTAGGTGCCCACCTGCCTCAACTCCTGCTAGATGCCACTTCATTGCCCATCTATCCATCTATTCATTTTCTTAAGCTGCGTTGTCCTGTACAGGGTTACAGGGCTTCTGGAGCCTATCCCAGCTCTCAATGGCAAAAGGCCAGGGTACAACATGAGCAGGTCACCAGTCTGTCAGAGGGCAAACACACACACTCATACTCACACCTATGGCCAACTTAGAGTCCCCAATTACCAAAACATTGCTGTATTTGGTATGTGGGAGGAAGCCAGAGTACCCAGAGCCTTCTTGCTGTGAGGCAACAGTGCTCACCACTGCACCACAGTGCCACCCACCATCACTTTATTACATCGAAAGTGATATAAAACTTTTTTGTGTGCTTAAAAATACCTACTCCACTTCAATTACCTTCCTGGATAATATAAAATATGCATTGTCAGAGGTGGTGAGATAGACATAGAGGCAGTAATTAAGTTCAGATTTCAGATTGAACTTTTCATTTCTTTAGCTATCATTTTCAGATGCTCTTTGGGTAGATGTAGGCGTCTACTCAAAGGCCTGGCTCCACAATATTAAACCTATGTTGCAGGCAAACTTGGGCAAATCAGTAACAAGCTTCTCTGCCATTTTCTTGGATAGCATGTTGATTAGTCCCAGTCTGACTGTTTCAAAAATAGCTCACGTTCTTCTCCTGACGAGGACGGTGTTAGTACTCATTGTCATCATCATCATCATGTTGGATGCAGCTTTCTAAATTAATTGCTACTAAATGAATCACAGGATCTCCATACATTCTGTGTGTAGTATATGCCAGCATTCCAGGTGCACTCACTTCAGCCTTTGCCTGGAAAAGAAAGTGAATTACCAACTGTTTCCACAGCCTTTGGCTTATTTACAACCCTTCTAATTGTCTCATGGCTTGCTTTTCTTGCCCCATCTGGCATGCAGCAATATCACAATCTTTCCATATTTCAGCAATTACTTTGGTCATGAGTACAGTGTTATTATTACTGATAAAAGAGTGTGCCAAAGTGAGTTCAACTACACTGCTGCTTAGAAATCATCATCACTCATTTGTGCGCCAGGCAGTCAGACTCATTTGCAGTTGTCCCCCTCACAGACAGAAATTTCATCCAGTGCACAATGAATGTATTAAGATTCATGCTAGGATTCCAAGGAATTAACCATGGTGGATTTAAGCACCCTATCTCGTGTGTGCTTTGTCTTCATTAACCCAAAGATCAATATGTCATTGGCTCAATTAGGACAGACATTGATGACATTGAGCCCCCCCCCATCCTATTTGTTCCAAGTCACTTCATCCCACCCTTAACCCCACTGTAGGCTATTCATACACACTGACTTCTGCATCTTCAACCATCTTTGGCTATTGCCTCCTGCAAAGACAATATTCATAATGGTGTTTGTGGAATAAACAGAGCTTGTTATGATTATGTGTGCAAAGCTCATGCACATGCCTCATGGGAGGATAGCTGGCTAATAGAGATTAAAATATGGCAAAAGGAATACCAAAATATTGAGTAGGAAAACCATTACTGGGCAGGAAATAATGAAATAAATGGAGGCCAATGCTGTTACAGCTGGGAAGATGAGGTTTTGGCTAATATTAACTCCACTAATAAATCAGAGCAGTTAATGTTTTTTCAGGCCTAACAAATGCTGCTTCAAGCACCTTGATGCAATGTTAATTCTGAGTCCCTTTTTTTTTTTTAAACGCTAGCACACACTGGAAAAATGAGGGAGACTGGAGGCTGTTTAAAGTCCACAGGACAGTAATGACCCAAAGAAAACTTCAGAAAATGCAGCAAAAACAAATCATAGAATCAAACTCCATGGTGTTTATATTGCCACATTTGGACTCTTTTCATGCTTCTCAAAGTGTTTTTTTTCCCTCTCTCTTCCTTTTTCAGTGCTGAGACAGTTCTATAAAGAACCATTTCAAAAGGGCTTTACATTACCCCATTACATTTTTCAATTTCACCATACAGAGGCGGAGACAGAGAGGCTCTGATGTAGGATCACAAAAGTGCAGACTAGGGCTCCTCATGACTTCTTGTTTTCTCCTCTCTCCAGTGGCATTTCTGGAGCTGCTCTTCATGCGAGGGATGCACTGATGCAAAATCAAATAAATACATAAAATTAAACCCATCCTCAAGTGTGTGCGATGAAGACGCAGGTCAGCAAAGCCACTCATTTTCCTGAGAGGACCAGGTGTCACGAAGCTGTGTTTAATAGGATCTAACCAAGCCTCTTAGGTGTATTCCATGACTCCAGAGCTGTGTCCCACTTTCTGGATGATATTACTCCTCATATCTTTGTTGTAATGAATGATGTAGGTTTACCTGCTGCCTTTAATTTGCACTAATGGCCCCTGCAATATCTCTTACCTTTGGTGATGTTTGACTGTGATATTATGTATTAAAAACAAATAGGTCAGTTGTCTGCAGCAATACAACAACAACCTTTTTATACATTTGCATAACAGGGATTTAATCAGTCACTGCTTTGTGTTTTAAATATATTTAATTAACACTCATGAAAGAAAACACCTCCCACTTGTTATGCGCTGATCTGATTTTTATTCATCAATTTAAAAATACAAACGGCCTGAAAGAACTTGACCACCAAACAACAACAGAACATGGACATGCCACATGTCTGAGGGCAGGACAAGGAGCACATGCCTGCCCAGCTTATGACCCGCTCAGACAGCCTGGCACACTGAACCGTCTGTCGATTGTATGGTCAGCTGCTCATCTCAAAGCCTCTTGACAGCTTTTGTCTTTATTTAGTTCTGTCACCTAGCTGGCTGCGGGTCAGCTCTTGCTTGCAAAAGGGCTTATTTCTCTACTTAGGTTGCCACAGCTTATATCCCTGGAGAGACAAAGGCCACCGTAGACACTCACAGTCTTCACTCGGCAACACTGCGTGTTGTCCAAGCTATGGCTAGGGTTAATTTTAGATTTAAAAAGGCACTGTGCATTTTTTCCAAGGTTGCAGTGGACACTCCAAAACACAACATAATTCTAATTTCCATTATTAAACTTTTAAAGAAGGATATTGGAGGAAATAAAGTCCACCAGTTACTCTGAATATAATGCAGTAAACAACATACGGCACACCTATATAGGGCAGATATGTAACCTAATATTTTCACAATCCTGAGCAGCTCCATACAGCACTCACAGTGGAGGTGCCTGACCCCAGCATTAACCCCTGCTCTGCCGCCACTTTGGCGAGGAGGGCGATAGATATTTTCCAAGGCAAACACAATTAAAGCTGTGGGTTGAAACACATCAGTTGCAGCGATGTGAGGGAGATGCAGGCATCTGTATCCTGACACGTTGTGCAGCTTCCTGCCTCCTCTCACATAATGCTGAACATTTGTCACACAGCCCACCCCTACCACCACCCCCCTGCCCCTCCCTCTCCCGCCTACACGTGCCGCTGCTGATGTACAGGAGAGTTCATGCTCTTTGGAGTGGCAGAATCACTTTTATAGCAACAAGGTGGTGCGGGGCGGACACGCTCACTATAGCGGACGTATTCATTATTCAATAAACATTTTACATATTCACAGTTATGAAAGCACAGTCTGTCTTGGTGTGATTATCCTTTGTGGCTGTGTGCCCTGGGCTATAGGGGGGAGGTAGAGCCGGCATAGCAATGATCATTGGCTGCCAAGGAGGGCAATAATGATGTAGTAAGTAGGATTTAGTAGTTTGAAATTTCTTTGAAGTGTTTAAGTTTCAGTTGCATGAAATGAATGATTTATATGTTTTCATTTAATCTATGCTGTGTCCTACATTATATACAGAACACTGCACTGCACTAGACTATAGTTCGGCGTAGACCGCTCTCAGAAACCATAGACTGTCAATAAACATGGATGACCTGCCTCTGCCTCTACCATTGTACAAAAGTGGGCCCAAAACATCTCATTTACACGTGTAGCCATGCTCGGAAAACCACCGCCATCTTAGGACTATGGAGTCTGCACAGAAGAAGTGAAGCCTTGTTGTTGCTGTTCCACTCATACACCCACCCGCTTCTGTGTCGAGTGCAGCGTCCCTCATTTTTTTGCGTAGGTGGGCAGCTATATTGGCTGCTGACCACAATGTCCCTTCCTCCTTTTTAGCCAACAATAACTAATTAAATACAAATGTGTCAAAAAATTAACACAGTTTGGTAAAGGACTATGTAACAAGCCATAAACCATCTCTGTGAAAAAGTTTTTATTTTTAGTCCCATCTACTATCATGACAGAGGTGGTGCTTATGACCTATGCTAACAGGAAGCAATCCAGGTGTTTTGTGATGGGAGCTGTCATGTCGTCCATTTTTTTTTACCGTCTCTGGTTTCACCACAGACCATAAAATCTAGCTGCTGACCTCCACAAATACTCCGCTGAACTTCCTCATTCAAGTCTTTGTGGTTGTTCTTGTGTTGTTGTTGTGCTGCAGGAACTTCAGTAAAAGTAACAACTGCTCAGATTTAGACTGAATAATACAAAGCAGAAGAAACTCCACATGCTCTTTTGGGCGAAGGAGACACACCAATGCACAATGCATTTTTATTTTGTTCAACCTTAAAAATAAAGCAGTAAAACATGTACGTGACACAATCAGGTCATTGCCATTACATGGATAATGTTATTGCGGGGGCTGTAAACAGAATTAGCGTAGGTGTTAAGGTAAAGATTAAGGTTAGGTGTCTTGTGTTTAGGGTCAGGGGTTGAGGAATAAATACACCGTATGCCACAGAATATCTTTATGCAGTGTTTCTGTGTGCATGTACATCTGTTTCTCCGGTGCTGAGCTGTATTGAAAAGATAATCTGTGTTTTTGTGCCATTCCTGCCAAAAACAGTAGACTGATAACCTGATTTGCTGGTAACCTTACACTGAGGGGGGAGACTCTGATGACAAATACCTTCCTGGGAGGCCTTGGCAGCCGCAGCCCATATATTACTGAAGGGTCACCTTGGCCCAGTCCCCATCTCATCACAAAATAGCGTTCAGTACCTTCTCACTATGGACAAGGCCATACTTCATGCTGCCGTATATCTTACCTGCAGGAGCATCTCTGGGTGTATCAATATAAATAGTGGAAAAACTGATAAACTCAGTGTGGATCCTTGCAGTGTTCTGCGAAAAAATGAGAATATGTTTCAGAGATAAAAAAACGGCCTGCCCTCTGTTTTACATGAGAGATTAGACTCTCTGTCTACACCACACACACATGCATGCATGCATGGTGCCAGGCATACAAACAGACACAAAAACAGTGGTGCAGAGTATCATCTCAGACAAGTATAATGTAAGATTAAGTATTGATGTGTCACAGCAGCATAGCCCGAGGTATGAAACCATATCTGGCCTGTGTTACAGTAACAGACAATCTTCCAATTGTACAACAGGCCTTGTAGCAATTGTTGGATGCTGCAACACGCAATCAAAGTTGAAAAAAAGGACAATAAAAAATAGTAGAAGGGGTTGATAAATCCCGGTTACCTAGCAACAAGCAGATTAGAGACAACTCCAATGCTTTGCTATGGCTCTTGTTCTGCGGGCAAGTGTCGCACCATTTTTCATGATTAAGCTTAGAGAGACGAGTCAAATTCAGAGACAAACAATCATGGTGGTGTTAATGGCCCGACTGCCTCTGCCAAACCATTAGAACAAAATAAAACTGAGAGCTATTGTTTTCTCTTAAACCACTCTGCGATTGACAATAATCGAAAATCGTTACTAGATTGTGGCATTAAGGGTGTTTGTTGAAGTGTAGCCTGTGGTGAAAGATGTCATCTTCAGAGTGTGGATCTAATGAATAGATATTTTGTCTGATTAGTGTTAACACTGAGGAATATCGGTGTCTAGCTCTGGTGCTGTGTGTGTGGTTGTTGAGTAGGAGGAAAAGTTTCTGGCTTGACTTGCATGCCAATAAGAGTGTGCGTGCGGAAGCTGTTTTTATGAGTAAACTTGGGGTTGTGTGTGTGTGGTTAGAATCTGATAGGTGCTCCCTTTTTCCTCAGTGTTTCACCTCCGATCAATGCCCTCCCACAGGAGACCCCATGACTTCACTCACAAAGAGATTCTGTTACCTCCTCCCCTCTTGTCTAGGAAACAAGACCCCCTTTTTTTTTTTGAAAAAAAGAGCTTTTTCAGCCATTTTCCTTTTGAGCAGCCTCCATTTCATTATCCAGCCATTTGTATTACCTCTATACTTTGTTGCAGGGGTTAATATGTGCTGTGTAGAGGGAAAAATAAAACATTACAGAAAACCCCAGTCAATAAATGGCCCAATTGTCCCCTGAAATTGCTCTACTAACTGTAAATGTTTTTGATGGACGGTTTGGCTAATCACTTTATTGCTGACCCTGCTTTTCCAACTAAGTTCAACTAACCTGGGGCTTTGTTTGCTACTTGAATAATCAATTGACTGTTTGTGCTTTCCTGCCTGCAGTCATGTAATAATATGGTTATCAGTTTACCCTTCCTCTGTGCACATTGTATCCATCAATAAAAAGCACAACTGCTGCATAAATGTGTACAGTTTGCATCATAAATGGACCTCAGCTGATCTCTGTGGATGTAAAAAGTACGACACATGCATTAAACTCCGCAGCAGCAGCCTTTCTGGGAGAATTTAGAGGTTTTTTAGTGAACAAACAGAACATCAACAGGGTTCACTTGTTTGCACAATTGTACAGAGAAAGACCCCCCCCACCCCCACCCCACCCCACAGAAATGCAGACACAACAGTATAGAGATTCAATTATTACAGTTCTTCCAGTCATAACCTTCAATAATGTGCCTTTTAGGGGGGCAATATAGCAATATAACAGCAAAAAATGTAATTGCTGTCAACATAAAAAACTCACATGCACCCTTCATAAATAAAGTCTGTGCTCCACTTTATTCAGGATTCTTTTAAGTGTACTTTGTCCTGTTCATAATAGAGAGCAATAGCATCACACATTTTAAAAACCCTCTTCATTCTTTTGCTTGACCTGTTCTATTAAGGCAGGGTCATTACCCTTCATCAGACCTTACAAATGCATAATGAGCTAGACAGGAAGCCAAGATGGAGGCCAGAAAACACATACAGTGGCTGGATGTCCACATACTTTTGTCCATTTACAAGCTTATCTTTCAAGAGTCAACCAGCGACTCTGAATGTTCTATTCACCCTAGTCGTTTAAAGGTAGGGTAGGAGATTTTGAAAACTCAGTGAGAGTCAGCCAGATTATTTCCAAAGTAAACACACGCCCCTTTCTCTCGGAGCTCACCCCGAAGCCACGCCTCCCAATCACATGGACGCGCATTACCTGAAGACGAGCTGCGGTCTGTGACTTCGGCCATCATGCACGTACCTCTCTGGTGCGCAGAGCAGGAAGAGAGTGACAACCAGCCAATACTCCGCGCAGGGTCCACCCGGAGGATTGGCTGATGTTTTTAGTGTTTTATAGCTTCCACAGATGATTCATATTCTTCGTTTTAAAGCGAAACTGCCGAACTAATTGGTTGCTATCGGATTGTAAAGAGAAGTTACACTAATTTAACAAAAAGTGCATCAGAATGAAATCTCCTACCCTACCTTTAAGCAAAGTTTGGTCTATGTATTGAAAGATTATGATAATGCATAAGCAGTAGAGACGTGACACGAGTAGTAGAGTGCAGGGCGGTTTGTAAGGCAAAATAGAGACAATACATGACAGCATAGAAGAAAAGTATGTACACTGTTTTTGAGACAGAATGGGGTGGCAGGTTGGAGGCCTTTGTTTCAACCCTTTAGTGAAGTATTCAAGTTGACTCTAAAAACTAAGTTTGTGCTTACTGTGGCATTTTTAGGGACGCCTGAAAGTGACTGCCGACTCATGCAGAAGGAGCAGGAGTTGACAGAATGATGATTCCCAGCCTCTCAGTGCTTAGCAAATACAGATGGTACAGTGTGTAAATGGAGGCTTATGGATGGAGACACAAAAGGGAAAGAGAGAGAAGGAGGAAAAACGCAATGTTCATCCAAATTGAGACAGCAAGCAGACCCAAATGAAAACAGAGTGTGTCTTAATTGAAGGAGAAGATAATGGCACAGAAAGAGGGAAAAGGGATGAAGAGTGGCAATTGAGGTGGAGTGAGAGAACATGAGGAAGATACAGTGAATGGGCAGAGAGTGGGCTGAGCTCAGAGAAAAGAGCTGTTTACCAGAGGGAGGAAGGCAGTGAACGAGAAAGAGACGGCGATAGAAGAGAGATAGATAATCGACGTGGGTGAGAGGGAATGAGAGAGGGGGCGGTCGAGAGTGAAACAGACAGTGACAGAGTGCACGTCGGGGAGGGAATGAGATAAAGGTAAGCAGGGGGCGGAGGTTGTGGAGGGAGAGATTTCCAACAAATGGGCGACAATAGTAAAGGAAAAAAGGGAAGGAGAGTTCTCCTCCTGGGCGCAGTCCTTGAGCCAACCAAAGGGCAGTCAGGACGGATGCAGCCCTGGTTGGGGCTGCGGAGGGCGTCGGGCAGGACAAGCGCTGGCAATAGGGACATTAACAAAGCGTGAAATTAAAGCTGCCATGCTGCAGGGACCCGGGGCACTGCCTTAACCCTCCACCATCACCATCATCCTCATCATCATCATCACCCCTCTGAGGCCTGCTCGGAGGCAGGAGGGAGGCGGCAGCAGTGTGGGGGCATTGACAGGATGCTGAGGGGTAATAGAGCCTGGTGTATTACCGTAATGATGTGTGGAGAAAGGACAGAGGGGGGAGATTATAAAGGGAGGTTTCTAATCACTCCTGCGTGACAGCCCGGCTCTATCTGCTACCACAGGCGCTAACGCTGCCACACAAAGGTGCTCATGCAGTGACAGTGCTTCTTAGCCGTGTGTGTATTAATAAATGCTGACGAGGCATGTGTGTCTGTGTGTGTGTGTGTGTGTTTATATATAAATATAAGCATGTTTCTCAATTTGAACAGCTGTGCACCGTGTCACTCACTGCACTTCACCTGCATGTCTGGAGCTCAGCTGACAGGATGAGGTGACATCCTGGTAAATACTCAGCATTCAGCACCTATAACTGACACGCCTATGTGAAAAATAGCACAATTAGCTTCCACGTAGTCGACGCTCAGGTTTTCAGTCACCCGCATGAGTTTAAACTCCTGAAAATGCAGCCTAAGATGGCTTTCTGATCCTTTGCTAAGCCCTGCTGCCAGTCCACATACACTATGTGACCAAAAGTAAATGGACATCATGTGCAACTTTCATTTACTGCCGGTCTGTTTTTCAGCTTTAAAGGTGAGAAATCTTAATGATACAGTCTACTAGATCTGCACCAATCATCAGGATTGGGTGCATTAATGATTGATCACCCATGATTTCTTAATCTATGTATTCTGACTAGGGGTCACGAATCCCACGATATTGATGATTCTCGATATTTTCGATATTAAATATATATTTGATCAACGATATATGATGACAAAAAATAATAAATAAAAAAATAATCTCCACAGCTACGGACATATATGCTGCGTTGTCAGTCACCACTGCTGGCTCTGTCTCGGTGAGCTTCCACTCATCTGCAGCCTTCATACGCACCTCTGCCTTGTGACCGCCACAAACCCGAAGTGTCTCCACACTTTAGAGGGTTTTTTATTATTTTCCGCCATTCTTCTCGCTTCTTCTCTGTTGTGTTGTGTTCTTCTTCACTGGCCGCTGCTTCCACCACTTTTCCACCAATTCACTCGACTAGCGCCCCCCTCAAACAGAATGGTAGATATTGGGTAGTGACACTGACCACGGGTTAACTAATTGTTGTAATAAAATATCGATATTGGCCGTTAGTGTAACGATTATTTATTGCGCACACACCACTGGAAAATGTCCCTGTTTCCAAACGTCCTTCCATTGAGTCATTTGTGCGTTTTAGTGCATATAATAACTATTTAGATAATAACCTTGTGAGTTAACTTGCCTGTCTTGACCTCATCACCTTTCATCAGACTTTATAAATATGCATGGTGGCTGGATGTCAACACACTTTTTTTCCCATATAGAATAGCTGTGCTTCTGTGTTTTTCACACCATGATTCTTAAGGTTATTTAAATGTATATGTGTGACTGGAAAGCCACAAATCAAGTCTGAATGATGCAAATGTGAGTCCATGACCTGACTGAGTCTGAGGAAGAGAATTTACTTTCCCTCACCATAAAAAGAAGTATTTTCTTCCCTCAGGTAACACATTATCTGTTTTTCTAACAGTATATGAAATGATGTAGCAATTTGAAAACCCTATAAAAAAAAACAAAATAGGCACAAACTGTGCAAAATATATTTGTGTTTGCATTCTGTGAGAAAAGGAGACTTATATATGTGCCACTGTTATTTTTCCAGTTAATTTCCTTCTTGAATCTAAAACGGCATAATCCCCATCTTCAGCTCCCATCTACACTCTGTTAGAGGAAATGGAGGGGCAGTATTATATTTTGTCCATGTATGCATCACTGTCAGGGGAGCGCTGGTGCTCTGCTGCAGTGGCGGCCAGTTAATAACCCTAGTGTGAGGTCTAGTGACGGGGCATCATCAGCCGGCTCTGTGCTGCTGTCAGGAGCCATTTACCCCAAGCAGCTCCTCGCCTAATGGAACATCTGAGTCAATAAAAACAATCATCACTGCCAATTCTACTGAAAGCAAGGAAATTATTTTAGGTCATCAAGGAAAACATGGCCGAGGTGTTTGAATCTATCTGTCCAGGGAGTGGCTTGACGTGCACTTAGCCAGACAGCCTATTACAGTCTTCTGTATTTGTCTTGTGTGAATACATTGATAATCACAGCAGGGTTTTCTTCAGTGAAAGGCGACTTCAGCCTCACAATAACCCTGCTGTTGTTGGACCATGCAGATCCCCACATTTTGATCTCTCTAGGCGGGCTACAGTAACATGTTTGGTTGGAAACAGAAATCTATGTCTGACTGTGTTGGATTGGGTACAGACCTTATCAACAGCCATGTTTTTACTCCCACCACGTCTTAATGAACCACTCTCAGCATCCACTCAATATCTCTTCAGCGAGGACCTCCATTGTGCTGCCAAAAGGTCAATAGCTGGACAGTGTGTCTTTGAGAGGCTTTCTGCCTTACTTCAAGAATCTTAATGGTGTTCAATGGAGAGACCCACACAGCATTCCCCAAGAGGCCATTCCCAGATATCCGCCCGTGATACCTAATCCGGGCCCATTAGCTCTCCCTCCAGCCATGAAAGAGCGTGGCTCCCTTGCATCTCAGGAATTAAAAATTAACTAGCTAATATCCATTTGTCTGATGGGATGCTCTGCACGGTTGAAACAGCAGATTCCCCCAGCGATGGTCTGTGAGGGATGGTTTGTGGAACCCAATCTGCTGGAGGGGAAAACGCTGACTGAGATGGCAGGAAGAAACAGAGGCATAATGTCCGTCCATCACATCCATCACCACTGACTCACGTCTGTAACAGCTGGCTACCGAGAGATGACCTCCTCCATAAAACTAGAGTCCATTCCTGAGCTGTCATGTAGCACACATTACTCTGCGTCGCAGCCGGCACAACACTACATCATGACCTTGCTGTTTGTGTCCTTACATGTGCAGTATGTGCTCTGCACTCAGAGCAGAAAGGGAGCCATGCATGACACTCAGCATGCAAAGTGTTGCGTGTTCTGTCATGTACTGTGGTTGATATTTAGCAGTTCATAAATAATTGCACAGCAAAACGGAAACACTGTATATGGAGTTTCTGCTCTCTTTCTTGCAAAAGGCAAGCATTCGACACTCAGCACAATCCTCCACATTGCAGAATAGAAAATAATTTGTGCTGTGTCGCCTCCTATTCCTTTTTAGATCCTTATGCTCAAGGGCCTCGCCAACCTGCTGGCTGCCACACATCTTTTCTCTATTGCTGAGTGGCTAACTACTCTAACCACAGCGTAGAATAAAACAAAGAAGAGGAGGACAGGCTTGTTTCTCTGCCCCCTATCCCTCTGCAGGAATTTTCTGCCTTTGATTCCTCCTTTTTTTTTCAATAACCAAGGGCTCTTTTCACTGTTGCCAGCTCAATGAGAGCTTATATGTCCTTCATCCATTTCCAACCCACCACTCTCTCTTCCCCTCCGTCTCTTGCCGGTCTGCGCTGTCTCTTCCTCTTCGTTTCTCTGCGTTCTGCCTTTTTAAATATAGCCTCTGTGAAAATGCTGCTGTGTCTTTCTTATGGTTCCAGTCTTTGAAGGAGCATTTCAGATCATTCATGTCTCACTCTCTGGTGGTTTAAGAGGTATGCTTGTGATGCAATAAAACACTGTTTAGTGAATCATAGTATTATCTACAGTGAGACTTGTAAAGCGAACTCATGTTTTCTTAAAACTTTAGGCTGATGAATCATTATAAAAGACACATTCCGTCTCCATGAGTATTCTGCTTTACACTTAAATGTTCATCTCAGTAAGCACTGTGGGAGTCCCTTCTGCTCATTTATGCGGCATCACTGCTGCATCTCAGACGTGCCGTTTGTGCTTGAAATTGATACCGAACCACATTCTCATTAGCAGCTATCAGACTGCTGGATGCAGCTTGCTGTAGCTGACAGTGAGACTTTATTCTTCAGAACATTTCATCTGAAGCATTGGAGTAAGATGTTGGTGCAGAATCACACAAAAACGGGTCCTGATTCTGTCCGACTGCTCAGAGGGTAACCCCAATCATTAACATGTTCGACTGCATGTTGGTTAATGATACAAGAGCTCTGTGTGTTCTCATCATTAACTTCCATTAACTGTTTTCCTGCCTCATTGAATCCTGCGTTAATTGTGCAACAGTTATAAGATGAAAGCATCCTGCTATGAGTCTGTTTAACATCTTCTGCAGCTCTGTTGGGTTTTTTTTTTTGGAGTGTCTGTCCATTATGTTTACAACACATGCTATGTTTAATGTATTAATTGTTTAGTCATGGATGGATCTTTAATGAGGATCATTATGTAAAGTTAAGTCTTGGTTTGTACATGTTTTACACCCTGCTTGGGTAAATTTAGGAAACAAAGGTACTTGACTGGGAAAGAAAAAAATACACCCTAAGGTTTCGGTTATAATCAGCGACTATGGATGAGGCATCAGAGCAGTGTTGTGTCTGTAGTTACTCCTAGTTAATCCAAATACAGGCAAAGAGGTGAAGCACAGGTGGAGCTGAGGTGGCCAGGCAGTCATGGAAGCAGAAGGAACCTGTCACTCAAAGCAGTCAGACTGTTTATCATGCAAAATTTAAGTCTTAATATCATTATTATGAGTGAGTTATTAAAAATATCACCCCTGTACACATAATTAGAAAGAGAACTTATCGACCAAAAGTGTTTTTATACCGGTTGTAAGCATGTTTATGCTCGCTGTACGGTTGGATTTTATACACCATAGAGGTATTGACTTGTTTTTGCAGCCAGCCCCCAGAGGCCACAGGAGGAAGTGCAGTGAAACGTGCATGAACTTTGTTTTCTGAGGCTTCATATTTATCAGGATGTTTACCTTGAGACCAATGAAACTGTTCACTTTTAAAACTCACATGTTTTTATGAAGTGAAAGATGTAGATGTGATTTTTAGGAATTTCTACCAGCTGCTTAAACTTTTTATGGATCACATAGGAGATAGAACCATACTGTGATCCGTCACATGCTGTTTTCAAAAATAAACTTGATAATAATGTGGCAGTCTCAATGAATTTCAAATCAAATCATGATTACATTTTTATCACAAAACTGTGGCTTAGTTCTAATTGCAAGATAGATAATAGGACTTTTACAGCAGGGAAGCTAAGCTGACTATTGTATGTATGAGATTATACATGCTGAGTCTGAGGAAGATTAAAACGTTAAGATCTAATGTTTTTTGATAACATGTAGATTGGCTGTATCACACTAACGACCCTGATTTGTCTCATAAGCAAACAGGTTTCTGGTAAAAAGAAAATCCAAGAGGAAGTCGGCAAATGAGCAGAATCTATCTTGGTTTAATGGCGCAGATTAAAACTAGAGATGCAGCAGTTAAAATGAGTGCAGGACTGACACTGACTGAATGACTTTTGAAGGGTGAGACAGAAAGTGTCTCTGCTGCGGGACGGATTGTAAATGTATGCTGATAACATTGTTGTCTACATGCTAACACAGCAGAGCAGCACTTCAAAGTGATACAGGCTCATTCGTCATTTTCAGTGGCAATAATGTGATGGAGTCTGACACTTCAGTCGAACTTTGAATGGACAAATATCAAGTCAAGACAATGAAGTCCTCTCATTCCAACCTGGAACAATCTTTAAATTAAATAATTGATGTAGACAAAAAAATAGCCTCTTTTTTATGATCACTGCTGGTTTTTGATTTTATGAACCTTGAAAAATCAACTACGTAACCACCCCCTTTGGTAAATATCATGACATGCACGGTAAGGGCTTTTTGTACACCAGCTCAGAGTTCAGAACTTTTGACCCGCTCTTTTTTTGGCTGTCGTGCACCACAGATGCATGTTTACTGCTGATTTTCAATGATGCTTAAGCCAGGAAACTGAGAGGCACTCCAAAAACTTCTGCATCTCCCGAGGCCTTTGCTTTGGATCGTTGTCCTGTTCCTGCAATCATACTTACCACCTGCCGAAGCAAGCGGGTTCTAGTATAATAAGACAAAAAAATGTCATTTCTAAATCAAACTGTGAAATGTTCAACTTAATCATAGTCCATATTCTATTTTTAACAACTCTTTGTGATGTGGAGCGTGGCCAGAGAAGTAACGGCACAGTATTAAATCTGCCTTCAAACCATCAAGTATCAACTGAGGGGCTTCTAGTTAGAAATGAATCTCTTTACAAGTAATTTCTCTTGACTAATTTCCCCACAGAGTTCAATAAAAAAAATTAATAAGGAAGAACGGCTGATAAAGGGTTCCATGTATGGAGCTTTATTCTAGCCGTGCTATGGTTGGAGGCTGATATGGTACCTCAGACGCTTTTTGATTCGCAGTAATTTAGCCAACCATTTACCCCAAATCACAGCAATAATTAACAGCAGGAAGTGGCTCAGACTGTTGTTTCACTACTCTGAAAAATAAGTTGTTTAATTGACTGAAAGAATGGGTTTAACATTCTATATGGTGAGCTTTAATTAATATATAATATTACTGTGCAGAATTCTGGGGGAGTTCTATGTATATTAACTAGGAATCGCAAACGAATCAAAGGAGGCATGTGTTTGAACTCGAATGGTCAGAAGTTCACAGAGTAACAGCATTAAA
Source organism: Parambassis ranga (assembly GCF_900634625.1). Taxonomy (NCBI): domain Eukaryota; kingdom Metazoa; phylum Chordata; class Actinopteri; family Ambassidae; genus Parambassis; species Parambassis ranga. The sequence goes on along the minus strand of NC_041037.1, from coordinate 2,672,016 downwards.
AATGTGCTGCTCAGCAAATGTTTGCTCTCTCTGTAGAAAAATCTAGCAAGGACAAAGAGTAGCTGCCCTCTCAGAGCTCTTTAGCACCCTTGCTGTGGGGGGAAAAAAATCTAGACATCCTCTTTGACCTTGATAAGTAAAGGTTGTTTATAGGTCTCCACCAGTGTCCACATGAGATGTCTGACCCTGAAAGGCAGCCCACACGAGATATGCAACAAATGCACCAATTTGATGGTTGTTGTATTAAAACAATGGCCTCCCCTCAGAGTGTAATAATGCTGGCTGGGCCTCCTGTTTGTCTGACAGGATCCTATTCTTGGACCATTGTGCTTCGATCAAAGTTATCGTATGTAAGGAAAAAGCAACAGGATTCCCTTTCATACACTTTGAGGTTGCATAGCAACTCATTCTGCCTCACGATGTGGAGGTGAATGTGTTTGGGGGCGAAAGGAAGATCCGCCTGATTTGCCCGATTGCGAGGGACATTTACAGCAGGGTAAAACCTCGTGTAAACGTCATTTGCAGCAGTTTGCCGCAGTTCAGCAGGGGTTCTGCCAAGCTAACGATTGATCACGGTAAGGTTAGAAGGCGGACTAGATGGGTTGTCAGAATCCTGAAGATATTCAGGTCCTCATTACCGGGGGGTCACAGCATCCATGCCCTGCACGTTCAACCGAGTCGCTTGAGTGCTCATGCACTAACAGCCAGGCTGCACTGTAAGCACAGCACCATTCTCTGTCCCCCATTACAATGTGGATTCTGTAGTGCACAGAATGTGTCCTTGATTGCAGAGGGGGTTATAATAAAATGAGGAATCCCCAGCCTGGAATCATTGCACATTATTACTGCATACTGCATATTACCTTTGGTTAATTCAGAGTTTTGAAAGAATGGAGCATGTCGACATTAGAAGTTCAGATGTTAAAGCTACAGTGTAGAATTTGTGTCTCCCCCTTCTGGCAGTGAGAGAAATTACACAGCCAATGTGTTTTATCTGCCTTTTTCTTTAGACTATACTTCACCTCTAAAAGCACAGTTTCCTCTTCACCTGGGTCCACCAGAGGACTGACTGCACCCCCCCCCCCCCATGTTCAGCCTTGCTACCAGAATTGCATGGTGGGAATGTCCATGACACCTGGGTTGTAGGTCCGATATACTGTGTGAATTTGGCAAGTTTGGATCCTTGCCTTTAAACAGAGGAGCTACCAGATTGTAAACATATTTATTTGTGTGTAAAGTTAAAGGTAGGGTAGGAGATTTCATTCTGATGCACTTTTTGTTAAATTAGTGTAACTTCTCTTTACAATCCGATAGCAACCGATTAGTTCGGCAGTTTCGCTTTAAAACGAAGAATATGAATCATCTGTGGAAGCTATAAAACACTACATCAGCCAATCCTGCGAGGCGCCCCTGCACATATAGTCGTCTGGTTGTCACTCTCTTCCTGCTCTGCGCGCATCACAGAGGTACGTGCATGATGGCCGAAGTCCCAGACTGGTTGGGAGGCGTGGCTTTGGTGTGAGCTCCGAGAGAACGGGGCATGTGTTTACTTTCCAAATCTGGCTGACTCTCACTGAGTTTTCAAAATCTCCTACCCTACCTTTAATATAGAGGGGATCGGCATGCCTCAAGTGGCCATTTGAGGAATCCTGCTGAAAAACTTTTTTTTTTTTTTACGTCCAAATCCATGGTAACATTTCTAAATCTAGATGTTTTAATATCATTTTTAGAAATATATTTTACAGTGGAGGGCATCTCCTAAATCGTGCCCTGATGTAAACAACCATGACAGGATCCCTTGTCTAAGACAGTTTCTGTCACTGGACAGCATGGCAATATTTCCTGCAGCCCTCTCCTGAGGCTCAAAAAACAACAAACAAACAAACAAACAAACAAAAAAAACTATTTCAAGTTGTACTGCTGGGAGAGCTGGAAAGATGGCCTGCTCTCATAAATTATAAATCACTCTCCTGTCCTGAGCCTTCACAAGGTGGGAGCAGGGGTGAGGAGTGGGGCCGAGGATGCTTTGTATTTGCTCAGGAAAATGAGGATAATGGGGCAGTATTTATACATGTTCTATTCTCAGTGATGATTCATGACTTGGCTCATTGCGGAGGCTCCCAGATGTAGAGGGGGGGGGGGCAACAACAGGAATATTAGCTTGAGGGGCTCCTCAGGGAAATGAGGAATAGTTTGAATCCACTGTTATGAGTGTTGTCTCTCCTGCTTCCTGATTTATTTTTTTATTTTAAAAAAAATAAAGAAATAAAGACAGGACTTTGGTTTGCATGTGTTCAGACCCCGCAGGAGGAATGAATGGACACAGAGGCGAGTGCAGCCGAGTGAATCCGAAAATCCTGCTGACCGACCTGTATGTATTTTCTCCACAGAGGCAGAAAGAAGCGTGACTGTGAGGGGGAGAGACGGAACAACAACTCCCAGCCTTCCACGGATCCTTCCACGGATCCTTTGCGCACACTTGCTCCTGCGTATTAACTTGCAAGAGGAGAAATTTACTTGCAAGAAGAGACACAACAGTTTCTTCTTCTTCTTCTTCTTCTTCTTCTTCTTCTTCGCGTGCAGGCAGCGACACTGAACACTTGAGCGAAGCTGACGTTAACCCGTTAGTAGTGAGAGGACACGGGGAGCTGCCACGAATAGATCCAGTATCCACGACCCCCGGTCTGCACACCGGGACAGGACCTCGTGTTTCCTCTGGCAGCGTGTATCTTTTTTCCTCCCCTTCTCTCTCTCTCTCTCACACACACACACACACACACTCTCCGTGGGGTTGGTTCCGACTCGTGTGTTTCGTGGTTACATGAAGTGGATTGTTGTGCTTGCTCCAAACTGAAGTAACGGGACTAAAAACACGCGGAGCTTTCAGAGGAGGAGAGAAATGCCAACGGCGGCGACAAAGAGGAGATTCAGTAAGTGCACCGATATCTGTCTTCAATGTCCCTTTATTATTGAACTTGAGACGCAGCTTTTAAGTTAGCAAAACTTGCAGAATTTGTGTATGTGTGTGTGTGTGGAGCAGCGTTTGTGAGTGTGTTTGTGTTTGTGTTTGAGCAAACACTTTGACACAGGCTTTCCTTTTTCAATGCGTAATATTGTCAGTCAGCTCCGTCTGGATACACGGAGCCACCAGCGTCCGGCAGCCACGCACGCAGTTTGTGAAGCTAACTCTGAATGTATGGCTAACTTTAGCGAGGAGGCAAATACATGTTAATATCCACCGAAAAATGAATGTGAATGAGGAAGAGGAGGAGGATGAGGAGATATTAAAAAACATGAGGCATCAATATGACTTATTTACAAGTGACTGTCGATGCACAGACCTGCGTTAAACTCGGCTGTTGCACTTCTCAGGGAGCAAATTTGGGTTGGAATCTTAAACCAAGCAGAAAATCTGTCGGGAATAAATAATAAATGGGAGCAGAGGTAGGTCCGTGTGTGCTGTGAGCCTGTCGTCACCCCCTTTTATTATTATTATTATTATTATTATTATTTTTGTTACTATTATTTGTGTGTGTCAGACAGCATTTCAATGATTTGCTCCCAATTTTCTGACTCATTATGATACAAAAGAAAAAAGATTTGTCTCTGCAGTCTGCCCCCCCCCCTCCCCACCATCACTTCATATGCGCGTGCACGTTGCATGAGCACGTCAACTTGCACCCCCCCACCTCCTTGTCCTTCTCCTCCTCTGCCTCACTCTTCCTCCCCGGCATATGAAATTCATTGCTCCTTTTTTTTTTTATGAATCATTATCAGAGACAGGTCTTTGAGTTCTTGTCTGCCCATCAGTGTGCAAAAGCTCCTGCCATGTACGTGTTCTTCATCTGCTCCACACCGCAGCAGCAGCAGCAGCAGCAGCAGCAGCAGCGGTGGCGGCGGCTGCAGAAACAGGTTGGATGTCAGGAATTTGCAGCTGAAGCTGAGGCATATAGAGAAATAAATCTCATCCAGTTCCACTGTGAGGTGGCGTTCACAGGTGTGCCTCTTCATGTAAAGGTCTTTAACAGATCTGAATTGTTGGAGGAGGAGGAGGTGGAGGAGGTGGATATACAGAAAGATTCTCAGCATTGCATGAAGCCCCCCCATCCGCCCCGTTGGGGTTATTTAAAGAAAGGATTGGATTTTTGTGGGTTTGAGTGACATGCAGAAGTAGCCTCATAGCCGTCCTGTATCAATACATGAATCCGATTATAGCTGTCACAGACACAATGAAGAGCCCTAACCAGCAGCCACACTGTAACGGGATGATACAGGGTGTGGGTTAGTTTCTTGGAATTGCATCAGAGGCTCTCTGCAACTGAATCCTAGGCCCTGCTGCATGTTTGGGTTTCTAACCTTCAGCTCCTGCCAACTAAAAAAATAAAGTGACATGATGCGTTTCTATTGGGGGTGATGTCATATTGGACTGGCCTATAAGGTCTCCGTCTACACATGGCTTTGCATATAGATTATTTCAGCAGCTCTTCACGGAGCATGTGGCTCTCTCTGGCTCTGTATATATATAGATATGTTATCATTTTAACCTGTTTTGACAGGTCTGATAGGCTCCATGCTGCTGAAGCATTAAGGCTTTCTTTGTACAGAAGATGCTGGATTCCTCTGCTGTGTTTATCCAGGCTTATTTCCCTGTTTATTCTCTCTCTCTTTTTGTGTGGCTGTGGAAGCTGTTGTTGTACAATGAATGTGGACTTTTTGATGCTTCCTGTGAAGTATCTTAATATATTTTGTGTGTGTGTGTGTGTTTATGTGCTGACACATTCCCTCAAGCTATTAGGCTTACTCTAACCAAAAATGATTCACAAGCAGACATGTGACTTATTTGACCGTGACTCCTGAGGGATTACAGAGTGGCCCACAAAGAATCGCTGCACTGCTTTCTTCTTTTGTTTCATACCCAAATGGTGTTTCTGGAGGTTTTTTCTCTTTTTTTTTTTTTTTGAGAGACTGTCTGTGCAAGCAAATAGCCCAGGCCCTTAAGCCGGTGACGTCATCTGCCAGGCATACACACTGGCAGAGGCTGCTCGACTGCATAGAAGCAATTAGCAAATATCAGGGAGCTAACAGTGGAGCCACTGTGACTGAAATGCTTTTATTGTGTTGTGGTTTGATTCATGGCTGAGCTAACACAAGTTTAACACTCAATTTTTCTTACCGCATAAATTGTAGTTTGTTTTTTCTGTATGAAATCAATGTGAAGGAGAATTATATGTACAACTCTTGTCACTACAATTTTCATTAGTGATAGTAATGGCATGAAAAAAAGTGTTGGATGTTTAAGCTTCTCTGGGGAGAATGATTCAGAGTGTGAGCACAGACGGCTGTTTTAAAATTCATATGATGATAGTGGAACATCACTACAAATCCTGCTCCATTAGGAAATACACATATGATCATGCTGTGAGTAATCTAGCTGCTGTTAAATGATAGTAGGTGTTGGTAAAGCAAGGTTTGTATAGTGGCACTAATATGATGACCTCTAGCTCACTGTGAGGTTACTACTGCCATATATAATCCTGTCCAAGTAGGTGATGGTGTACCCACACCTGAAAAGAGTTAGCGAATAATGAGTAGACATCAGGTATCGTGTTTTCGTACACATCTGACACCACTAACTAGTGGCCCATGTTTATGTCTACCCATTTTTTTTTTTAACATTTGCGTGACAAACCCTGCTTTCCAAATGATTTATCTACATTTCTGTTTTGTTGTGTGTGTTGGCTTGGGTGCATCCCAAACCCCTGTGAGTATTTGTATGTTCTTGTGTAGGGTATTTCCTAGCAGGTCTGGTGTGAGGCTAGTAGCCAGAGCATCTGCCTCAGCTTCCTCGTGTCCCGGTGCTCCCCTGGCAGTGGCCAGGCTGAATGGGCACCGTCGAAGAGCTCCAGCCTCCTCTGTGGCCACACGCTGAAAAACCACTCGGCACAAACCTCCCCCAGCTGACGCTTTCTCATGCTTTCCATATGGGTAAAATGGTTGTAATTTCAGGGCCCTGCAGTTCTAATGAGAGGTTTTGCCCATAGTGTGTTGGTCTGTGGTGGGCGGGATCAGCGTTTTCTTAGGTTTACAGGGGATTATAACTACTCTTGAGATGCCTCACTAGCCCACTGTCAGGGCGTTGGCATGATGAAACCAAGAACTCTTTTTAACCAGGAAAACCGGTTCGGACTGGCTGTGATGGGGCTCTGGTATTGGAGTTGTAGCACCTAATCTGTAAGCTGAAGTTTAGATTCAGGGCTGCGAATCGGGTCAGCCTGTGTTTGCTATCAAGTGTCAGATTCATAGATACAAAGTGTGCTGGGTTTTCTGCTGAGGGGATCAGGATGTTTTGCTCCTGCATCTGTATGGATGCTGCAAGCAACTGCTATTGTCCTGTTTAGCATCCCTTCCCTCTTATAGAGAAGACAGGGTGCTCTTAGTAGCACGCATGGTGGATTTTTAACAATGCCTGCTCCTTAATGTCAGCAGCATAGAGGCAGAGTGATTTACTACTCTGTCTGCAAGGGTAATGTAGGAGCAATTTGACTGCTGATTGAAACCAGGTTTCCCATTTCAGAGTCCACTGGTGACATTATAAACCATTTACACCAGTGTTTTACAGGGCACCCCTGCATTTGGGAAAGTGGAAACAGACACATGGCCTAAAAATGGCCTGTGCTACCACCTCTTTTTAGCCTCTCCTTGTCTGATTTGTTGTTTTTACTTCAAAGCATGTGAGTGTTGCAGAGTGAAGCCGTGAATATGGATGACATTGAAAGGTTATTATGGTTGTTAGGTTAATCAGCCCTGCCTGCTTTTCATTTAGACAGAAGGACCTCCTAGACACAGAGGGTCCGTCTGCTTTTCATTATGCAGCTTTTTCTGTACTCTGTAAAGCTTTTTCTCTTTTTTTTTCTTTTCTCTAGCCATTAAGTGTGAATCAGAGCAGTGGTCTAAACTCTGTGTTCAGACCTTGGGACATTTATGCACTTCTTCTATATCAGCGTTAGAAGATGGCTAACACTTAAATGGACCCAGCAGCCTTAATTAGGTTTTTACCATCTAAAACACACATTGAGTCATTACAGAATCAAAGTGCAGCTAAAGAGCAAGAGAAAGCTGGGGAAAAAAATGCAGTGACTAACAAGTGGAGGAATTTGAGGGTGAAACCTTGCGTGTTGTTAATGCCACTGTTCATGAGTCAAATTTAACATGATCTGCAGCTGTCTTTTTCAACAGAGATATATTAGATGATCATGGCTGAATTGTGAAGGACGTTTTGAGTTGAGCTGAGTCAGTGACATCATAGCTTTTATTTTCAAAAAAGGTTATGATGGTGTAAATCTGTGAGGATACCACCATCAACTAGAGGTGGTGTTATACCTGCATTCGTCTCACATCTGCTTAAGTTTTATTAGATTTTTTATTGAAATTTCAAGATCACCGTTTTTTAAGATTTTGGGCCCTCAGGTTATTTTTTGTAGACAGCCCAAAAATACCCCTTCCACAGAGATTTTTGTGGATTTGAGAAATGGAACTCAGCGTGCAACATCATGCACACAATGTGCAGTTAGCCACCCATTGGTATGCATAACAATGTCTACAGTGAGATGTAGAAACTGTTGCTATTCATCTGCCATATCTGTGATCTCAGATGGTCCCAGATGGCTCTGCACTCTCTCCCCACACAGGCCATCTAATTAGAACCTTTAACCGGCTCACACATTTAAAAATAAAAAGGACCGTAATTGTTTTGTTCATCCTTGTTTTTCATATTAGGGTGCCTCTATATGTTTACCTGTCATCAGTTAACATTTAACAGTAACTATGTTCAGCTTTTGATTCGTCATTGTGCTGCCTGCCGCTTTGAATGATCGTACGATTCAAAAATATGAATTTATTTATTATTGATGGTGACAGTGTGCCGTCGGTTTCATGATACTAGAGACGCTTGTATACTAGTACTATTAGATTATAATCAAAGGGATGTGCTGGTCTGTGTGTAGATAGATATGTTGAGTGATTTATCTACGCGATGGAGCCGACAACTGACCATCTATTCCACTCGATATCTGTCAGACGATGCCTCCCGGTCCTGACGCTACATGTGCTTGTTTTTGTTGTACAGTTCTTCTTTTGTTTTGTGTCATCCCGCTGAGAAACCACTTGAAGTGGGACAAAAACGCCCATTGTTTCATTACACGCTCTCAGATATTACACTTTTATGCTTTCATAAAGTTGAGCGTCGTGGCAAATTGAAAATGGAAACATGAGACCCGTTCTCATTCAGTCCCTATTTTTTTTTTTTTTTTTTGCCACGCTGAAAATATATGAAATGGTAATGCCAGTGTAATGCATCAAATCCAGCTGTGAATTTTATGAATCATTAGAGTCCAAATGGCTTCATGTCCTCAACTGTTGCTTCTCCTGGGTTATTACCTCTTTCGTTTGGAGATGCTAACATAGATTTTGTCGCTGCTTAGTCGAGGCCATGGCACTGAAGACAGTTTTATCACATCTCGTGTATTGGTAAATGTACCGCGGAGTTGACAGGAACACAAGTCAGCACAAGTGCACAGATGACGCACTCTTTCATTTTAGACAAACCCTGGATGGGTACAAATGGAGCAACGGTTCACCGGCTGGTGTAATCCGTTTTGCTTGTCATTGTCTACCGATTCTTTTCAGGGTTCTCATCTAATTAGGGGGCACGCACACACACACACACACACTGACTCACGTACTATCGTACCACACAGGCTGGTGACTGAATTGATGCAGAATGTAACATGAAGGTCAAACAATCGGTCGTCTTATCAGGCTGAATCAAATGTCACATACATAGATGGAGCTTTGACTGCAGTTAGCAATGAGCCCCCCCCCAACCCCCATATCCAATTTTTATTTCTATTAGCTGTGCTGGCAAAAGGTTCCACAGACACGTCCCTTTTTATTATCCACCATTTACGATGAACATGCTCTAACACAGCTGGATTACAGATGATGGAAAGCATTTGACAGATGATGTTAAGAATCATGACTCTGCAGGTTTTATCATGCGTGTTTTCCAACACTTGAAGGATGTTGGCGCACTGTTTTTGCATTGCTATTTTCTCTAAAAGCTCCTCAGCTCAAGGGAATATCTGTCCAGGCCATTACCAGTTTTTGCAAGTTATACAAGAACAAACTTTTTTGTAGTATTTTATTTTATTTTGTCCACTTTAAGGTGCAAAAATCTTGTACACTGTTGAAAAAAAAAGATTAGAAATCAGTATTAAGACATTTTGTCAGGACACATCATTAAGTTGCTTTTAGCTTATGGAAGGGGTAAAAATAGTTGATGACAGACGGTTAGGTACGTGACAGTTATTATAAGCCTGATGATGTGGCAAAAGCAATATTTTTTTTTGCACTCATAAACAAAAATTCCATATGACCATGTGTTGATTGTAGCAAGTGAAGATCCTGACATGAGGAGCCCACAATGCCGCTCGCTGGGCGCGCTAAGGCACAACAGTAAATGGCAGAAAAGTGCATGCCTTGCACTCCGTCTGCCCCGCTGATACGGCAGATGGAGAGGATTTTAGGGAGTGGGGGCGGGGCTCTTTGGCAGTGAGGGATAGAGATGACAGCTCTCTGTCCGTGGAGGGCTACCAAAGGGCCTTGGCTCGGAGCACCTACTGTGTCCTCTTGACAGAGCCTTGATGCCATCAGAGACCATTAGTGTTGACAGTATGTCATCATGTCACAGTGGAGCTCATGGTGAAGTAATGAATAAGTAAAAACCGTAAATAAAGATGGTGCACTTTGAAATAAACAGGACTTTGGCTAATGCCAGCCTGAAAAACTAAAACCAGTCTTTACATTAAGTCTGATCAGAGCTAAAAAAAAACAAACAGGTAGAATCAGAATAAATGACATGCTGCCCATATTCTGCCTTTTGGCCTTTTCTTAGAGCCAATACTCTGCAGCGAGGGTTGTGACACAAGTGAAGACAAGTGACTCTAATAAAGCCATGTAATGCAATAAGTCAGTGACTGAATTAAGGACTGAGCGATGCTTTAAAGGAGTGCTGTTCCCACAGCCAGGCCTAAATAGCAACACAAAATCTAAATACTTAAGTGTGAGGCCACTTACTGTAAATAATTTACTCTGAGGGCTTTAGATTGTGGAATGCTTGAAAAAAATGTGACCACAGTCTGTAAAGGATCACAGATTTAATTGGGAGAATAGGAAGCGCCATGATCCTGCACATGAATGTAAAAGGTTTGTGAACATGTAAAAGATTTTGCAAGTTCTTGTTATATGAGTCCACCTACTTCATTAATATTTAAATTAATCACTTCCTGCAGGCTGCAATGCTTTCCATCATGAATGTGATTTTATTGGTTCAGTCCCATTTCTCTGCAACAAACAAGGAAATGGAGAAGCGCTGGGACTTTTGAACTTACTCCTAATGGAATGTCTTTGCACTGACCAACATGATAAGTTGTTTCCTGTGTCCTGTTTATAAATATGGGCTATGATAATATAAATGACCCAGTACCTAGTAGCACATTACCAACATTCATCAGACTCACTATAAGTACATTTCAAGGTTATACACTGCAGCGGCGAGCTGAAATCATGTCTAACTGTAGTCAGAAAGTAATGGAATATCACAGCATGTGGTGGTTTAGGCGGCGGAGGGGAGGGGAAGTCATTTTATAAATGGAATTTATTGTATATTTAATGTCTATGGACACGCGATAAAATGCTGTTTCCATTTCAGCAAGGTCTGCAGGTTATTTTCCAGTGTAGTACATTAATGGGTATAAAAACAAATATTTATTTTTCATTTTTATGTTTGGACAGATATATATATATACAACAGAGGACATTCATTAAAATGCCTAATACCCACATGTCGCAGCATTTAAAGCCTAAAATAATTCGTGATGATGTCATACTAAATAAATATGCTGTATATAAAAAGACAGAAACATTAATGTTCCATTAAAGAATCTGAGGACTGGATGCATGATCAAAATAAGAAACGTGGATTTAAAGTGATCCCAGTTTTGATCCATTGCAAGTAATTCTAAGAAAGGAGTTCCACATACTGAATCCCTGAAGGCAGAAGGATGTCTGTCCAAAGGAGGATTTATCACAGGACACTTTAGGAGCAGGCAAAAGATGTGGGTAATGTGTGGGCGTCTGCAGAGTTTTGCTGAAGGTTCCACATTTGAAGTAATTCACATGATTTTGACGTATGAATGAAGTATAATGTAATTTAAAACTCTAATTTCCATGTGAAGGACAGATTATCTACAAATCTGCTGGAAGTGACTCATGCTTTCATGTGCAACATTATTTGCAGTTAGCTTGGTAGCTATGCTTTTAACATAATGTCAAACTCCAGCCCGTCATCACAGGGATAATTGATCTTCCAGTCCTTGGAAATGGCCACTGCGTCTGCATCTCACATGTGTTGTTGGAGGCCAGAGTTGTCGCTGTCGTAGCTGAAAATGGCGGCGGCAGGAGAGAAGAATGTTTGTCCTTGAAAAATGTGTGTTTTATTCCAAACCATGGTTTTTACCTGAGATTATCCTTAATGCCTAAAGCCAACCATGAAAGAAAACAAAGTGGGAGTCACATTCATGGTTATCATGAAGCACTTAAGTAGAATAAAGCAGTGAAGACCCTGGAGCTCTGGGTGAACGTCTGCTGCAGGGTTAGTGTCACCAAACACCTTGCCTACATACACTTTTGTGTATCTGTCCTGTGTGTATCCATAAGTTCTCCTCTGGTTGTCCGGCATAGGACTAACAGTGTGTGCTTTCTGGTGCATGTAATTATTTAATTATTGACCGAATGTGGTTTTGGCATCTCTCTGAATGGATCTAGCTGAGCTAAATCAGCTAGCTTGTTGTTTGCTTATTACTTTATCAGCATCTCACAATGGCGAATGCCCGTATCAACGCAGGACATTGAAGTTGAAATTTTGTGAGTCGGGAACAAATTTATGTTTCTCAAATATCTTTCATGTGCCAACAAAGAACTGAAGCTGAGATCTTCTTGTATTTTTGCAGAGTCTTACCAACACTCAAGGGAGGACCTGTCATTGATATCACTCAGATATGGGCCATTGACATTTGTCATTCAGTGAAATAATATAAAGTCGCTTTCTTACCCGTCCTTTGGGTATTTTGTAATATTTCTAGCCGGCACAGTAGCAGTAGTTTTTTGTAGAGGCTGCATTGTCCCCTTTATCTTCTAAACCTGATTATTGTCAGCTCAGAGTCATTATGCTTCATAACCTGATTTTTTTTGGATCTCTTGGTCATAGTTCAAACATTTCTCCTCACTGCTACCCTTTGTTCCTGCCTACCAGGACGAGTCAAGAGGGCCCTATGGACGCAGCAAGGTGAGATCCGTGCTGCAGCTCCTCTAAAAGGGCAATGATTCATGAGGCTGGCTGTCCTGTCCCTGGGGCTGCGAGGAATAGCTGGCATTATCTTCTGCAAATGGGTTTGAAAATGCTCTTGGCCAGGTTGACCAAGGCTGATTTATAGCTCAAGATGCGCTGAATGGTTTGGCTCGCTGTTCCAGCATAGGTATGAGCCCTTACTACCACCGCATGCCCAGACATGCACACAAACTTCACACGTAGACTCACACCTCCCCACTTCACCACCCACGATCTGTGCAGTTTAACTTTACTCCAGTCATGTGTTAAAGAAGAGAGGAGAGGGGGGAAAGAAAACTAAATATACGACACTAAAGTTGTGGAGCGGAAGAGGTGTCCTATTGTTCTTAATAAGTCAGCACAAGGATAAGCAGTTTTGCACCTTTATCTCTCTCTGTCAGGGCTTATATATAGATATGAACCTTATCCTTGACTTGAAGTAGGAGCTGCTGTCAAAGAAATAGAAATTGCCTCCTGAAAATTGTTCCTTTTAATCTTGAATCTAGAAAGAATACTCTTCTCTCTTTGAAACAGTGTGGTTAAGCTCCCCCTGGAAAGTTAATTCTTAAGAAAACCTGCTGATTGCTTTGCACGTTTTTTTTCCTCCCTAATGAGTTTTTATTACAACATCTGAACTTCTGAATTTCTTTTAGCCAGGTAGTATTGCGTACAATATGTGAGATAATTAATTGACAGAGCAAACTGGAAAATATTTGAACAGGCTCTCAGTCACTTTAAATGCTGCAGATTTATCTAAAGCCTTCAATTGTCACAAAGCAATTAACATGGCAAATAACTTCAGAGAGCCTCACAGAAGGACTAGGAATTCTCAGGAAGTCTCATTCCCACGCTGGGGTTCCACAGAACTGGTCTCATGCTTTACACGCAAACAGCCATCAGTCTCACTGTTAAGACAACGAGGATTAGGTTCAGACGGGTTGTAAATGATAGTCATGACGGAATAACCGGCCTGTTTTCACATCAAGCACCATGTCCTTCCCTGTGATCGTGTTTTGCCTTGTTTCTCATCAGAATTGCCGTGCCTGCTAGAATCAGGGGGGCGGAAAAGTCAGATTGCGAACGGGGGGGTTACACAAACTGGATTTGACTGACTTTGTGAAGCGTCTAAAATCCAAACTGACAGAGAATGTTTTAGCAAACATCACCTGCTCCCAGTGTTGCAGTCCACCCCATTAGAACATTCCTAGTTCTGTCCCACCATTGTTATATAAGATCTGCATGAAGGCAGAAAGGGAGCTCACATCTCGTGTCTCCAAGGAGCCCCCTGGAACTGTGTGGAGGGATCACCAGCGGCAGCTTGGGGTTTTAATGAGTGACATTTAAAGTCAGTGTGTTTTAGAGGTCTCCACAAGATGTCTGTCCAAGTCATCATCCATCTTCTACACCTCATGCACCCCCTACCATCCATAAAAAATGCCTTTTCCAGCCTGGCTGTTAATGTTTCTAAATGGTGTACTTACAAGTGGATTATTTAAAAGGCCCCCGTGTCAGACAGATCTTTATCTGGCGGCTTGGCAGCTTGACTCGGACTCGCTCGGCTTCCTGTCTCTGCATGTTGATTAGCTTGTTTTTCTCCCCTTTTTTTTTTTTCTTTGCTTTGCTGTGTAGTCGTCTGCGCTAACTCACCTCATATGATTTGGGCCAAGTTAGAGAACTCCCAGGGAATGGTTAATCCCTTCTACTGGTAAACAGAACATGCTAAAAACTAGCTGTCTGTTAAATAGAGAACAGGGTGATGCTCGCCCTTCTGTAACAGCATGATAGACCATATTTTGACTGTGTAGAGTCTACACCTCTTGGGTGTCTTAATGCTAGTGTGGTTTGTGTGCACACACTACTGATTAGTCCTGTGAAGTGATTGTGTGGCTTGAATTGTAAAAAGGAAATATCACTGAGTAGAATAAATGTGATTATTGACACATAAGTATGAGCTAAGAGTTCCTCCTTTCACTCCAATGTGTATTTGATCAGATTTCACTTGCTTGGCCACTCCATCTCTGTGTATTGGAGCTTAGGAGCTTTGATTCAGCAGGAAAGGATGCGTTTATTCATTGTTATTCTATCAGGTATTAAAGGCAGGACGATCACATCACAAGATTAGATGGCATCAGATGAGCCGCAGTGCTACCGTTTGCTGTGTTATGAGTGAATATTTTTATAGTAAATGGGAAAGCAGATTGATAGCGGCGCTCATGATTGCTTCTAATGTCTGAAACTCTAAAAGTGACAGAGGAAAGTGTTGAGACTTGCCCGTCCATACAAAGCTTCTGAGATGGTGTTTGAAGTGAAAACCAAAGGACCTGCTGAGCGCCTGACCCAATAAAAATGGAAAGTTTTTGTCATTTTTTCTTTTTTTGTGGTTGAAAAAGATCATTAATCTTTGATTTAAGGAAACGCAAAGCAATATTTCAGCAGACTTTATAACCATTTTTTTTCCCTTTCCACAGTGTGTAGTTACTGTCATGACACCATGACAGCTCTTACAGTCACTCGTTAATAACAAGGCACACAGTCATATGTAGGTTTCTTTGCCAACAATAGGTATTGGCAGCAGTTACTTGCTGAAAGTTTTATCAATGTGTTTGTACCTGCTCAAAGCTGGGACACTTTGATCTGATCTAAAAAGTAATGTTCAGACATGCTTTATCTGCCAAAGTGGCACAATCAAACAAACAAAGATCAAAGAAAGGTCCAGCAAGTTACCGAATAAATACGATTATTTTAATTGAAAAATTAATTGGAATTCCAGTTCGCTCATTCTGCGGTAAACCTTTGAGTGATATCTGATTGAAACCATCTCACTTCAAGGTTTTATCAGCTTTCAGTAGGACACAAACAGCTTACACAACAGCTTTTCTAGGACAACATTTTTCTGGTCTTAGTCCCAGGTTGGTTGGTTGTTTTTTTTTGTAATATGTAAAACAAAATAAATCCAAATGTTGCTGCTGTCATTTTCATCCAACAAAACTGGAACAGCTCTTTGTAAGTCAGCAGAAAAGAGCTCCATGAGTGGGTTTGGAAGGTTTGATGGAACATGATAAGAGGCTGTGCTACCTTTTTATTGTGATTTCTACACTGGGCCTTTCATGTTGGACTACATCCAATCTGATGCGTGGATAATCTCTTGCATAATACAACTCCACATTGTGCATAGGTCACAGTGGGTCTAATTTCTCCGCTGTGTAACAAATTGTAGCTATCATTATCTTTCATTTCAATTATTTATTTTTACATTTGTCCAAAGCTTTGTTTGTTTTAATAAGTGCCAGACAATTGGTTCTTCTTAACAAGACAGGACAGGTACGGTTAATTTCCCAAAGATTTTGTGCATGTATTTTGTGCATGTATTTTTCATGTGTCAGACGCCAGTCCTGCAGGCTCTGGGTGTGTATAGCTGGCTAGTTGCCCTTTGACTGTTGATCACTGAATGCCTGTAATCACCAGGAAATGTAATTGTAGGCTTCATGCCTTCATCTAGGTGGAATAATAGTTGGGTGCTTGATAATTAGGAAGAAAAGGATGATTTGAAATGGCTAGATCTGTCATTTGTCACATTTTATGCTCTTGATATCGAGCCAATATATCAGCTGATCCATGCACAGGGGCGATCATGTGACCACACAGGGATTTTGGTAGCTGTCCACTCACTCAAAGAAGAGGTTAACGCCTTAATGACTGCAAGGTCATAGATGCAGGGACTTGCCATACCTTGTGTGTGTTTAGAGTCCTGGGTCTGGTTGTAAAACAACCGTCTGGAGTCCTCCAAAATGCCAACAGACACAAAATGATTTATTAGATAAGCAAAAATAATTTGTGGTTGTCTGCATATTCATTGCTGACTTGTCCCATTATTCAGAAGCTCATTTACATTTTAAGCAGCATATCATGGTCAAGGACTGTGTGTACTTCATCCCGTGAACCTCTGGAGCATCGCAATGAGTTTCCTCTTTGAGCAAAGAGATGGGCTTATTGATTAGAGACAGCTTGACCTGTGTTGGTAGCAGATGAGCAGTCACTCAGTTCTAAATCTTCAAAGAGTGATTAACCTTGTTCAAACTAGATTAAGACAACAAAAACGCATTTATGTTGTAATCATTCCTTAATATGCATTAATAACTTAATTGGGTTTGTCGGATCAATGGGTTTATTTTACTGTGAAGTTTGAAGGAAAGGCATACCTTTCAACTTCTGATTCCTGTCTTGCCAATTATCTCCTCTCTCTGGCTTTAATCCACAGGAATTTATGTCACAGATGTTAAGTGCAAGTAAATGTTTGTCAATAATATGTCGCTCCATCTGGGCTGATAAATGTACGACATGTCTTCCTGTTGGAAGCGTGACAACGTAAATAACAGCAACAAGTGGGTGTGAGATCAAATAGCAACATCTTTGGCTTTTACCCAGTTAACGATGTGTGGCTTACTTTCACATGGTGATCAGCTAATGTTGGGCATGTATATATATATATAGTTTGACAGAACCAATAAATGATCCACTGATAAATCAGAAAATGTGATAACCAGCCCGTGGAGTTTCAGCGGGTAATACAACTTGTATTGGATCACATCGGACTGCTCGGCGGCATATTGTGTTGTGTTTTGGCATATTTTGAGCAGATGGCAGAAACATGATGGTTTTTCTCCTTTGGGATAGGCAGCAGTGAGTATAGTACTTACCATATTTGTGAGAGTTCAGTCTTCTCCGGAGCTGCTAACACCTTACGCTGCAGAATGATGAATTCATTGTTGCTCATGCTATTTCCTTCACTGTTGCATCTTTTATAACTAACTCCAAAGGCCACACTGTTGTTTTAGCTTGTTTTAGCCCACTCTAATATGCGCTTGTGCTTTGCGATGTAGCAGCTGGACTTGGTTTCTATCAACAGTCTGTTTTGGGGGGGCCCACACATTTGCGATTGGCATTTGGTGCATTTGTGCACTCTTGGGGAAACTCCGAAACCAGATTTAACCCTCTGAACCCCACACAGTTTCTTGGCATTTCGTATTCCGTTCATGTTTTATTACAGTACTTCATCTCTGTTGAAACAGCGTGAACGATGGCTAGAAGGAGAGAATCAAACATGTCTTTTGTGCAACACAGTTATAAAGCCACAGATCTTTAAAAAGATTTTAATGAATTCACTGAATATTTATTTGAAAAAAACTAGAATATGTGTGTGCAGCATTTTTCTAAGTGCTCGCTGGCGTTACAGATCTTGGGAAATGGGGCTGTTCCATAGATAATTGCATTTTACAACCTCTACCAACCGGTTTGTCACTAATATTAAGCCTTTTACAACATCCAAACAGCATGCAGAATGTTTGTCATGTGCACGTTAGTCATGGCTTGGTAGTTTTTCTTTCTGTTTTTACAGTTTCTGACCCTGATGATGAAAGTTGGGCTATTTTAAGGGCATACTGTAACAATGTAAATTCCTGCAGCATTAAAGTGGAGGTGGAGTGCAGTGCAATCCCCCTTATATGAAGTGAGTAAATCCTGCAAAGCCTGTTGAGAAGCAGACAAATTGCCCATATTCAAATTAGAGACGAAAAAGCTGTGAAATTAAACAGTTCCTCGCCTGTGTGATTCATTTCAAGGTTATCTCCGTCATTAAGTGACGGGAGAGACTGACACTTCAGGGTGCATGCTGGAACCTAAAGAGCGCTGCGGCAGCCACAGGACCCGAGCTCAGTAGGTGTGCGTGCCCTGAGGCTCTTCTCTCCTCTGGTGCACGGCTCTAATGTGAGCATGTGCTTCTTTAGCGTTAGCAACAGTGCAGCTGCCATTTGACTGAGCTGCTTAACAGACCAACGCGATGTTTGTGTCTGATGCTGACACAGGGGGAACAGTGAGCACAAGCCTGCATCCTCTCTAGCACATGTCAATAAACAGCCAGGCCAGATGAGGATTATATTGCTTCTGTCAATCTAGAAAGTCTGGGAAGTAAATGGCAGTTGTGCCTGGGGACAACTCCAAATAATACAGTATCTTGGCTCCTGTATATGTTATTAGTCATAATAATAAGGATTAGCCCCACCAGCAGGGTTTGACAAAAACAATGGTCCTGTCACTCCAGGCCAGTTTCTGTTTATTGTCTTAATATCTGCCGTGCTCGCTGTGTTCCCTCACAGTCCAGCTCGCTCCTCTTATCCTTTGTCTAAACTGTCACTGGACACCAGATCCATCTGTAGTGCAGATGTTTTTGTAGATTGAATTTATTATAGATTAGTGTGATTTACTTTCTTTGGAAGTTGTTCCAGCAATAAATGATCATTTTCATTTCTAAAAACCTCTGACCTTACTGCAGTTCCTCTAGGTGAGCGCTGCTGATGTTCGTAGTCTTATTTCATCAGTAAAATGGTAACGACGCACGCTGGCACAAAATGATATTCATTTTGTGTATCAAGCCGTCTAAACTGCCTTGGACTTTGTGCCCTTTAATCAGCGGTGCATTGAAACAAGGCACAATGAATGTTTAACATGTCATAAATAGAGCTGATTCCAGATATTTGGCCTTTCAGTGTTCATTTACTTGAACAGTTGATGTTCTGATTTTTTTTTTTGCCTATCAAACGTGAAAAATCCAAGTCTCTAATTACTCTAGGAACTGGCTGTACAGCCACATGGCGGAGGAATGGGAGATCTTGTGTGGTTAAGAAGGAGAAAGAGTTCCAACATATTTGGTGAGATGGTTTAATTTAAAATGGGTGTTCACATTTGAATATTGAAATTTGTTCTGACAGGATTGCTGGGTGCCACCTCAGAGTTAGTCAGAGCGGCACTCTGCAGCAGATATGACATCATGTCATTAAGCAATTTTGACACAGAAGGAAGTGCTGCTAGTTGTTTGTTTCATTGTGCAACCAGGAGCAAGGTTAAAAAATAATAATAATGAATGCTGTATCGTGTGGAGGCGAGTCCTGCGTGCAGCAGATGTATCTGGCTGACTTTGTCGGAAAATTACTGCAAACACAGTCTAAATGGCCATACTGTAACCGGAGCCAGCAGCACCTTGTCTGTATGTTGGCACTGCAGCTTTCTCACACCCCCACATCAGCTTCCATTAATGTACTGGCAAAATGCACGCGACTGAAGAGATTTCCTATGCTACTGCTGTTACAGTTAGAAAAATGCCTGTGTTTGCAGCAATTTGCAGCAAAACCTAATTAATATCATTTAGTTGTTAAAAATAAAGCATTTTAAATTCACAGCCAAAGTAACACTAAGGGATTTTCCCAAGGACTTTCCCTAAAGGCTGTGTCTACCCTGTAAAAACAGCAGTGTAACTGCATATTAATTAATGAAAGGATTAATCTGGAAAGTCAGAAGTAATTAATTCAGTTTGTTGCATGTCCAACGGAAACCCAAATCCTTCAGCTTCAGCTGAAAGTCTTTTGTCCAATCTTGAAAAGGCCACACAAGATTTTCTTTTTCTCCCCCTTCTTTTTAATGTCTTTGCTAGTTTCACTTTTAAAGCCGGTAACGCATCCAAAATGGACGACTCAACATCCACTTCACGACTGGCCAGCTGTGTGTAAGAGCGTCTGGGTATTATGCATCTCTTTCAAGCTTTCCCTTTTCATTTGTTTGTCAGCTATTTGTGGCACAACCCGGTGCAACACTACCGGAGAGAAGAGCGAAAGTGCACACCATCTTCTTCAGTCAGTGTTAATGTATCCATCTCACTCTGCTTTTCATTTCACCTTTAGTGTGGCCATTTGGACCATTAAGCCATGACTTGATAAGTACCTCTGAGAGACCACAACCAAGCTGTGCTAGTCTTCTGTTTGGCACTGCTCATGTATTATCTAAAGCCTTTTAGAACCATGGATAGCAATCCAGGAGCTGATTCTTCAGACTTTCCCCAGGGTTCATGTGTAAATATGACTGAGCATCAGTGCAGAGCGATGGCTCCACAGACAGCTGGAAAGGTGCTGTGTTTTGTCCATATCTGGCCCTAATATCAGAGACACATCCTGATGGGCTTCTTATTGTTAAAATACAACATCAGCTTTGCAAAACATACACTTTAGTAGCTAAAACATACAGAGAGAAAGGTCAGAGGACTGTCAGAGGAGTTTGTATTGTGTGTGTTTGTCTTGGTATGGAATGCCTCATGAACTGCCTCAAGATTTGTCCCATCAATCTCCTATGAAAGAGTGGGCTTCTTCACAGGCTGTCTGCCATTCTTTTATTGTGGCCCTGTTGGGAATGGTGATTGGATCCCAGTCAACCAGCGATAGATGGATTGGCCCTCAACCAGGATGATTGAGTGGCGCTGCTGTCTATGCACGTGTACATGATTTTTGTGTGTGTGTGTTGGTGGCGCGTGTGCTTACCCTGTTTGCCTGCTGCTCTTTTCCGAACAACAGCACATCTGTTTCACTCCGTCTCCCCCCCCTCTCTCGATCTCTCTTTCTCTCATTTGAATTTTGAGTTCTTTCAATCATTGCCAGTGCTGCTGTGCTCTGTCTCTGGCTTAGGGGTACATAGGACGTTATTCCTGTGAACAAGTATTCTTGACTTAGCCATCAAATTATTATCAAGATAAAAGTGAGTGTAATCCCAGTGGAAATCAGCATTCAAGCTGACACTATTAGAGCATCTGTAGCGTCTGAAGATGAGGAAGCGATGCAAGATGTGAAGTAACGGGCAAATTTAGTTTCACATTCATGAAACAAAGAGCTATTTTCAGTGCAAATACACAGACACTAAATCCACGCTACATTGCACAGAAGTGTCACCCAATGAGCAGCACACTACACTGATATCATTTTTATTTAAAGAAGGCATTCACACAGGCCGATCTCAAGGCATGTCACTCATACTTGTGTGCACCACATTGTATTAGTCTATTCCTTTTTTTTAATGACTTGGTAATTGCTTTGTCCCTGGTTATTGAGACGACTGCCATGCACTATTACACCAGTTTAATGGTGTGTAACTATTCCTCTTAACAAAGCCATCATTCACAGGTGTTGCTGTGGTAACGGCGTTAGCCATCACTTAGACGTTGTAATCAAATGTATGTCACACTTAGTATGGTACAGCATACAACTTCCCTTATTACACCTGAGGAGGAGGAGGAGGAGGAGGAGGAGGAGGAGGAGGAGGAGGAGGAGGCATTTATGGGTTTTATGAAGGGGGAGAAAAAGAGCCACTAATCACAAATTGTGAATGTTCTCCTTTCTATGGATGCTATTTATAGTTTCATTGAAATGAGGTCTCAAATCTGCCAGACGTTTTTCTTTTTCTTCTTCTTTTTTTTTTTTTCTCCACCATGCTTAAAATGCGTTTTATGAAAATTTACTCGGCCGGTGGAGCAATCAGCACAAATTCAATCATCTGTTTTTGTGTGGAAGGGCCAAGTTATTACAATCAGAGCTACTTAAACCTTCTTCTTTCTGCTCCTCTCAGGTTGTTTGAAAGTTGTTGTTTTTTTTTTTACTTCAGTGTTACCATGTAAACTTGTGTTGTCTCATCTGGCCTTGAAGCTGCATAAAATAGAACATGGTGATGCATAGGCTATTGTGAATTTATCCAGTGGGCAGGCTAATGTTGCAGATGCTGTTCCTATTGAAGGCCATGGTTTAAGTGCTGTGTGTTATTCACCCTCTGGAGAAAACACCTCAGGGTTTCTTATTCAAAACACAATGTTTGACATGTGTGTATTTAGAGAGGCAGCCAGGTATAGAGAGTAAGCGTGCCAGTCATTTTGTTGTTTACTGGCTAACAGAACTTCAGTACAACGTAACCTTCATCTGTGCAGAGCGCTTTTTTGTCTTCTAGTGGTTTTCAAGACTTAATTATTCTGTTCCACCATGGCACAGATGTCATTAAAACCAACCATGCTTAAAATACAAAAATCTTAGATACAAAAAATAAGTCGATTGTTGTCGTTTTAATCTTGTTTGACTGACTCTGCCGTCATTTCATGGCAGATTTAGCTCCTCACATCTGCTCTGAGTAACCCCAGCTTTTCCCGCTTGTCCAGTCACCTGCTGCCCCCTTTCCCTCATTAGCTCCCTCAGTATTTACACTTGCCCATTTCCACTCGCTCTCTGCCAGCGTGTCTGAAGTGCTCTACCTGCTGGAGTGTCTTTAAGCCTGTTGCTTGGCCTGTTTTTCTGCCTCTTTTTTCGCCTTGTTTGTCTTTTGTAGCAAATGCCAACTCAGAAAATGACCCAGGAGAATGTCTCAAATAATCTATTACCCAGCAGCCTATTGATGAAACACTAAACTATGAGACTACAGCCCTGTTTTTTCATCACATAAGACACTTGCAGTAATTTGTTTTCCATCACAGTTATGGTGTGGGAGCTGCAGGTCTGAATGATAACTTGGCAGAGCTGCTAAGCTGTGTAAAACATCAAAAAACACACTCTTAAGTGTGAAAATAAACAATGTAAATAACACTTTTTACTGCTGCATGGTATCTTCACTATTAATACAGTTCACTTGACTGATTTGATGGACCATGAGGTGACACTTTAATAATAAAAGTAACATATATGTAAACCTCTGCTTTCTCTGTTAAGCAGATGTCTTTACTGCGATATAAACAGCGATCCAGTTTGGTGTGGGATTAGAGAAACTCAATTTCCCCTGGTAGACTCCTTCTAAAAAACATGCAGATTTCTCTGCCATGTCTTCTTTTTGAATAGTTTATGCGTGTGACAGAAGATGCCAGAAAGGGAAAGAAATCACATGCAGTGGTTACAGAACTGTGTCCTCATGTTTAAAATAAGTCAGCCTAAAATGACGCAAAAAGTGGCCTGACAAAGTCTGAAGAAGTAGGTTTCCTCCAGAGAACGTTCGAGTATCGGTTAAATTCAGACGCTGTGAAGAGGAGCTCCTCTCTGACGGCTTGCCTGTCACACACAGCAGAGGAAACGAGTGAGGAAGCAGCAGCTTTTATCACTATGGAGCCTAACTTAGGATAAGTCTGAGGCACCAATGTGGTGCGTGTGAACACCAGATTGCTGCTGTATTGCTGCCTTTTGTAATGTAATTAAAGGACCAATGTGTAAAATATACTGACATCTAGTGGTAAAGTTGCAGATTGCAGCCAAAAATATACCCCTCATTTCTTTACTTAGAACTTCAGACTGCCTGTCCCAGTGTTTTGATGTGTGTAAACTGGGCCACAGCATGGTGGCATATGTAGAACAGGGCCCACTCGTTCTTTCTAAATTAATCTCAAAACACAACAGTCCGTGTTGCGGATGATAGCTTAAAGCAGAGAGCATTCACCTTCATAATAAAGCCTGTGTGCATGACATCATTTTCCAGTCCTTTATAAACCTCTGACTAACACGTATTCTGCTGCACACTGGACAATCTGGCTGTTTAGAAATGAAGCCCTTTGACGGTGACATTGTGACAGTCTTGCCTACGCTCTCTCTACCCCCTCCCACCCCCACCCCTTTGACCTCTTCATTAGATAAATAGGGCAGTCTATTCTCTGGCCCTCACTTTTGATTGACAGCATCTGGCTGTTTCCGATACCCACCGTGAGAAATGTGCGGACAAAAGCCTTCACCTCCTCCCCGTTCTCACAGTTTCCTCCCCTTTCTTGCTCCCTTGTTTTACGTCTCTCCGAAACTGAGTACATATGATATCATATGTCTTTGACCGGTCTGCAGATTTAACAGAGGGTGGGACACAGCAGATGCTGATTTTCCCCACTTAGGGTGTTGTTTTTCAAGAAGAGGTTAAATTGATTGGTCACACTTTGCACAAGGAGGGTGGTAAATATGCCCTCATATGACGACAACTGCTGTAGTGGATGCCATTTTCTCAGACATATTTTCATGCATTCCTGTGAGGATTAAGGCACATTATGAGAATTATTTGGCGGGTCGAGTAAATGCAGCAGCTTCTCAGCTGACTGCGTGCTGTAAACTCCCTCGCTGAAGGGCTTTTTTTGTGTTTTGGTCAACATATTCTAATAAATCTTTTATAGGTGGATGGCTCAGAAACAGAAGTGAGAACAAGCGTGTTGCACCATCTGAATATTTACAAAATTAGTAAGTTCTTCAGTTATAATTAATTGATGAAGTGTTTACTTTATAATGTTTGGGGGGAAAAGTACTACATTTCTTGTCTTTGATCCTGTTGGCAGATACCCTGATAAATTACTTTTTGTTGATGCATATAATTATTGTCTGTTGTTATTTTCTGTTTAAATATCAATCAATTAATTGTCCATTTGTCCCAGTAGGGATCCAATATGGTATTTAGTCTTATTCTAAAGCAATGGCTTCCATGAGGAGACCTTTCCACAGCTTTCAGACTGTCAGACCCAAGCTTCATATTGACTATATTCTGGCCTTCAAGACAAGACAGGAGGAGAAAATAAACACAGTCCGGCCAAATTAATTTAAAAAGCCTGGATCTATAATAGGAGGAATATACTGAACTGTTTTGCTTAAATGTCATGGAAACTGCCAGCCTAGGCCTGTATGTTATGATGTGCTTGAAAGCCAAGCATTTTATCAGCACTTCTGTCTCCCTTACTGTATGTGCACCAGCACAGGCAGGCAGGCAATCTATCAGCAAGCAAATATAGTATGTGTCACTGAGAGCAGTGTACTCCACCAGGGAGAGTGACACACACACACACACACACACACACCTCACACCCCATATCCCATATGTTTAATGCCCATATGTGATGTCTGCTCTTTCTGGCTTGAAATTCAAAACCTTGGGTCTCCTTCACAGCCTAACATGTAATTTGGTAGAAGCTTTTTGTGCTAGAAAGCATTTTGCTGTGACTGCACGCATTTATTTTATGGAAATAATATCAAAGAAGAATATTAAAATATATTTTATAATCATTTGTAATTACTTCTACGAGCCTTTTTTAGAGTAGGATGAGAATTTACCCCCCCCACCCTCACCCCTCCCAATAACAGGACTGAAGAGATTTTTTCCATATGCTTCACTAATATAGTACATTACTAAATAAAGCTTCTGCTTATTGTTAGATTAGAAGTGCTTTCTGAAAGAATGTTTGCGCCCCCCTCCTTTGCAGCTCACTTGGTGCAGGGCAGGCTGACAGTTCTGAAAGAACAGGCCTCGGGGAATGCAGTGCACACGTCTGATGTCATATCTCCTTGGTCCAGCACTTGTTCTTTTGGAACTCTCCTGAACCAAATCCTGCTCCCCATACTTCCCAAACCCTCGGGCCCTGCTTTGATCTCTCTTAACAACCAGGACAGCAGTTCAAGCATCTTGTTATATTTGACTGTTTAATCCATCAAATGTGTTTGTCTCAGCAATAGGCTAATGAACATCTCTATCTAGGCCTCATAGGACTCTCGTGATGGCAACTTTATACGCGGGGATAGACTTGCATGAGATGTTCAGAGGGTAATTGCTTGTTTCCATATATTAGGTTTGATGCTCATTTATCACACCTTTGCTAAAATACCATGACTTTGCACGAAGGACATCAAATCCAACACATCCAGTTACAAATATTGTGTTTCTGTGCTCGTGGATATTTGGCAACGTTTTACACAATTTTAGTGCAGCAAAGGATTTAGACTCCTGAATCAGCCTTTTTAGGTTGTGTTCTTCTGCTGGTATGTCCAATACAATCTACTGTATCAGCCCCCCTGTGGCTAAAATGCCAAGCCACTAAGCAAAATGTCTCAACTAATTAGGAGCTTTAGAACAAAGCTGTAAAAATGCATCATATGACTAACTTTTCTTTCTTTTTCTCCCCTTTTATTTTGTTCCTGTTCTTATGCTTCTGTATTTTTCTGCTTTGCGTCAGCAGCTTTTTCACACAAAAACAAAGGCAATTAGACATCATAGTGACTGAAAGGTGATCTCTTTGACAAGTGAACCATAATCCGGAAAACATCTATAATTGGCAGTACATAGCTGTGAACCAGTGTTTGTGGAGCAGGGCTTTCCTCTGAAGCGATGGATTTTACATGGTTCAACAAGAGAAGACAAATCTTGAATTAATGTGCGTGAACTCGAGGGATCCGGTATCCTGCATATATTTGCCCTCATTCATAATTTTCAAATCTTGCTAAGTTTACTTAATAAGCTGTGGGATCTAATGATGTCAGCAGTGTCTTCCTGTTGTAGCTGTTTTTCTAATTCACCAGGTCTCTGGTTAAACTTTGTTGAGGGGGGAAAAAAAATCTCATACAAATTTGATTATTGTTACAGTAAAATGCATTTTTAGCATCCTTATTCTCTCCCTGGCGTCTGTTATAAAATCCCATTGGGAGCCTTACATTGTTGCAGCTAATACAATTTCTACGCTCTTCGAGGTCTGTTTAAACTCCTGACAGACATTTTACCAGTTCATGTTCTCAGCGCTGCTGTTCCCAGATGCTCTCATCGCATCTGATCTGTATTTCACAGCAGGCTCACTGTCACCGTCTCATTTTTTTTTTTAGATTTTGTGAATTAACTCTGAACTATTTTTATATCTTTGGGGACCTATCACTTTGGTCTCAGTAATGTCTTTTGTTGAGGGGGTTGGGGGTTGGGGGCACCTAAATCCTTTGTATTATCCATAGGGGGCTGGACAGAGTGGGCGAGGATGTATCCTGTTCATGAGGATGTATGGTCTATCACAAGGATTGTCAGTTCTAATTTGTTTATTTCACGGCAAGTACTCAGGCGACGCAAACTGACGGCCTCTCCTTGAGAGTATCTTGTGCATGTCAGTCTGTGTTATTGATGCAGAGAACCATGTAGAAAGGAAAGGCCTCAAGGATGCTGTGGTACAGAGGCCTTTGTTGGCCCTATTTTTCAACCTTTGTGGACCCAGCAAAGATTCATCAGCCAAGTTCTCATTTATATCAAAGTACGGACGGAACAGCCATCAAAATTTCATCATGGCAGATGAAACTCTTGATACTTGCCACAGACCTTCCCAGCTGGCATTCAACCCAAGCCCTCAAATATGCAGCATATATTACCTCTGTTAGCAGCTTTAACTGTGTGTCAAGTGCCTTTTCAATTTAAGGCTGACACTAAGCATGCTAAGGCTGGTTTGCATGCATATAATGCTGCTACTTATAAGTTTAAAATGGAGGCTTGTATCTGAGCTTCACGCTGACCGAAAATTATGATAAATTTAATATTTCAAGTTAAAAGTAGTCTGAATACTTTGATACTCTGAATTTCGGGCCCCTTAAAGTGAAGACATCTCTATCCTTGGTGGGCTTCAGGCATGACCGCAATCTTTTCGCCCTCACTTCCCACCTTTGCAGTTTGCATAGAGGGTTTGATGAACATGACACCAGGAGATGGATTTCCCAGCCAAACGTGGCTCTGAAGTAATGGGAATCTAGAGCGTAACAAATGGTGGTGCCAGTACAGTGCTGGCTCTGCTGGGTGTGCAGGTGGTCTTTCCTTCCTTTTGTTAAAACCCCCCCCTACTGCTTCCCCAAAGTGGCCATGGAGACTTGAGCAAGATTATTTTGGAGTTCAGGTTACAGACCAGCTCTTTCACTACCCATTAGTCACACTCCAATTTCTGTGATAGGATTTTTTTTTACTGTCCTCTCACATTTTGTAAATGTATACACAGCCTCTCCCCTTCAGACTTGAAAGGTCACAGCATGTTTTTGTAATTTCTTGTCCGCTCTGATTATTTTCACCTTAACTAGGGGTGCGGTGCCTGTGGAGAGCTGATGTCATTTAGCTTTTACTGTTGGAAATAGTAGTGTGGTCTCCATTTGATATAAATTATGAATAAAAGGTTTGCAGCAGAGTTAACAGGAAATGTACATTTCAGGTTTCAAGGAGTCCAGAGCATCTCCCTTTGGACAGGATCTTTGTTTTCTTTCAAATCCTGGCCTTCCCTGAGCCAGTAATGTGTATTGATTGAATTTTGCAGGCGTGTTTGCACTTGCAAATGGAAGCCTGTGTGTTATTGTATCCAGAAAAAACCTACACCGCTCACAGCGGATCCTTTACAGCCACTATAAGAGATGAATAATGTACACACCGAACAATATAAATCTGGGCTGTAAGCAGTCCTGACCTAACCTGCTGAACAACCGATTATACACTAACAAATCACACACTGACTTGGATGACAGATGATGGTTAAGAATTTAAATATTGTTGAGCTTGTGTCAGATTTAATTATTAAAATGTAACTTGCTACTTAAAATTTGAGTCATATTTCGCCCCAGAGACTGTTTTCATCCCCCCCACCCCAGCCCCACTTGTATTATTTAGTTACTGTTAAACTACTTGATTTAAATTGCCAATTTAGTTTAGGGTATTTGACATGGAGACTAATTTGCATAGTCACTTAAGGGACGCAGGGTTAGTTTAATTCAGCAGGGAACATATTTTGCTGCCATGGTGGCTTGTCCGCCCACAAATATTGGCCATCTGGTGACACAATTTCAAAGCCGCTCCCCCAGGAAAGTGAGGCATAGGGTTTCCAGAAGACTTATTTTCCCCAAGAATACTTTTTTTTTTTTTTATCACCGTGGTAATGTACGGCAGACAGACACAATAACATAAACACCTGTGCGGTGTAATTGAATCTGATACAGTAGACTTGGAGTAAGTTCCATCCCATGTGAAGGTGCGAATGTTTGGTCTGTGTTTTTCACATTACTTAAGGATATTCCTGCTTTTACATTCTGCTGTGTGGTTAGAGTGAAAGGACAAAATAGCGCCATTATAGCATTTACCGATATTACTGTGTATTTTTCCACAGACATGAGAAGACTTTTAGAAATGACCTTTACTTCAGTGTTGTTTTTCTAGCATAGGCCGTAAGCATAAACCTTGCATAGCTGTACATATAATTTAATTATGTAACAACATAAATCACACTGTTCTGAGAAGTGGGACCTAAATGGCTGGAATATTTTTATTTTATTGTAATTCACCTTTTGTTCAAAAGGTCTTGAAGTGGAAACAGAACATTTCTGCTCGCTCTGTGTTTATCATTATGTGTTATTGCAGAATACAAAGGGATACGCACCCGTATTTCTAATGTGGACAATGCAACAGGGTTACATAAATACCAGCTGCATGCACCTGAGAAAGCGAGTTTTTATAGCAGCATGGCTTTCTCGCCTGTTTGATGTCATATACTCTAAATTCTATCAATTATATATAGTTTACAGCGTATGTGTTGTTGGGGTGTGTTTGAATCACACATTAATTTGGATCCATACAAACAGTTCACATTTAAAAGTCAAATGTGGAAGCAGACATGTATGCTGCATTGCCACACTCAAACACAAAGGTCACATTGAAAAGACAGGCGTAACCCGGCCCATTGTCACACAGTGACAGAGAGGTGGCATTTGTCCGCTGCAGTGCTATGCTTAATAGTGTCAGAGATATAACCGGAGTGGCAAAACTCATTAAAGAGATCAGAAGTGATCTGAACATTCCTCCTAGCAGGAAGCCGCGTTATAGGTGAACACCAGGCAAAATGCATCAGGAGATGCTGGGGGAAACTGCATCACGGTTCACCTACCATTTCAGTTTGGGGCTGTCCGATGGGATCAGCCGCATGGCTCAGAGCTGCCAGATCAAACTGTGGAACAAGTAGCGGCTGTACCTTTTTTCAGCAGTCTAACTTTAAACCATGCTGCACCTCCTAAAGTGTGATCACGATGGCATGCTGTGTTTAGTGGGGAGCAATACCCTTAGCGTGACCTACAGTATGGCTTTGACCGCTGCCTGAAATATTTGATTTCATGCTGGGAAGGTAGAAGGGTGCTTCACTGTTACCAACATAGGGGCCCCTCTTAATGCCATGCTGCTGCGTCAGACAGTAGGGAGCCTTAATGGAATTTAGTAACTCCAAGAATGCTGATCCCTTTGCCGCGCCCAGTGTGAACGCTCTGAAGCAAAACCTATAATAAGAACATTTATTTAATTAAATTCGGAGGTCATTTTCATCTTGAAGATCCTTCAGAAATGTCATTTGTCATTTTGATGATGGGTCATTAAAAATGTGCTGTTTTTTTCTAACATTAAACTGCCTCAGAGTTTTCAAGGTTCAACAGAAGTTAAACAGGATACAAAGTAAAGGTTTTCGAACAACAGAACATTCATTTGGAGCCCTCGGCCTGACAGTTGGCCTTACTTGGCGGTCAAAGTCTCAGAGGTCCTACCCAGCTTAGACATCGTGCTGAAGGCGAATATATATAAGTGAAGCATTCTGGGGAAACATTTTTTTTTTTTTTTACAGCTGTCGATGGAGTGGTGTAAAATATTAGCAGATCGATATGCCTAAGGTATGTTTGAAGAAGGAAATCTTTTTATGGATGTGCAGCTGGAATCCCCAGTCCACAGACCAAACGGTCTCCGAGGCACCATATTTCTGTTGGTTCCCCGCCTCAGTCCTGCACTTTAGCTCTCATACATTTAGGAAAACTCACCCATAAAAAGGTAAAAAAAAAAAAAAAAAAAAAAAAAAAAAACAGCACAAGGGACCTCTGGACAAAAAACGGTTCTCTCCCCTGGAGCACTTAAGCTCAGATCTTTGTCATTATCGGCTTGCTCCTTCAGCCACAGACTCCTGTTTTTATCTAACGCTGGAGACCAATGCCCTGAACACAGTTTGCCTGATCTGCCATGCACCAGAAAGCCCAGAGATAAGTGGTAGAATGTGTAACTCTTAAAAGACTAAATGAAGTTGAATTGGAAGAAAGGGAAAGGCTTTCTTCTCCATTAGTGCTCAAATTAATCCACTCATTTGTACGCTATAAATTTATGAGGTACTGATGCTATAATAAGAAGTTTTATGTTGAATAGTTCATGTGCTTAATTATTTTGAGATAGCTTTCTACTCTAGTTGAAGTCCATTTGTTACTCCCGGCTATTAATGGTTAATGAAGAGAGAAGCACTGAGGTTTCCTGTGGTAGACCTAGACTACCTTTAGCTTAGCTAAACCAGTTCTTTAGTTATTGTGTAAAGTGTGTTTGTTCATCATTTAAAGCCACCATCATTCCCCACCAGTAGCTGTTACAGCCATGGTTGCTTAATGCTAATTTCAAATACAAAACATCATATAAACTTTGGATTCTTTAAGGTGTAGAGTAATGATGTCGCTGTTGTTTTCCCCATTTTACTGTTTTGGTCAACAGAGGGCCCTTATCTTTCCCTGTCAGTCAAGCCATTGTTGAATGGGGCGACCCTGCTAATGCAAAATGGCACAAGTGATGGATTACTCTTTCATTTGACAGGCTTTTCATCTGTTGAAACTCAGT
This sequence comes from Parambassis ranga, assembly GCF_900634625.1. NCBI lineage: Eukaryota > Metazoa > Chordata > Actinopteri > Ambassidae > Parambassis > Parambassis ranga. The sequence goes on along the minus strand of NC_041037.1, from coordinate 2,640,317 downwards.
GTGTGTGTGTGTGTGTGTGTGTGTGTGTGTGGAAGTGGGGGTGCTCACACATGCCCTGTGTTTGGATAATTTGGTGATTTTGTTTTATAGGCTTTTCCTGGTCTAAAAAAAGTTTAATCTTGATATCTTGAAGTTATTTCAATATAGTGATTATATATGTGAAAATATGTAGTCTGATCTCATGGTGTGTTACTTCACCGTGACATGATTTGATACCTGTTTTGACAGCTTAATCAGTTCTTTAGAACTATTTACTCAAGCAAAGAGACAAGTTCTCAGTCTGTTATCAGTTATTCATGCAAGAAGCTAGCTCATAATTTGTGGTTTATTTCCTTTTAGATGTGAAAGTGGTCTTTTTGCCCCCCCCCCCCCTCTCCCTCCCTCCCTCCCCCATATGTTTTATTCCAGCAAAGGGATGCACTCTGGTGCAAAGTAGGCTTGGGGAGATTTCATAATGAGAGCAGTTAACAATGTTGCAGTTGATTTGTGTTTTTGAGTGCATCCCTTTGTGTCCAAGTTGTTTTCCAGCATGCCAATGGCTAATAATTAGAACAATAAAAAAAATGCTTTATTATAGCCTCCACTGATTTATGATGAGGAGAATTTCTAAGAATTGTCCACAGATGTGTTCTGTTTTTGTGTGTGACGTCTGATACATCGCCATCAAATGTCCAAAAAAAAAAAAAAAAAAAGCTTAGAGTGTATTTGAAAAGCAGTTGACACTTTTCACTGATGCCATTCGGGGTACTTATTTTCTTGAGTGCTAGCACCTTGTCCTCTGTTTGAGACAGACATTTATTGAGGGAAAGCATCTGGAAGGCTCTCCTGTCAGAAACAAAGTGTAGCCTCCCCTGGTTGGGAGAGACTGCTCTGTGGGGCTTTTATTAGGCGCCTTTCTCTGAAAGCTTTTCAGATTTATCAAAGTCTCCTCTGTACAACATGGCAGACTTGCTCCGTCTGAGCTACTGCAGAAACCACATTTTCACACAATACAAGTTTGTGTGCAGGTTTTTTTTGGATTCTGGTTTTTAGGCCATATCTGTTTATTTTTTAATCTCAGTGCTTTCAAAAAAGCAGCTACATACTCTCACATTTGCCTTTGAACACATGTAAACAAAAGGTTATTAGTATGGTGTGTGTGTGCAGCAATTAGTTTTAAAAGTTGGGCCAAAAATTAGATTTGCAAACACAACAAAAGAGGCAGATTTATCTTGACAATAGCCTCACAAAATAAGATGTATTGTAGAAACAGCTTGCATCCTGGTGGATCTGTTGACTGTGGCCTGTGAAATGTAACACTGCTGAACAGCTGGTCACAGCACACCACAGCAATGCTCCTTCTCCACGCGGACTTTTTTTTTTTCATTGGAGAAACAACAGGGCTGCTTTTGCTATCACTTTCTCCACCTACACAGAAGGTGAGACATCTTACGATATCCTGCTCGTGTAACCTTTTAGTACACTTGAAGGAATCTGATGAATGGGATTTTCTTTTTTTTTTTGCGTGTGTGCCAGTGCTGAGATGGCTTATCTTTTCCAAAAAATGCACCTGACTGTAATCTCAGCGGAATGATCATTGATCAAAAAGACAAATAGAGGTCTGGAAATTAGACCAGAGGGAGTCATATTCAGGTGAGGAAAAAGAAGTGAATTAAGCCGTGTAGGAAGTGGATGACATTGAAGGTCACCTGCTGAGACACGTTTGGACAAATGGAGCCAACATCCATATCATTGATTGCCAACTTACCCTTTGAAGTTACAGAGATGCTTTGAGTTCCTTGTCCTGCGCTCTGTTCTTGACCCTTTTGTGTGCTTTGTCACCTGTTGGGGTTCTCCTTAGTACTGGAGCAGCTCCCGCAAGAATTAGGCATGCAAGATGAAACGATACAAATGACACACTGTCACCGGCACTCGCTACTGCTTCTCACAAACATTACTGCCTCTCATATTGCATATTTCTCCTCAAAGCAGCTTCTCTGATCCACCCGCTTCTTTGCTTTCACTGCCACCCCCGTACCCCCCTTCAATGAGTGCAGGAAGTCGGTCTCTGGAGAGTTTGAGGGAGCACAGAGGGCCAGAGGGTAGAGAGGGGGCACGGCGCTCTAAAGTGCCTCAATGTCGCTTCATTTCCCCATTTTAATTGGGCTATCTAAATGCATCCCCAGTTTGTCAATACCCGCCGGGGTCCCAGATAAAAATGATTTGTCTCATGCATTCGGCGGCATGCTCTGCTGTTCCCCTTAGAGAGCGTGCCCCACCAGTTGTCAGCAACAGAGTGTAATGGAGAGCGCTCGTTGTTTTTGATTTGCAATGAGTAGTAGCAGGGAAAGAGGTGCCTTCCTCTATCAGCTCTACAGCTCTCTCTCTCTTGTTTTTTGTACCCTCATTCTGTCTGTGACTATAACCAGTCAATATAGGCATGCAGGCACCCTCAACAGTATGGACACATATAGAAGACAGAGAGGCCACATGCGAGAATTCACATGCTCAACAACCACACACACATGGACACATATCTGTGTAGGCCAGCACTCACTGAAGGTCAGCACCATGAAGCCAGTCTTATCTGTGTTTTTATGTGCTCTGTCCTTGTCTTTTTTACACCTCCTGTCGCCATGTACCATCACCTTCCCTCTCAGCGCTGGTGCCAGTGTTATCTGCAGACAGTCACGAGGAAGAAAAAAAAAAAAAATCAGGCCAAAAAGCGTGTCCTTGGTGTTTGGAGTGTTGTGAAGAAGTATGATGTCCATTTTCATTTATTTTTGTCTGCCCAATATTTTTCTGTGCATTACAGATAACAGTTTAGTAGATACTCTACTGCAAATGCTGCTGCTGGTGCAGCATCAAGATGACATATAGTCAGATATTAAAAGTGTACGGTACTTCCATATGCTTCATGCAATTTCTGCAACTCATATCATCTTTAAAATAACGTTAAACGTCACATTGATCATTTGTGCTCTTGTCCCACTTTTAAGACCACTGTTACAGTGTGATCCATGTATGCATTTTAAACACCGCTGACTGCAATCTGGAGGTAAATGAGCTTACAAGCTAATGGCGGTAACCGGGCTCCAGTAAATTGTGGATTGGGCTGGGAATTCTAAACTAACAGGTGTTGCCCAGCTGTGCTTTTGGACATGATGACATAGTGTGAGTCTTAAGAGCCCATCAGCAGCAGCACACTGACTTTCACAGCCCAGTGTTTACGACACAGGTCAGCATTTTTGCACTGGCATGCGGCCAGGATTGTGTTTATCGGTGACCCGTCCTGAATAGGGAAGCATAGCTTGTGTATTTGGAGTCCTTTTAAATGCATCATGTTATATAGACTGCAATGTGTAGAAAATGTGTTGTATTTTTCTAGTAGAGATCTTTCATTCATTCATTCATTCGATTAGCTCTCTGCTGCGTGTACAGCTCGAAACTTTCTTCCCTCAGAACTGAATCTTGTTAAAATGTTTTGGCAGACTTGTTGGATGGTGCGGACAGTTATATTGATAAAGCCCAGGGCCGGTGTGATTCATCCCATCCTCCAGCAGCCAGCACAGTATCCCATGCGATGATGACTGCTGCTGCTGCTGCTGCTGCTGCTGCTGCTGCTGCTGCTGCCACAGAGGGTCTTGAGTTTGTCTTGTTTGATTTGTGTGTTCTTCACCTGCAAAACCCCCCCTCCGGCTTATTTTGTGCAACATGCCAGTAAAAACTAATCTCACAAAATTTCAGTAGGATCTATTAACTGGGTATTGTTAGCAGACTGGCTTAAATCAAAGAGAGGCCGGCTCCTTCAGATTGAAGAGGTTGTCAACCTTTTCTCAGCCTAATGAAATGAGCAGGGGGGGGGGGGGATGGGAGGTTGTCACAGTGTTATAAATTCTCAGACTTGGTAGGGGGTGTTTCTAACTCCATTCAAGCTCTTGGGGGGTGGGGGTGGAGTAGAAGATAAGTCCTAAAACTGCTTGAGCTACAAAACGTCACTCGAGGCAACAGTTTTAATCTTGCATAGGGGGGTGACTGCTCAACTTCCATCTGTGTTTTGAGTTTTACGTCGCAGTAAAACGAGATTACACTCGGAATGAAATGGCTCATGTTGTGCAGCTGACACGCTATATACACTACGTTGCTGTAGCTTACAATTAATTTCCTTTCTCCCACTCTGCTGTTATGACCACCAACCAGCCAATAATCCTAACTTCAACCTTTTTTTGTTTGTTTGTTTGTTTGTTTTTTTTACTACGTTGCGGTTTCAGTTGCAGCAATTTCATCCGGAATTCATGTGACATTTGATTTGGCACAAACTGTTAACACCCACAAATGTACTTCTTTCTGTCTCCTCAGGGGTGTGTGGGTGTAATAATTATTCTCCAGAAGGATCCCTCAAACTCTCCTGAGTTTATAAGGAAAGGAGAGCGATCCAAAAAAGATTTTTATTTAATGGATAGTGTTGTAACAGTGCATCCACTCTTGGAATGCTGATTTCTTTTACAGAAGCTGGGATATGTATTTAAATTTTAAGCCATTCAAATTGAATTATTTTTTAATCAGATGACCCACATCTCATTTGTTCTAAACTAGAAAGAAAGTAAAAAGATAAAACAATTCTTTCTCTTGCTGAAAAGTCTGTTGTGTTCACAGATCTGCAGCCTGCAGTAAAATCCGACTGTCTCCCATTGTTAACAACAAAGAGAAATGTGGAACACATTGCAGTTCGCCATTTCCTCCAGCAGCCTGGAACAGAGTCATAGGAGCTCTTTGTCAAAACCTTTAGAAACCTTTTTTAGAAACCTAATTTTAAATATATTTTTATGTTCTTAAATAACTAGCTTGTTCGTATTATTGAGAATTTTTTTTAAAAAAAAGTTTATTTTCTGTATCAGGAATCAATCTGATCCAGATGTGTTTCATTATTGATGCACAATGATGTTTGTGCGGCCTTATCTAAGAACATTCGTGTCAGTCTGTGTGCTATGCGATGTCAGCAATGTGATATATTTAAAAAAACACATCATTAAGTGGAGGGTGAAACATAGGTGAAGCATTGCAGGATGAGTCAAGTTACAGTCTGCACAGTATTATTGGGATAAATGAGCAAACTTCTCCCCAAGGTCCCAAGGCTGTGTGATGTATTAAGGCGCAGTCGTCTCGGATGGTGAATCTCAGAGAACAGGGGGAATTTTTTTTGGTGGTGGCGGCGGCGGAGGGGTGGTGGTGGTGGTGGTGAGAGAATTGTTGTGCTGACATCCTCTCTCTGTGCAATCCCTTGTCCTTGTAGGATGGAAGAGAAAAACAGCACCAGAGGCTGACTTGGCTGTTCCTCTGAGCTCCGTCATAAATCCGACTGAACATTTCTGAACATCTGTTGTGGATGATTAGCTCCGTGGCTAGCAGAGTTTGACCAGAGGGAGAGGGAACCAGCGTGTTTGCACGTTGTGTATGAGTGCACTCAGTGCCTTGCAGATTTAAGAATGAGGATTTTGCATATTTATTTTCTTGCCTTTTCAGATAGTCGAAGAGAAGGTCAAATTATTTTTGAAACCGTTTCATTACCCACAAAAACATGTGACTGAAAATGTATTATCAGAGCCCCCCTGGGAATGCTTTTATGTTTCAAAGTCTCACTTTTGTAACTGCTCAAGTTGCAGCAGTAATGGGAGGCAAATAGATTCTGAAATTCATGCACGAGTTCCGATTAAAAGAAGGAGTGAGTCAAGTTTATGATTAGGTCACAGTCTCTATCTGGAATAGATAATGTATTCCCCGCTAAAGCTGCAGTACATAACATCACGTGTACTCCTGTACCACAGTCTTTTTGTTTTTTTTTACACGCAGGTGAACCACAAAAAAAACCTCTCTCATTGGTCAGGTTTCAAAAAGGTAAGACCCTTCCACCTCCTCCCACTTCACAGGGAAATTTGACACCAGTGACATCACACGGTGGGTTTGGCTTCTCCCAGGCTGTCCCTGAACACCCGCTCAGTGTGTGAACAAGCTTTGCCTCTGAAGGATCTTCCCCTCCAAGCCACAGCACTCTATAGCCACAGCTGGAAACCTATTGCTTGGAGAGCCAGAAGACAGATCCCCTGGTTTAATGAAACGCTGTGAATGGAATAACTGAGCAGGAGCTGGAAACTTACTTTGTGTTTTTTTTATTTTATTTTTTTATTTATTTTTTTATAAGACAACGTTCAGGGATCATCTTTTGTGGATTCTGCTGGATTTTCTGTTGTAGGATTTGGATACTTGGGTCTTTCTGGAATAAGTGCCTCATAATAAAAAGGATCTTTTTTATAAGTATATAAGTGGACCTGCTTGACATGCATGGGTAAGTGTCCATTTTTAACCAATGTTATTTTTACATCTGGGGTAAATTTTAAAAGTATTAAACAGAAATGAGGCACAGGTGCTTTTTTAAAAAAAAAGCTGTTTAAGACACTTTTCTTTTCTGCCAGTTTATTCAGCATGTGTGATATTTAATCTTGGGATCTACCTTTCTAAACTTGCTTCCTATAATAAAAGTAACAAGATAAATTGATGTGTTACACTTCAGTGGTCAGGTATTTTCTTACTACTCTTTTGTCCCCTTTCCTTTTGTCCTTGCTCACTCTTGCTTGTTAAGCCAAAACAATAGTTTAACCTCGTCTTGGCTTAGCTCTATTGGCTGGCTCTTTGGCAAATTGCCCTGTCTGGTGCAAGCCCTCCCCTACGTATTCAGAGGACTTTGAATAGAAGGGCCATAGAATGTCCCTTAGCTACCGCTGCTAAGGTGAGGCACCCTGCCGTTCTACTGCATTAGGCCTACACTGAGGCCAAACAGCCTGTTTTTCCAGTTGTCTTTATCTCCCTGGGTAATCTGGAGGGTAAAGTTTCAGCAACAAGAATTCCAGTTAGAAGAGTAAAAAGCTAAGAGGAGAACGTTTGGAAGTCACACATTGTGATTTGTGTTTTGAAAATGTTTTATAGTTTGTCTGAAGATTTGAAGATCTGAAGACTCAAAGAACAACCTCCTCAGTCTCAGAACTTACATCAAACTTTTATGAACTTGTATGAGAAACTTTTTATTTGTACGATAAATGTTGCAGCTGTTACTGAGAGAGTTTGGTCTTCAGTACAAAAGGCTGCCTTGTTGTATTCTGGCCCTTTAAAGCTGTCTAAAACTTTTCAAAAACATCACAGACACTATGTTTGTCTCATTCTATCTGGCTTTTTAAGCAGAGACACGTCCCCACAGGTCTGTCTATGGAACTTTGTGTTTGTTTATTTATCAAAATGTTCATATTTTTGTTCTTAATGATATAAGTGCAGATCTTAATTTTGGACAGGGGACCCAGACTTGATTGAAAACTGACCTTGAGGTGAAACACAAGATGGAGTCTAGTGTTGAAATGTCTCTTCAGCTGCTCAGTAGCATAAACAAACAAGAAAACGACATGGTCATGTGTTCAAACAGAGGCACTCCATGTCTGCACTAGGTGACCTTATAGGTTGTCCTCCGTCACCTCCACCATGCAGGCCGTTGACCCTTCATTCCAATTTTACGACTGCCCGTCAGTCACTCCATCACCCGTAAATGTTCCAGGTGATGTCTCGGATGTGCTCCTCGGAAATAGCTGCTGCTATTTGTGTACCGCTGCTCTTTATTAGATTCCCTGACCAAACATACATAATATCCTGTCCTTTAAAGGCTGTCTTGGCTGAACTCTTTCCTTCTGAATAAATGAGGCTGTGAGCAGCAGTCAGTCACTCAAGTTCTCTCTCTCCGTCTCTCTCCCCATCGGATTCCTCAAACGTAATTATGGGCTGAGCATATGGATTTTTCCATAGAACTTGATTTCTCATCATCGGTGAATTGGGTGATGTGTAATGGCCTCTTAACGCATGATGGATTTGCTTAATCACTGTGTCCCAGTTGGGACATGAAAGAGGTTTGCTTACAATCACAGATCAATTTTCTGTGAAGGCGTTTGTGTCAGCGAAGCCAGACATTTGTCCATGACGCACGCTGTAAATTGACAGACAACTACTCGCTTTTGTTTGGTTATTAAAACTTTGACGCATCAGCTGAAGTGTGGATTTAGTTATGATTCAGTGTCGATTTAAAAAGTCTGCCGAGGGCGGATTTTTTTTTTTTTTATTATTTGTTATGTGTCAGGATTTTTTTACCCTGCGTCAACAAGGTCACCGGTAGCGGTTTTATGATGACAAGGCCCGATTTTCAACCTCCTGTTGTGTACTACATAACATGTTTACACAGCTACACGTATATACCAGTGTTGCCGGATACATCCTGCATGAAGTGTGATGCGTTAGCCGCCCTGATAGTCACTTTCTGCTTTGAGTTGTGACACTTTGTTTTCACAGACAGTTGCTCATTCATTGTGACAGGTGCTGAGGAGAAGGTTTAAAAAAAGGCCTCCTTTACCACTAAAATCACCAATGTTTTGACAAGAGCGCTTCTCTGTTCTGCCCCAAGCAGAGAGCTCATTTGATTGAGGGAGGTCTGTCTATCCTTTGACTTCCACACACACTTGTTAAAGACATTTTGACATGAGAGCAAAACTGAACACGAGGGCGTGTTTATTTTTAGGGAAGGCGATGTTATTTTCATTGCTTGTACTGATTATTGTACATAATTGTCCTTTAAGAATCCACTACAGCTGATTTAAAGTTAAACCACGTGGGTCAGTCCTCAGGCCTTAGATAATGTGGGCTCTTCTCATTCCTTCAGTGCTTCTTTTGTGCCTCTTATTTACATTATATATATATATATATATATATATATATATATATATACTGCTCTGCAACTTAAATGTATCTTTTATGAGCAGTTCTAGCCATCAGAGGTCTGTTTTGTTCTCATAGCCTTGCACCTTTCATTTAAACTGTAGCTCTTGCATTACAGCCAAGGGGTTCTCAATGGGAACACAAACCTGCTTTGTCAGAGAGGACATTTCCCTCCTTGCAAAAAACCTCATTTCAATTCCACATCATCCCATTACGCCTCCACATTGATTGAAACAGCTTCCATTTCCAAGGGCAGCTACATTTTTTTGTAGTCTACATATATGAAGAGGCCTTAGTCTGTGCTTTTATATGTGAACTAAGCAGCGGTGCAGGTGGGAGACGTACGCTAACCTTGATGAATATGTATTCAGCCATGCAATAAGCTATCTTCTGATGATTGGACCAGGTTAGGGATCACTGTTGTTTCATTGTTGCAGTGTAGACATTACATCACTGATGATATGTTGCTGCCTTCTTATATCGGATGCGGTGTCTTGAAGAAAAGAAAGGTCAGATTGGCTTCTCGTTACAGCTTTGAATTCCTCTTGGAAGTGAGAGGATAACTGTGATGCTAAACTGCAGCAAAGGAAATAAAATTGAATGTAGGCCTGATTTATTTGGTGCTTGGTTCTGGAAGTATAATCATGTGGCTGATTTATCCCTCTCCTTCCACCAGCAGTCTTATTTGCTCAGCTTCCCATGCCTTTCTTAAACCGGAGATTCTACTTCATTACTCTATCAGCCTTCCTGTCACTTCCGTTATCAGCCCACTGCTGTCACTTCTAATAGAATAATAAGTCATCACAGCCTCGGCCACTCATACACAAACTTGGTTGTACTTATATGTATCTTCTATAGCAGGATATAACATCAAAATATGAGGCTTTTGTTCATGTTATTGTTGATCCTGAAACACAGGCAGCATCTCTTCCTCCCTCAGACCTCCGAGGTCCCCGGCTTGTTTTGGGAAGATGGATGGAGATTCATTTGGTTTCATTATAACGCCTGACTTATTTATAGCCTGCCTGTGTGCTGCGCCTCTCGGCCCACTGTGGCCCGGTAAGGTTGCTGGGGGGCTGAGGCGTTGATGAAACATTCCTGTGTCCAGGGGGTATTCTCTGAGGAGAGCACTGCTTGTTTAAGGGAGGGCGGCGGGATGACAATACAAGAGCCACGGGCAAGGCCACAGAAATCTAATTCCACCGGCCCTGCCTAGCTACAGCACTCTTGTTTAAAAGTTTTCCCCCATCAGAAGTCTTACACTCTGGGGTATTGGGCTATGTAGTGAGGCAACACGACTTGGCAGCATGAAAGAAAATACATAATGTGGTGTGATCCTACAAGAAAACATGAAAAAAAGAAACACACTTTAACATGGGCACAGTTTGGAGTTTTGGAGTTTGGAGGTCCACATCTCCAATCCCAAACCTTTATCTGGATCTCCCCCCTCAGCCTTAGAGATTACTTCTTCACAACCCTGGAGCAGGGATGCTGTCTGCCTGGTAATTTGATGGCTAATCCCCTGCCTCTTCCCTACAAATCTCTTCCCTGATAAGGGGGTTGCTTCTACATTAGTAAACATGGGAGACTTGGCTGCTTTGGCTGACAGACAAGAGCACTGGTTGAGGAAAGGGGGAAGTAGATAGATAACCAGTTTCCTCTTTATATCTCTTTATAAGAAATTCAATACATGAGCTATGTTGAACATTTAAATCTAGGAAATGGTGTTAAACTTGCTGATAAGGCTGTCTAAATTTTTTTGTATGATGTAAATAATGCATGTACATTTTTGCATGTTGGGCAAGAGGCTTTAAAACAACAACATCTGAAAGTGTCCAGAGAGGTTCAGTCTATGTTAATGCACGTTCATTATCTTCTTGACCCAAATATGTTATTCTAATGATTACCATACTACTGCTGTGACCAGACACAATGGCTCACTTAAAAGGAATACTCCTTCCTCAGATCTCACTTCACTGACTTACACAAGGCCGACTACGTGACCAAGCATTGCTAGACAGCAGACTGTAGTCCTCGTAAGAGTTTTATCAGGTGTTAGACCATAACTCCTACATGATTTCTGCTCCCTGGCTGACTGCTCGCCTCATGTGATTGTGCATCAACAGAACATTTTATGCCTAAGAATCAGGCACTAAACACATCCAGCCCAGTTTAACAGGACCTGGCAAGATAGCATTTAACCAGGCTATGGAATGACTTCAGCTTGATGACTGCAACATTGGCTTTGATGGTTTTTCATTTGTTGACCTGACAAAGGCACTTTAGGCGTCAGGGTGGATCTGGGTGGGTGAGTGACAGGGCCTGTCCCTGCGTGTCTTCCTGTATGCGGAACGGTCTGGTGTTCAGTCTAATCGTTGTCAGAGACTAAGATGACATGTCAGAAAGAATTTGCGGAGATCTCTGTTTTCAGCACATTGCAGACCAGTCAAACATCACGACTATACAAATGAGCTGCAGCGACGTTCAACGCTTGTGCTTTTTTTAAGCATCCAGGCACCGGCGGTGCTGTTCTAATTATTCAACTTGAGTATGTAATGTCTGAAGTGACCTATTTTCCATGATTTACAGTTTTTTTCTTGAATGGCAATAATTATTTTTCTAAAGATTATATCTCTGGCATCTTCGCTAATAATTTCTGTTCTACTTGAATGGAACACTTCACAGATCTAAATACCAGTTTGCTTGATTGCATGCACTGAATCCTTGGAGAAGCGCTTGTCTAGATGTTTTATAGAGTGGATTTTTTTTACCAAACTATTTGATTAGTCATTAAAATCTTATGACTCACAGTCAAACCAGAATTTCTCTAACAGGATGTGTCCAAGAGATGTGTGTGTGAGAGAGAGAGAGAGAGCACAAAGTGTGTATGTGTCGTGTGGGTACATGTCTTGTTAGTCAAGCTACAGAACAGTGACTCTACACTGCTGGTAATTGATAGTCTGGAGGCTGTCTCAGCTGCAGGTAAATCCTGTCTGTGTGGAAGAGGGTGGGGTAAAGAAGAGAGTATAAATAAGTCTTCCAAGGACTAAGGATCTCAGTATAACTAGAGGGAAAGGATGCTGGGGGGAGAAGTGTTTAATATGGTGGAGTTTCCCCTCACAGTTACTGCAGCACAGGCTTAAATGCACATTTTGGCTGTATTTTGACTGTGCCGACGAACAGCGCACCCTAACCCCCTGTTGTCTTTGTTCTGCATCTGTTGCTGGCCTAGTATGTGAAACCAGTGCAGCCTCTTAGGTGTGACTTTTGAAACCCTTCCATCAGACTGACAAGAGTGAAATTCAGTTCTGTGCTTTTGCCCAGGGAGATGTACTGTAGAGAGAAAGCAGCACAAAAACAGAGGGGAGAGAGGGCCAGAGAGATCCCAGGGAGAGATTCATAGGTAGTAATGAGGACGTTGGTGAAGTGCAGGTCGTCGTGTTGTGGCTCTGGTCTGTCACTATAATGGACCTTGCTAGTCAGCTGGCAATCGATTGTACTGCTCACGCCCTCGTCCGCCCGTTGTTCTTCACTCTTCTTGTCTGTCAGCCTGCCACCCAGAGATGGAGGGCGAAGCGGAATCTTCCCCCAGCCGACAGATGCGGTGTCCAGATTCTTTCTCATTACCTGAAAAAGGGTGGCCTGGGGTGAGGTATGGAGGAAGGCCGGGCTCCAGCTAACCTCAAGAGAAAAAGCCAAGGAACATCCTAATGAACCCCTGGTTATTTTTGCCAGCAGCTGCAAAGAGCTTGACTCGTATTTTTTATATTTACTATAAATAAACAGATCAGATAGTAGTAAAGAAATGGCCACCCAAAGAGCCACAGGGTCATGTTGAATTCATGAAAAATATAAAGTTATATATAACAGAGACAAGCGTTTAAAAAACCGGGAGTATCTCTCACTGTTGGACATGATGTCGGATTAGACTTGGTTTAGAGTCGGCATCTATGTAATTCATTGCTCGTAGTTTTTAGTAGTATTGCTCTTCAGTGATAAACGTGGCCTAAGCTTAAGAGCCCCTGCTTCTCTCGCCCTTTATTGACTGGCCCCTGCCTGTTCCACACTCAACTCTTTTACATTTTAAATCCTCAAGCCTCCAGAGAGCGATGGGGATATATGGTTCCATCTGCTCCAACAGGCTGGCTCATGGCTCAGACGGAGAGAAAGAGACAGAGAAGGAGACATGGTCAGAGAGAGAGAGAGAGGAAGCACAGGGGATGGAGAGAAACACCGACTGACAGAAAGACAGAACGGCTTATTAGAATCTGCCTCTTTTCACTAGTTAGACAGGGACTGAGAGCATAGCCATTTGAAATAGAAGCCAGGACAGGAGTTGGATTAGGACCTTGGGGATCCCTTTCTCTTCCACATTTGCAGTAGCAGCTAGCCCATGTTTAGTCTGTTAGATTTGTGCCAGGTTTTTCTTTCTGTAACAAATGTACTCTTTGTTTCAAGGTAATTCTCAGAATAGCATTATGTTTGTGTGCGCCTCACCCCACATACCATAAGCTACCATGTTTTTGTGTTCCACCACAAATGCCTGATTGTATAGGAGGTGTTTCTCCCTTGTCGTCTTCCTTGAGTTAGTTTAACCCTTCCTTGTGTCAACACTGGCTTTATTCCATTTTACCCTCAGAGACCACACACAGGGTGGTTTTCTGGGTCTTTTACATGCTCTGTTATAAAGGGAAATATTTAAAAAAAATGTCAATATGCACCTTCATCCATGCGCTTCAGTATTAAATAAAGAAAAGCATGTCTATACAGCATAGTGTGGAAAGAAAACACACTTGGATGTGTTTGTGTACTCTGCAGCTGCATGTCCTCATCTCTGTGTTTAGTGGTTGTAGTTTCAAGGGAAAATGATGGCTGACACCACAGTTCCTCAGAAGCAGATTTGCATAAACTGATTTCATAATGTGTAACTGCACAAGTTACAGTGAGGGAAGTTTTGACTAATAACCAAAGAACTAGAATACGTAGGCAAATCCTGTATAAAAAGTGTGTTCAAAGTCCAAGTGCTTTATAGGTTTTTCACCAACTATACAAAAAATCATGTAAATCCGAGAAGATCTATTTTCCTTCTCTCCTGTCCTTAATATGTTCCACTCTTGGTAAGCATTGTGGCTCTTCTTTCCCATGTCAGCCTCAGGAGGGTCCACGCTGGCCAAAGAACTTCACTCCCAGCTCTTTACAGTCTCTAATCTGGCCTGACACCAAGCTGATTTACAATACCCCCTGCCCTAAGCACTGACTGACTAGAGGTAATTGATTTAGAACAGTGGAGACACCTGTTGAATAGTATGATGCCCCTTTAAAATCCCCCTCTTATACAATCCTATACAACAGAGTTTGGTGCAGTGTTCTTCACTTCAACATGCTTATCTGGGGTGCTTTCAGTTTTATTGTATTCTAAACTACGTTATATTTTACAATGCTTGATTCCTCTTGTATATCTGCTCTGTCTGGTTGCTAAAATCTATCCACATTATTTGCGTAGATTGAGCTGAGCTGGAACAACTGCCTCTGTTTGGGCAGCTATTGATCTATGGAGCTCTGTATTTGCCAGTCTTTTCTGCTCACATGCCTTCCCTCTGTTTGTCTTTTACTGGCGGAGATGAGGCTTTCTGCCCAGGGGCTGACTGGGGGTGTGGGTGTGGGGGTTGAAGTCCTTTGCGTAGTGTGAAGAGGGTGGTGGTGGTGGTGGTGGTGGAGGGGGATAGGGGGGGGAGTCCATGCCTTCTGTGCTGCCTGCCTAGTCATTTTATGGGACCATCTGTCCACAAGCAAACCGTCAAGTGCTGACGTCTTAGCTCATCTTTCTTGCCTGACAATGTGAATTTCCTTTTGGTATATATGCACATCTGCTGTTGGGAATGTGTCTCAGTTTATATTGCTAATTTAATGTTTGGCCATAGCGCAGAATTATCCTCAATTATTCAGTAATTCATTTGGAAAAAAGTAAACAACAAGAAATATTAAAGCATCTTTCAGTCTTTGAACTAGGACAAGGGTATATTAGTTTTTAGAGACCATGAACTGAATACAAAGCACCCACTCAGAGCAGTTGACCTAAATAATAACAGATTTTATGAGCTACTGCACTAAAAACAAAGATGTCTACCAATCATTAACAGCAGAACTTATGGGAAGATAAGACCACAGACAGACACAAGTGTGACATAATCTATAGGTTTTTTCCAAAAAGCAGTGTTTAAGCTCTAGCTGCTGCCATCCTGGCGATGCCTGACTGCGCCTAACTCCCAGCTAATCCAAAAATGAGAAAGAGGCGGTAAGCCCGCATTCTGCCAGCTCCCACCTGTCACAAAAACGGGTCCACCCTTTAAGTATGCACAACTTAAAGCCTCGGTACAATTTAAACAGGTGACTAATGTAAAGCTTACAGCTTCAAAATGATCTGTAGAGACTTAAACGTGTTAATTTCTGCTGTACAATGTATAAGGGACCTCAAGTGGCCATTTGAGGAACAGAAAAACAAACGTATGCTCTTCCTGGGTGCTTTAAGAAAAGAGTAAAAAATATCCGCCTATGAGTCACCTTATGGTTTTGTGAATATTCCGTTGTAAATTTTCACACTGAGCTGGTTTATAGTCAGCTGCTTCACACACACTCCATCGTTCCGGGTGCACAGCATTTCTATTACTTGATGAATGTCTGTTTTACATTGAGCCTGTGTTTTGATTTATTGCAGGCCCTTTTGCCCGACACTTTTGTAGTGCAAGCCATTTTCTCCCTTTTGCTCTGCAGTCTCGACAACGCCAATAATCACTCTTCAATAAATTCAAATGGAAGTGGCACTCTGCTATGTCTCTTCTACTCTGTGTAATACATATCAGTGTAATACATATCACCTTTCATTCCCCGGATTGATTTGCAGCTGAAAAGATTGCTAACCCCACCCAGAGGTGATTGTAAATCCCGACTCCGGTAGAAAATTTATGGTGGTGCTTGAGTTTTGTTAAATGTTCATTCAAGCAGACTAAATGCCAATTGACATTGTATCATATGGGTATAGCCTAACGCAGCCCGTATGCAGTCTTCTTGATGAGATGACGCGAGCGCAGCCCTCATGCGTCACACGCCACTCCACGCCACTCTGCGTCACAGATTGTAAATGCCTACATACCTTTCACATAGATCTAATATCGCCTTGATTATCAAACTGTTAAATGAGCGACCTTATGAGATCCATTAAGCCATGCACTCAGGCAGGCATTTTTACGCAGGTGATTAATTGCATAAGTGCCTTCCTTGTGTGTTCCATGTCAGTATAATCAGTGTTTTCTACTTTCTATTGCTCAACTTAAGGAAGTGCACTCGTCTGTTATAGGCATCTCAGTCTCTCAATCTTGTGCTCGGCAGTAAAGCGTTAACAATTAACTTTGTGGAATCGGCTTGTAAACAGAAGTGCTGTAAAACTCGATAGGTCACAGGACATTACCCTTTGTTAGGTGAATTTCAATGCAAGGTCTTGTTGCAGCCCTCTGTAAAAACGACATGCACCATCAAGCCTGTGGATACAGCAAAGGCTTTCAGAGTTGGAGGGAAACCTAATTTGGTTACTTTACACTTTCATTTTACAATACAGGGCTCACCAGCTAGCAGTAATTCTCTTGGGGTCTTGTGGTATGTGTTTGCCACTGAGGTGAGAAAAAAAAAATTTAAAAAAAGGAGCACGGTCTAGTCAGGGTGAGCCTTCTAGGGCATGGAAAACTAATCAAAGGCCAAAACACTGCTGTTGAAATTCAGCTTGTAACTGTGTTTATGGAGCTGTTGCAGGCTGCGCCAACACAAACCTCTCCGGTCTGGGTTTATCACCCCCAGAGACGGCCATGATTAGCTCCCCATGCTGCTGGTAGCCATATATCTCAGCTGTCCCACCTCCCCATGCTCAGGATGACCCATTAAACAGAGATGGAGAAAGAGGGAGAACATGAGTAGGAGGGATGAAAATGATGAAGAGCAGAAATGCTACCTGTAGTTAGTGTAAGTAGTGTTAGTGTAATAGTAGTGTTTACTCAGCCTAGCCTCTCTCTCTCTCTCTCTCTCTCTCTCTCTCTCTCGCTCTGCATTGTCTGTCTGTGGACCACCACTTCTGTATGGGTGGCCACTCCCTTGCCACACACATTCACGGTAATACCTTGAGTGACAGGTCCTTGATGTGGGTGGCAAAAGAGTAAACAAGATAGGTGAGTATTAGGTGTGTTTGTTCCCCTCCCCATTTCAAAAGCTCTTTTGTCCTCCGCAGTTTACCGTTTTATACGTTCCCATCCTGGTGTTTCCCTTTTAATTACTTCACTAAACCTCTTACTCCTCTGTACAGTGCACTGTATAGGTCAGACTCTGTACTGCTGGTAAGTCCCCAGACAGTTAAGCTTCCTCCTCAAAGACTTGATTCTTTATCCCTGTCCTCTCTTTCATGTTGTCTTTATATTTAGTCAGGGTGATCAAGACATAACTTAATGGTGATATCTGCCATAAAGCATAAAATATTTTTAAAAAATGGAGTAATTAACTGGCTAGCGACACGTGAGTGAGACGCTCTAACACATGATCTTGACATATTGACAGATTGAGGACCCAGTGTTGCACCGTAAATTGTGTTCGGCCTGATGGCACACCCTGAATCACCGCTTACATGTCAAGTTTTGTGGAGTAATTCAGTTTTGGCATTGTTGTGTGAATGTAGGTTGTTCCTTGTGAATGTTCCTTGTATGAGGTGATATTGAGCGTAATAACAAATCTTTATTTCCCTACATGATCACACCTCGTTCTGGGTACACAACATAATAAAAATTCTTTTCTTTTTTTTATCTTGACTGCACTAAACTGCTTTGATATGTTCCATCCTTTTTTTATGAAGCATTACTCTTGAGTTTCAAACTGCATTGGTTTAAATCAGGCATTGTAAAAGTATTAAGTTCCTGAATCCATTCCGACGAATTATTTTGAATATTAATTAAAAGACTGCAGTTTCGGGTGAAATTATCTGAATGATCATTTGAGCAGTAATTATTCACTGCTCAGTCTTTTCTCACAGACACGAACCAGACAGAGGAATTAAATCATTACCGAGGCAGAAAGATTCTCATATACTTTCACAAGGGCAGACATCCACCCCTACACGTTGCTACTGTTTTCTCCCACATACTTGAAAACAATGCCTTCCTGTGTGCTCAGCCACTTGTTCACAATTTGGATCACACTGCACCGTCTCCACATTGGCGCCCTGTCCTTCTCTCATATACTGCCACAACAACAAAAATGCACATAGTTTGTCCCGTAGTGTTTGTGTGCAGATGGGTAAAGGGTGGGGTGGGGTGGGGGGGGGGGGGGGGGGGGGGGGGGGGGGACCAGGCTGCACTGGGAAAATAAGTAGGTAAATAAATAAAGAATAATCCTCGCTCTAGGAATTTGTCTCATTGAAGATGAAAAGCATCTGCCTCTCTCTGGCATCTGCTGTGAAAGATATCCCTCCACCGCCAAGGGTTTGGAGCACGGCGAGTAGCCAACTCTATCAGCCTCCCTCACTTTCTCTACCCACTGACGTGAACCAGCGCAGCACTGGCGTACATAAAAATGTGTGTCAAAACAAATTTGTCAGCCAACAAACTTGATGTGAGTTACACTAATTTTGCAAAGCTAACTTGAAGTATTAGCTTGAAATAAAAATGAGGTCTAAATATCTGTAATTCTGCAGCCTGCAGGGAGAGGGGTGTGATCCTGCTCTTCAGCACTCTCAGCAGTGCGTTTGTTATTTTTCTTCTTCTCTGGTCTGCTGCAGCTTAACACACCAACAATAAATGGCTTTCTCATTAGCAGTGAAGGTGAAGCAGCTTTTCGTGGGTAATTCTTCAGACTCCACATGCAGGGAGGAGTATTATAAAGCTTGATACAGCTTGAACTCTCACAGAGACGATAGATGACTGTTGAACGTGTTGTTTGGAAATTCCTTAGATGCAAGGTGTGTTCGTGAATGGGAAATTGGTTTAGCAGACCTGAAAGCCCAGAGGCACATTCCTAAAAGTGACAAACGGCGATGAAGAACTCACTGACGGTGATGTCTGTCTGCTTGCTGTGTCCAGGTGAGGCACCAGGCCTGAATCAAGCACACGTACACAGAGCATTCCTACACGTTGTGTTACCTGGCCGTTTTTTCTTTGCATTGACTTGTCAAAGTCGGTTAAAGGAGAACTCAGATGACGAAAAGCAAAGTGTTGAAATTTTGCTTTGCTAAGATCTCTGACCTAACACTGGGTTTTTTCCTTTGGTCTTGTTTAACAAAGAGGGTGGTCGAAGAGATGCCTGGTGTGTGAGATTTTCTCTTGTTTCCACCCGCATTGAAATAGCCACATGAGTAATGGGGCTGCTCAACACCTCCACAGGGTTAAGACTGGTTTTTCTTTCCCCTTCCTCAAGATACTGGAGGCATTGTGTTCCTGACACCCTAACTTATTTAGCTGAAGTGAACAGACTAAAGCTGACCGGCCACCCAGCAAGCCTTGAGATATATTCCACACACATCATGAGCGGCCTCTTCTTTCTCTCTTCACAAATATCAGCAATCATTATTGTTCAGTCGCCACTGTAAACTGGGCAGCGAGATCGAACAGATGAGCTGTGAATGTTTTCAGTTCGATTCCAATAGGCCTCCTTTTTAAAAGCCTGGTACGGAGCCGTTGTCAGGGAGCTCCTGAAGACAAAGTAGGCTTACTCTAAAAGTTTAAAAACTTTTCTCATTTCAGCTCTTTTTTTTTTCCTGAAGTCCTCTGGAGAGACTGCTTTAATTCCATCAAAAGAGAGATATCTATCCTTACCATATTGTGGTCTCCTGTACAGCATGATGATTACTCATCACAGATGGCCATGGGCTAGAGAATAGGGATAAGATACTTAGTTAGCTCAATTCACGAGGATGCACAGTTACTTTGCTCTTAATAACAATAGACATTGAAACTGGAGGCCATAACAAACGTAAGGCCGTGTATCTGAAGCTTTATCTTCTTTCCTTATGATCTAATTCCTAAAAATACAAGGCGTTTCCTTTCTTTGTGGAGCAGCCTTTTGTTTTGTGTGTCTGCTCCGGAGAGAGCTTTCTTGTTTATTAGTTTGGTTAATTATGGTTAATTTGTGGTACACCTGCTGCTGCTGCTTTGTTGACCACTCATGACCCCTCCTCCCCGGCCGTCCCTGGGGTATGTGTTGTATGTTAAATGTTTATGTATGCATGCATGTTGTCATGCTATGAGATCATGGCACTTAGTGTGATTTGAAACCATCTGGAAGACACCAGTTCTCAATTTCCTAATGGGGGAACATTAAGTGGGCGGTGGTCCTCGGGGAGTGCTGTTTAGGAGGTCCTCTGGGTTTTTAACTGATCCCCACTGTGAGAGGGAGGGTGGCTGAGGAGCTTAAGCACACGTCCTGACCTCCTCTTTGTTCTTGTTATCCCTTTTTTTGTTTTTTCCCCAAATAATGTCCCTCTGTAGAAGTGAGCTGCATGTGTTTTCCACCTCGTCTCCTGATGTGCTTTGCGGGTTACATTCACTTCGCTTGTATCTTCCTCTGCCCCCGAGCAGGATTTGTTGTGGGTATTAGGTGCCTTGTTGAACGCATCCAGAGATCTCCAGCGTTGTGCGTTGTTGTTTTCTTTACAAGTGTACAACATTTCTGTCTCTTTTGGTTGTTGCTTTTGAAATTCCTGCTCTACTGTGTTGTTATGCTCATTCAAATATATGCAAATGTATGGTGAGTTTGAATACTAATGTTTCTGCACCCCTGTTCTGCATGTGTTTGCTCTCCCAGGTGTTAGTCTTTGATCCTGTCAGAGTGGGACGTGTCTAGCAGGGGACTGAGGAGGAAGCAGTGCCAACTTGGAACATGGTGCCTAATATTCACCTGGCAGTGCCCCTCCTGCCCAGAGGGGCGTTGCTGTTCCTGCTTCTACTCAGCTGCATGGTGCTTTCCTCACAGGCAGACAGTAAGTAACCTCATTCACCTGTGAAGTTTTGCTTTTGTTTCCCTGCAATCTGCTCACGCACAGTAAGCACACTACAATAAGTATTTCCACAGTGGGAGCATTGGAGCATCTAATTTGCTACACCTATAGGGAAAATTGGACACAATGGTAGGACGTTTCTGTGAGAATAACTCGGAGTATGTTACCATATTCAGAGATCAGTGGAAACCTGCTTCATCTAACAGCGCTGACATAGTGAGTCTAACACACTACAGTAGTGCATATTAACTGAATATATTGTTTGCACACTGTGCTGCATAGAGCTTCTTTCTAAATGGATTTCACTTTTTTTTTTTTACATTTCATGTGTTCTGTGAATTCCAGCCAACAGAAATAGCAGCTTGTCTAATGCATGTCCCCAAGCATAAAGAGAGCTTTAGCATCTGAGCTAAAAATAAGCATACAATGCAGACAGTGAAGGCCTCTGTGCCTGGTTGTCAATCTGAATGTCAGTTGTGGCTGGAAGACGTAAAGTGCGTCACCACAGCCAAGAAGCTCTGCCCTGCCAGAGATGGGGTCAGGGGCAGAATTAATTCAGCACATGACCTCACCTATAGTCCTGTCACAGGGTCACTGTAATTCAATTATACACCAGCTCCTCCCTCGTTCCCTCACACGACCACACCGACTGCTCCGTCCTTTCAAACATGTATCAGACGGGGCTCGGTTTTCTGTACCCTTTGCCTCCTCTCACTCTAACACCTACTGTGTTATCATCCTCGTCTCTCGCCGTGTGTCTGCACTTTTGCACAGTATCACTGTGAGCTTGACCTTGCAGAAAAGTTTTGCTGTCCTGTCTCTTTTCTTGTGGTCTGGCAAGACTGTCTTTGCTCTAGTTGTAATTTGATCAGACCAAATCAAACTTTGACTGAGGCAGTTGTGCTTAAGTAAGATGTTAAACATTGGATCCATCCACAGACCTGGATCCGACCAAACCAACCAGTCCTATTAACAACCAATGAAGAATCGAAATAGGAATAATTGATGTGAAAGAAATGAATTCAATAGCTGTGAGAGCATCTCTGTGAGGTCATGATATGCTGTATACCTGCACTTTTCTATGCCTGGCTTTTTAATTGCAGCCAAGGGAATGAAGTAAATTGATTCAATTGCCTGTGCTTTTCAGAGATTATCAAGTAGAAGGCATAATGTCATGGGGCTTTGAAGATATTAGAAAGAAAGATATTACTTAAATATGCCGAGTCTGTCAGATACCTGCAGCTCAGAGTGAGTTTGGATGAGTCCTTGATTATTATTATTATTATGCAGTCTCTATTTGCCATTTTCCAGAGGCAAAGATACACACACAGCAGACTAGCTTGTGTTTTTGCTGTTTTTCCAATCTAGGAACAATGAGTTAACGTGTCATGTGTAGTAACTGTTTTTAATCTAGTGTTTGAGCTTTCTGCTTTCTGGCTCCTTCACTCCTAGATTGCTCAGGTCTCTAATTTGAGTTATCATATCATTTGCGGATAAAAATGGAGCATTTTAATTAAGAGACTCTGATGTGACAAGCTGGCACAAGCGTTCTTATTGAAGGTACACCCAGAACACTGTTACATGAACACAAGTGAAAAGATGGAATTACGGCTTGGAAAAAAAAAAAAAAAGCCTTTCTGGTCTGGTCTGGGGTTAATCTATGGTTGTAGTCAAATGTAAGCACACATGGGAAAC
Source organism: Parambassis ranga (assembly GCF_900634625.1). NCBI lineage: Eukaryota > Metazoa > Chordata > Actinopteri > Ambassidae > Parambassis > Parambassis ranga. The sequence goes on along the minus strand of NC_041037.1, from coordinate 2,617,819 downwards.
AGCCCTGCACTTGTATTATCCAGACTGTAAAGCAAACAGACATAGAATTAAAATAAGCCAGTTGAGGGGGCAAAAATAACACCTACCACTAATGTCAGGGTTGTGTGCGTTCAGTGCCTATAATTTGTATGCAACTTAGTTATGTGAACTTGATACTTCTGGTCTGGATTTCCTGTATTACAGGGCAGACAGCAGACAGATATTATGGGTGGGGTTCCTGGCAAGGAACATGGGTTCAGCCTGGTGTCCTTGTCTCCACCTTGAAAAAAAAAAAAAACTTATGAGAACCAACACGTAGCAAACATGTGTCTTATATGTGTGTAAGAAGTGCTGGTTATTGTTTTGGTAGGTTATTGCTTGCCGGTGGCTGCATCTCAAAGGTTGTTGTCACACTGTTTGTTTGACTTATGATGGTGCAATTCATCATGATTTAGCAGCACAAATAAGTACAAGAAACCCTCCACCAGCACTATCAGTGGCATTATTCATCTTATATTATCGAGTGGGCACACAATACAGTGTGATTACTCTGAGTGCTGATCACAGACGTCCCATCGATCCCCAGGGAGCTCAGCCTAATCAACCAGCTCTATACAGCCTCCTTATACACAATAGGCCAGTGGCCCACAAGGTCAGCTTCAAAGTCACACATACCCAGCACTTAAATGTAATGGTTATCTTTTTGTAGGGCTGTCATTGTGAGTTATTTCATTGGCTTTAATAAGCTTTTGATGTATGTGTCTGCTCACATGTTCTAATCTTTTGCTCGCTTTTCATGTGAGGTGCACGACCACCGAGGCCTCCTTTGTACCTGGATCAACTGTTTGTACTCCCAGTGGCAACATAATTAAGTTTAAAATTACTTTTTATAACAAATCACTGCTACTTTTTAGTGTCTTATTTCTGACCCTCCATGTGCAGCCATCAGATTAACTGCAGGGTATTTGACTATTTTGTTGCCGTTGTGTTTCTTTATTGTCCAAATGTTAGACTTTAAACACGATGTTTCCCAGGAGAGACTACGGCTAAATATATGTTTACTCAGAATGTCCCTCAATAGCCTGACATTACATGAGATAATCTTTGGAGATTGATTTGGCAATTTCTCGAGAGCTCTTACAATGGACGTGCCAAAGTGGTTTGGAGATGGGTGACCAGATGGGGGGGCTCGGGTGGCTGGAAATTGAATTGTATTTTTAAGTGTCCATATGGTCACCCAGTTCAAAAACTGACAGGGGCAGAAATTGATTCTTTTTTAATTAAAAGTAACCATATCCACCTTGGAGAGCCACTCGGAGAGTAATGCAGTTAGCACACAGCTGTGGTCCACACACATCACCCAGACAGGCAGGCGTGCTGAGAGAATGACAGAGACACGCTGAGCCGAACAATAGGAAATGCACTCCAGGAGAAAGCAGCATATATGGGAGAACAACATCTGCAAGATAAAAGGTTGAAAAGAGAGTGTTCTAGAGGTTGGAGAGAGAGATTTGATGGGAAGTTGTTTTTATAAGCCAGTGCAGCAATGTCAAGAATGGAGGGAGGAAAGGGTGCTCGGAGGTTAATGATGTGAGATTAATAGTTTAATTAGGAAGCTCAATAGCAGGGCCAGAGGCGGCCACCCAAACCCCTCTGCTCTGTCCTGGTTTCAGCAGTGCCCCCGGATGACAGGCGGTTCCTGTTGTCCTGTGTCCTTCCAGAAAAGGGCAGACGGAGAAAGACATTTCTGTTTTTATTGACAAGAAACAGAAACTAATGTTCTGTTGTGCATAGTCGGCACAGATTCTAAATATTTGGCATAGTTTAAGACCATGAAGAGATGGTAAGATTCAGGGTGGCACGCCGCCACACACTCCTGTGTTGTTTACTTTTGGAACATCCTCTAAGGTGCATTTAAAGGCATTTAACTCAACCCAAACAGCCTGTGGACATGGAGCAGAATAAAACAACGTTGAATCTCAAGTGGGATCTATTTCATGGGTAAATGGTCAGCTCAGCTTTTCAAAGATGTGCAGTCATAACGGAGGAAACAAAAGATCACGTGGGCACCTTTAGAGCCAGGATCTTTTTTTTTTTCTTTTTTTTTTTTTCAAGTGTCCCTGCCGTAACATCATTTAATTTTACCCCTCAATTTTGGCTAGTGGAAAGTTGAATTACTTAAGGAGTTCCAGGCCATGTGGGTGAGACGATGAGAACAATGGTTGGGGCTCTTTGTGGTCTCCGGGGGGAAGGCTAATCTAGGGGAGGCAAATTAATGAGGTTAGTGGGGTCGCAGGGTGTGTGTGTGTGTGTGTGTGTGTGTGTGTGTGTGTGTGTGTGTGTGTGTGTGTGGTGATGGATGATGAGCTAACCCCAAAATGGAATTTCTGAAGAAGCTAGGAGCTATCTGTGCAGCTGAGCCCCCCCCCCCCCCCCCCCCCCAACAAGCCAGCACCTCCTGGGATCACTTAACAATCTCCCCACATTGGTCTATTACCCGAGCCAAGGTTGGACTGTACCTCCCAGCATTAACAAAGCGCCCCCTCCACCACCGCCTCCACACCAGTTGGACTGAATCTCCTTTCGTGCTCCCACAGCAACTTTAGAGGAGTACCTTGGATCACAAAGGTGTCACGCACTTTACTTATTACACGTGTTTTTTTTGCATGCAAGTGTCCCCAGGTTGACGCCCACACATGCCTTCAGATGCAACAGTCAAACCGCTCAGATTCATGACAGCACAAATGAGAACATTTCATCAAGCGAGCCAAATGAACATTGGAGGTGATGTTGCCGCAGGCTTATGCAGATGAGCTGGTGCAGTTCAGCTGACACATTAGCAGGCTTCTCTTTGTATGTTAGGATCACGTACATACTGTATATATAAAAGGAGCTTGTTCACCTGAGATTCAGGCTGATTCTGCATGTTACATCTGCATTCTGTGGCAGACTATGCATTAGTTGTTTTCAGATAATGACACAGTGAGTCACCAGGCAGGCAAAAGAAAAACAAAAAAAAAATGCCCTCATTTCAAAACTGTAATTTGAAACAGCTTGTTGCAGCAAAAATAGTTTTATTCTGAGAGAGCATGACAATAAACCCGTCTTTATTCGGTGTTAAAACGTACCTTACAGGAATCAGGTGGTTTCAATGGAAGTAGTGAGTCATCTATGACTAGATCTAGGTTAGGCACTAGTTTAAACACCACCAGTAATGTAACACCTCAGACTCCCAGCTGTGTGATACCACCCACATCCTCTCCACCACAAAACAAGACACAATAATGCATTTATTCTTGTATATTTAATTTTTTTTTTTAAACAGTTGTTTTTAATGCCCACTCCAAGCATCGGTCACCTATCCCATTTTTCCTTCAAATGTCACATATTGACAGACAGTGAAGAAGAGAGAGGGAGCAGACATGAGAGTTGCCTCCCTCGTTCATAATCGGCTTGAGAAGATGAAAGCCATTACATTAATGTTGCTCACACTGGGAAGAGAGAAGTGAAGGGTAATTGCACTTAGAGTTCTTTTTCTTCTCCACTGTCTTGAATAATTCAGAGAAGGCTGGAAGGCCTGATAGAAAGCTCGTCTCTGTGATCCGCAGGGGTACTGAAAGTTTTTCTTTTTTTCTTCTCTCTTCTATAGGTTTAGACATTTTGTCTTAAGTACAGTGTCTCTAATGATGAATCGCACATTACTCCTGCGATTTCACTTAAGTTCTGATAATGTCTATAAAGCTCTATCACTCATCAGCCACCATCATTCTAAAAAAAAAAAAAAAAGTTTCTGGCGTCTGCGTTATCGTAAGTGAATGCGACGTGAGCCGACTGTTAATGAGTCAGAGAGGAGCAACGTTTGTCGGGTTTGATTCTAGGGTTTTCTCTGAGAATCTTTGTCTCATACAGAATTCATTTAGGCGAAGAAAATCATCTAATCTATACAACTTCTGATACCTGTGTGTAGTTCAGACACTTGTTCTAGTTGATTAATCAATTATTCAGTCAACAGATAAATATTTGAAGCCACCCTTTTTTGATTTTTCTTACATGAAAGTACGATTAAAATCATTCTTTGGGGCTTCAAATGTCATCACACCACCCCGGTTGTTATGCTGTGTGGCCACTTCCACTCGGGACACATCTCTCTTTGCTCAGATGTAGGCTCAGGTTGCAGGTGTTACCACACTTAACCTGTGTAATCTGTGTTGTTTCCTTTGTACAAGTAGTTGGAGTCGAGCCCTATACCAGCTATAATTACTGCACTGATAACAACTGATGACAGTCATTTTATGAGCTGATTAGCTTCAGATGACCTTGTTTTTATTCCTGGTCAGACAATATGTTAATGTTGGAAAAATGGAAAAAATGATAATTTAATACAATAATCTGCGTGTTAATTGATAATAAAAAATGCAAGGAGCAACGCAGCAGCTATTATCCTGCCTCATTTTGTAAACATTTGACAACGTTAAGATTCATATTCATCTAAAAACTGAGGAATATAAATAAATCATCCTCACCTGCGAGAGATTATGTACGATCTCCACACATACATTGTATTATGCGTCATGTACACATGTTGTTTCTGCAGGAAAAAAACAAAAAAACAAAGACAATGCTTGAAGGTGTTCAGCTGTAACGCAGAAATGCAGATAGCACACATGATGTTTATTGATATTAAACAAACAGCATGAAGTGCAGTTGACTTTATCGGGGTAAATAACTTGCAGGGGAGGCGGCTTTATATGGAATTAATTGCAAACAAGTTGCCTGCTAATGGCCTGAAAAGGCCTTAATGGAAGTATTCCATTAAAACAACCAGTACTGATGCCATCAGACAAATTTCCACTAAGTGTTGCCTCATGAAAATGATAACTTGCTAATCCATTATTAATAGGAATGAATGGTTTTCTCTCTGCCGTGTGCATATCGATCCCTGATACTCTACACTGCAGAGTAGCTCTCGCTGGGCACTCTGGCAGGCTTGGGAATACACTAATTGTTAGCCACACAAGTGCCATTTACGCGACTCTCCCTGCTGTCTCTGCTTTTATTACAAGCTTTACTCCGAGGGGGGAAAAATGGTAGCTACACAGGAGAAAAAAAAAACCACAGTAACACTGCGCTGGATTAATATTTCAACACGTTTCTGCTTTATCCACCTTACATGAAGCCCACCTGACTCGATCATTAGCCCATACTTAAGACCAATTTTCTTGTTGGCTTTGACAGAGTTGATTTCTATCCCGGTATTGACAGGTGTTCCTGCTCAGCTATCACAACACATTTGTCTGGTGAGAAATCTGCATTGGAGTTCAGGAACCTTTCATCTCTCTAATGACCTCAGACCTCACAAATACTGCTGCAGGCATCAGGGTAACCGAGAGGAGCTGTTTAATCCCCCCCACACACACAGAGCAATCAGCAGCCTTCGGGCTCCCTCGGTGCTGTCTAACACCAGGATCTATGCAGATTTAGCTGCACTCAGGGGTCAGATTTAAATTCCACATCGCTTCCATGATTTTAAATGACAAAGATCAGAAATACTATAAATGACTTGCTGCTACTGTGGTTGAACTTTATATCGCATGTTATGAACACCTGGCATTAAAAGCGATTGCATTCACTTCCCTAATAACCCTGCATTTCTTTAATTATGTCTATCAGGACGTGTGGTGGCAAAAAGGAAACACCCATTAGTCTCGGTAAATTGGGTGTAGTGTCTTTTTTTTTTCTTTGATTATTTAATTTATTCCATTCATTATTTTTAAATAAAAGCCTTTTTGCTCTAGTGAGGCAAAAAAAAATGTTTCTTTGCTTTCCACCATGTTTGTGCACATCACTTTTTGATCTTTCTGCTGCATCCACTTGCCAATTAAATCCAGTAGTTTAAATGATGCTGCTGCTTTCCTGCTTTGATTTTAAGCTAAGATTGTCAGTAATTAGATCAACTCTGTAATTTGGCCTAAAAGTCTGGTAAATCTGGAGCGTTCAGGAGCCTGGTAAACCTCCAGTCCTGAAAAAAATGCTCCCGTCAGTTTGAGAACGTTAAAGCCTTGTCACAACAGGAGTTTTGACTGCGATGTATGAACGCACAGAAAGAGTTGAGGCTGAGAGAAGGATTTGCATAGGTAGGCTTATGTGTTTTCCACTTCGTCCCCTCCATTGTTTTCATGTGACAACTGTCTGACAGCCAGGAAAATGGGACACGGGCAAGGAAAAAAAGGTTGAGTCTGGATTTTGTCTCTTTCTCTCTTTCTCTCTAAGAAAAGAAGTGACAAACCCAACAGTTTGATATCCTCTCTGCCACAGTGGCGGCGCAGTGATTGGAGGAACACTAACTCCAGTCCAGAAATAAATGCCTTTGCCCTCTCGTTGCAGTGTGTTAGGACCACTATTAACCCCATGTGGAAGTCCGGGGTTTAAGGTCACCACAGACCTTTCTGAGATGTTGCGATTTAATCCTTGGTGAGGTCGGGATTAATGATGGACAGCTCCAAAATTTGCCATAGTTTAGCCTGTGAGTCACGGGTCAACTATCGAAATTCATGGGAAGCTGGTTTAAGAGGATTAATACTGGAAAGGCTCAGAGAGGCCAGTTTACCCTATTCCTCTGTTTATCCCCCCCAAAATCCTTATGATTTCTAAGGTCCAGCGCTTCCTGACTTTGTGGCAATACGTCAGCTTACATCCTTTAATTTGAAGCATGTGCAGAGAACTGTTTTAATGCTGCCTGATCTCCATTTGAGCAGCAGAGTGAAAAGCCCTCACATCCATTTAAATGCAACTGCTGTGAGCAGATGTTAGCAGCAAGTCTTGGAAGTCAGATTGGTGATAATCAGGTCTTGAGGATTCCAACTCACCACCCATGCACGCACTGATGCATGCTCAGGCATAGCTTATCAGGTTAGAATTGTTAACGCTGCCACCTGCATGTCTGTCACACTCACATTCTCACACTATACAAGAGGATTTATCACCATGCTGTTGCAGAAAAATCATTGTTTAAATGTCAGGTGGGTGGAGGAACTAAGGCTGCTGTGCATTACCAAGCATGCACTGCCTGCATTCTTACCCTGTTGTGTGAGGGTTTGTAAATGACCAAAGGAGTTGAATCTATTATTACACACTAATATGACAGTTATGGATTCCCCACTAGCACACACATGATATTTATGTCATTATTTTGCCTTCTTTTCTTAGTACAGTGCCTCTTTTCTATCATCACTGCGCCTGATGCACACCTCTCTATGTCAAGTGTATGCAGCGGTTTATGATATATGATACTATATATATACCATATATTTGCTATTGTCAGGTCATAAATTCGTCAAGTAATTGTCTTGAGCAATGTCTGACCATAAAATAATACAAAACACACAGATGTTACCTTCATATAATTTGCTCTATTTATATCTGTCTATTTAATGAGTGGCTAAGGTAGCTGTTTGAAAAATCTGTTTTAGCTTAATTAAAATGGTTAAAATCTGTAGTTTATTTGATCTAATTTCATTCTTTTAAGTCAGGAAGTCTCATATTCAAATGTTCTGAAACTAAAAACTAATAAAGGCTGAGTATTTAAAAGAAAAACAAAAGATTTTAAGTTGAACAGCACAGTAGTTTCTTTATTTCCCATCAAGGTGTTACACATGCATGCACGCCTCACTGCCTGCAGGCGTGCAGTATTCTTTTTTTTTATTATTATATATTACTGTGTTGCTTGAAGAATGCTCCCCTGCAGAAACATCCTTGAGCAAGGTCGACCAGCACCACCTCTCCTCCTCTAACTGAGTTATAACAGGTGGACCTGGAGTCCCATCCGCAGCTGAAAATAGCGCAATGCTATGCTAACTATACATTGACCTCCCAGCCAACCTTCCTTATCCAATGTTATATTAGAACACATAAAAAGAGAAGAATGGTGGCAGCCATTGCTGGTTGTTCCCCAGCGCGTGCTCAGCGAGGGAAGGCTGGCGTCTCCTTTGTGTACACAGCGTAATGATTTACCCCTTTGTGTGCGTCTCCGTGGGGCAGTCTGCTCGTCTGTGGTTTAGGTGTTCCCCACCTCCCTCTTTAAAGACTCTGGAGATGAAACAGGAGCTGACGGAGCTGGTAATAAGGACATTGTGTCATGTCGCTGAAACCAGGATTATGCACATCTGAGGCTGTAAAATAAACATAAAACATGGCGGCTAAAGCGCGGAGCTAAGGTTGCGCTTATTGTAGCATCGTGTCAGCTTTGACAGGCTGCCGATAAAACACACACGTTATTGTCATATGCACAATGATGCTGGGTGTGGTGCTCTGTGAGGCCCTGAAGGCAAACAAGGAGAAACACTGTTGAAGGCGTTCACTAAGGTAGTCTGCTCTGTTGTGTCTCAGAAGCCGTTACAGAATCAAAACATTGCTGTTGTCTTGGTGCTCTTTTCCGTGACTGACTGTCCTGTTTCAAAGCAGAGGTGATAAATCGAACATGATACAGTGACAGACAAAGGCTGGATGTTTCTCCCATGACTGAGCTGCAGGTGTGTGCAGCAACAATGCCTGTGTGAGGTTTCTCATGGTTGCCTTTGTGTGGAGAAAATGATACCCTCAGATAACCAAGTTTTACATGCTGATGTGGCAGAGGCACCACAGTACCATCACCTTCACCACTCCCTCCTCCCTTCTGCTCTGCTTCTCCCTCTCCCTCGACTCTCTGCCTGTGTTTTCCTGCCATTAACTTCCCCCCCCCCCTTTGCTTCATCTTCCTCAGGCATGCCAAGTTTTGTCAAATCCCCTGATGACCAGACGGGCATCTCGGGCGGAGTTGCCTCGTTTGTGTGCCAGGCCACCGGGGAGCCTAAACCCAGAATCACCTGGATGAAGAAAGGCAAGAAAGTCAGCTCCCAGCGCTTCGAGGTGGGCACTCACGCGTGACTTTCACGCCCCCGAAAACTCGCACACTTACCACATGTATGCACGTAACACAGGCAGACACAAAGACAACACACATGTTTCAGGCATGGGCTTTAGACTTTTTGTAAGCTGCTCTCATTAAGACACTCTCACAACACACACACACAATCAACAGTCCTGCTATTGAGCAACACACCAAGTCTTCTTCAAGCAAAACCAGACAGCCCTCTCTTCTCTTTAATCTCCCTCCATCGAGATTTATATAGTCTGCTTCATCTCTTTCTGTCTTTTCACACCCTCGTCCTCCCCCTTCTGTTCCTCAGCTACACCATCTCTGGCCATACACGCTCTTGATGTATTTCCCCTCCCTCTTTTGAACCCATATAAACAGAAGGAAATGCCTTAGGTTGGAGCTCTTGCCGCTTCTGATCAGTCTTACCTCTGTAACATAATGTTATGTGGTAGCTGGAGGGGTGACTGTAGGTTTGTTCCCCTGGTTCCTCGGTGTGAAACTTGTTGTGCTTCTGTTTTTTTTGACATGATGCCATATTATTCCAACAGATTTGATGTTTAGGAGAACATAGTGGCAAATTTATAAGCAGCAAAACAAATGTCTGTAAGTTATTCTTACAGCAGAGCTACAAAAAAAATCATGAAAATGTTAATCTGTGGGTTTTAATGTGCTTTATTTATATCTTGCAATAAAAAAAAGGAAGAACAGGCCTCTAAAAAACAACAACCTGCCCTTTCACTTTGCCTTGGCTCTCCCAGGTGATTGAGTTTGATGACGGTTCGGGCTCCGTACTGCGGATCCAGCCACTGCGCACACACAGAGACGAAGCCATTTACGAGTGCACCGCCACTAACAGTGCTGGCGAGATCAACACCAGCGCCAAGCTTACGGTGCTTGAAGGTAAGATAAGTCTTTTTTTTTTTTCCACTTGGTTTCTCTTAATCTTACTTTCAACCCACCTCTCTTTTCTCCTTTTCTCTGCTACTAGTGGATTTTGAAGCTTTTATTCCACTATATCCACTATATCTATATAAATATGAGTTTTTAGCTTAATAATTCATACATAAACATTTACCAAATCTCTGGATTCCTGGTTTTTGGCTGTTTCATGGAGGAGCAGCAGATATATCTTAATGTAAGCTCCACAGAGTGGAAAGAAAGTGCAAGGAATGCGTTTTTAAATAAGATAGCACACCGTTCAGCAATTCAGCAAATGTGTGACCACAAGTCTTGTTATATTTTGACAAATATGTGCTGTTTATTGGCTATAATGCAGTATTTATTTTGTCACCTTCTCTATGAGCCACTTAGCCTTGTCTGAGTCTGCTCTGAAAAATATAATCAGTGCAATAATTAAAGAAAATACGCAGCTCTGCACCTGTGTGTGTGTGTGTGTATATATATATATATATATATATATATATATATATATATATATATACTGTTAAAAAATATATATATATATATATATATATATATATATATATATATATATATATATATATATATATATATATATATATATATATATACTGTTAAAATATATATATATATATATATATATATATATATATATATATTTTCAGTTTTATATTTTAACAGTTTTCAGTTGCCTGTTTTCCACATGTAGGAATGACCGCCATGCCTGCAGGCTAGTTTGACCTCCATGGACCCGCTTTCCCCTCTTGCTCATGGGGTTTATGTATGTGATTTATGTGGACAGAGTTTCTGCACCTCTCCCTGCACGGTCCTCCATTTCACTGTGATCACTGCGAGTATGAATTTCTTCTGTAATTGATTGTAATTTTTGTCATGTGGCTGCTGGTCGCTGCAGGAGTTGATTTCATTAGAAACTTGCAAGAAAGAAAAAAAAAGGAAGCTCCAGAGGTAGCCAGAGGGAGGATTATGGCCCTCCATAGCCATTACACTGGCATTAAAGCAGATCCCCTCTCATTCAAATACAGCCTTTCCCTCCCCTGTTTGAATCCCAACGTCTTACACCCACCCGTTCCTTTTTTCTCTGTCCATGCTGGTTTGATGATATCATCGACTGGGCTTGCGTAATCTTCCTGAAGGGACTTTTGTCCAGTGCAAAGAAAGGTTTTCCTTTTTTACCTCAAATTTGCACTGTAACATGAAGAGTGCTCTCGCCTGCAGAAAATAACAGCACTAACATGACAAGGAGCTCATATGAATGAGACGAGATTAATCATAGCGGTCGTGTCGAGGGTCCAAACGGGCCTCTAAGTTCTGATTAGTGATATGGACAACAGTCTTACTCAACAGTGAGCAACTGTTCTCAGCAGCAGACGTGCTTCGCATGAAGTTGTCTTGTCTGTGATCCTGAGCTCATTGTGATCGCTGCTGAGCCAACACACACAACTGATGCTTTTATCTATGTACGCTCTATTGTATGCAGACTAACAGACATGAGAGTTCTAGCTGTGGTTTTTTCTTTGTGTTATTGTAAAGAATCCGTTTAACACTACTGGCTTTTCACATGTAATGATTATAGCTTTTAATAACACTTCAAGGGAATAGGACAGGAAGTCTTTGACACCATTTGACATGAAATAACACACAAAACTACAACATGAAGAGTCGTAAAACAAAGGAGCTGCTTGCATTAAAGGTAGGGTAGGAGATTTTGAAAACTCAGTGAGAGTCAGCCAGATTTGGAAAGTAAACACACGCCCCTTTCTCTCGGAGCTCACCCCGAAGCCACGCCTCCCAATCACATGGACGCACATTACCTGAAGACGAGTCTGTGACTTCGGCCATCATGCACGTACCTCTCTGGTGCACGCAGAGCAGGAAGAGAGTGACAACCAGCCAATACTCCACGCAGGGTCCACCCGGAGGATTGGCTGGTGTTTTTAGTGTTTTATAGCTTCCACAGATGATTCATATTCTTCGCTTTAATGTAAAACTGCCGAACTAATTGGTTGCTATCGGATTGTAAAGAGAAGTTACACTAATTTAACAAAATTGAATCAGAATGAAATCTCCTACCCGACCTTTAAGCAATATTGATGATGATGAATAAGTAGCAATGAGGGATCCAACCAAATATAAACACCTGAGTCTGCATGTGTAGTCAGAGGTTAAAGACTTTCACTTCACCGTTAAGAGTCTCACAAACCTGCCAGTCACCACAGCTGCAAACATGTTGACATTCCGACCTGTGAGTACACACACACCCATCTTTTATTTTGATCTCAGCCACTCACATGTAAAGTCCCGTGATTGCATCTTTTCACAGTTGTGATGCTATCTTTGTTGACACAGCCTGTCTGCAGACAGACAGACAGACAGACAGACAAAGACCTGCCAAAAGGGCTCAGAACCGCCTCGACTATTAGAGAGCACACTTTGTTTTGATGACATATGCAGACAGACAGTCAGACTCACGAGGTGGATGCCCTACCTGTTGCGCTATCGTGGCAGGTTACAATGCATCCTCATAAAAAGTGTGGACAGCTGCTCTCAGCCTACAAACCTCTCCTGTGTTACCTGCACAGAGTGAGATGGCAGACGGCCAAAGTAAACAAGTTGCTGGTGAAGTCTTTGTCAAACCTTTGGCAACGCAAACAAAGGCAGATATTTATTCCTGGACCTGAACTCCAATAGGACGTTTCCAGGATGTTTGGTGTGTGTGTGTGTGTGTGTGTGTGTGTGAGCAATCGGATAAGAACGATGCTATCAACTCACAGAGTGTGAAGCTTGTTGCTATGACGCTGTGACTTTTGTTTATAGTTAGCTCAGCATTTATTATCATACAGCAACAGTTTTCCATTGTTATTGTTTTTAATGCACTCACAGAGAGGAACAGAAGCGCACATCATATTTCATCAAAGTAACTCTTTGAATATGCTCGTCCACAAGCCTGAGGATGAGCTGGACTTAGAGCATGTTAATACAGTCACGCATCCACACAAACCCACAACCGTCATGCATATTCAGTGACACAAACACACATACCCTTACGGATCAATGACGTCAGCAGCGCTCTATTTTTAGACCATTGTTCGTAGCCTAGTGATACATCAAGTTCATATCAGCAGCGCCGCACAAGAAAACACTGGGGCAGCACCAAACAGATGGAGACTAATGATCCTCCTCCTTAATGGGGCAGTGGTAGCCTGAAGGTTTCAGAAGAGTGTTGATTTTTGTTTGTTTGTTTGTTTGTTTGTTTATTTATTTATTTATACATTTTGAAGAAAGAGACTGAGAGACCGGCGAAGCTTCTCTAAACTTAATTCACTGTCCTTGAGCAAGGCATAGCACCGCAAAGCTGCTTAATGAGTAGCTGAGCATTGCTGAAAAACATGTCACGTCCCAGCCAACCTTCACTGAATAAATCAAAGTTGAAAAAATGACTTCATAAGCAAAAACGTCCCGAAAGAAGGCAAAAAAAAAAAAGTACATGTGACTTTGCATCTGCATGAAGTTGACATAATAGATTGGGCACCCCCATCCAGAGAGGCAGTGAGAATGGTGAATTCATTATAGCACTAAGTCGATCTGGATTATAGGTTTTAGCAGAGCAATGGAAGGTTGAGCGTTAATTATGATTATTTCATATACTGCCTCTTTTATTTTGTTATGCCAATCCGGCAAAATATGGATTATGACAGACACACCAGTGCAGCTTTACTGATGCTTTCAGTGCTCTGTACTATTTAAAGGGAAGTATCAGGGTTCAGGAGAGCGTTTCAGTGCCTGGATCCCTTATGATGCCAGTCCTGCATGGAAATACAAACACTGTGTTCACTGTTTTATTGGTTGACCTCACTGACAGTCACAGTTTTTGAACATTTTTCAATTTTTTAGTCACCGTTGACTCGTTTTGAACACAATCCTGGCATGAAGATATTTACATGTTACATGTTAGTTTTTAGGGCCCGAGCACCGAATGGTGCAAGAGCCCTATTGAAACCCTTAGGATTATTATTTTTTTTTTTTTTTTTTTTTTTTTTTTTTTTTTTTTTTTTTTTTTTTTTTTTTTTCCCCCTCCGAGATCGCATTTTTGGAGGCCTTAACATGCCCAAAAACTCACCAAACTTGGTAGAAAAATTCATTCGCCCGAAAAATTTTGAAATTTGCTGACTTTTGAAATGCACATATAAAAATGGCTCTATAGCGCCCCCAACGCGTAGCCCCTCTGGCCGGTTTGACACAGGATTATGAAAATTGGCACACATATGTATCACCTCAAGACGCACAAAAAAGTCTCTTGGACCCCCCCTCCAAACCCAACAGGAAGTCCGCCATTTGAAGGTTTGTGGCCATTTTTGGCGATGTGTGACCCTGCTGCCAAACTTTTCACGCCTCGCATACTTCAACGGATTGAGCTGAAATTCGCCGTGTCCACTCAGGACACCATAGGGAATAGACGCATTCCAAAACTCTTACAAAAGTCTGACGGTGTGGCCGGGGCGTGGCCTCAAAGTTTGACCATTTCTGAGGACACAGAAAGTCTCTATAACTTCTTCGTTTTCTGTCTGATCTGTTCGAAATGTCACATGTATGATCAGAGTCTGACCCTAAACACATCTATACAACAATATTGAGGCTTTGACAGAGCGCCACCTACTGGCTACACAAAATGTTGTGTTTTCATAGGTTTTTCTGCCTGCCCCTGTGGCCTGTTTTGCGTAGGGTCACGAAAATTGGCACACATGTGTATCACCCCAAGATGCACAAAAAAGTCTCTTGGACCCCCCCTCCAAACCCAACAGGAAGTCCGCCATTTTGAAATTTCTGTTAATTTTTGGCGATTTGTGACCCTGCTGCAAAACTTTTCACGCCTCGCATACTTCATCCAAATGAGCTAAAACTCACTGTGTCCACTCAGGACACCATAGGGAATAGACGCATTCCAAAACTCTTACAAAAGTCTGACGGTGTGGCGGGGGCGTGGCCTCAAAGTTGACCATTCGCCATTACAAAGGAAGTCACTGTATTTATTGCCCTAATGCGTAGCCCCGCTGGCCAGTTTGACACAGGATCACAAGAATTAGCACACATGTGTATCACCCCAAGACGCACAAAAAAGTCTCTTGGACCCCCCCTCCAAACCCAACAGGAAGTCCACCATTTTGACTTTTTTTTTGTAATTTTTACCGTTTTCTGACCCAGCTATAAAACTTTTCGTGCCTCGCATACTTCATGCAATTGAGCTGAAATTCACTGTGTCTACTCAGGACACCATAGGGAATAGACGCATTCCAAAACTCTTTCAAAAGTATTACCGTGTGGTGGGGGAGTGGCCTCAAAGTTGACCGTTCGCCATTACAAAGGAACTCGCTGTGTTTTATGCAGTACTACCCATATACTTTATGCAATGTGGACAAAATCTTACAGTACTGCTATGGACCCGAGTCTGAACAGACATATATGCTAATAGGATGATACGGTCATAGCGCCACCTACTGGTAGCAGGAAAGTTTGGTTGTAAACATGTGTTCGTTGTATCTCTGTGGAAATAAGAGGAGAGCATAGGACAGGAGAGTATAGGAGACAAGAGCATAGGAGAGAAGACTGCGATGGCCCCGCGGATCGCAAGGTGCGCGAGGGCCCGCAATGCTGCTTGCAGCTTTAATTTTACTTGATCTTGCCCGTGCAAAGCATTTGTATGACTTGTTAATTAACATGTAAACTAATGTGATCGTGGGGCGTTCCAAGTACTATCCAATGAGTTACTGTGATGATAAATGCTGTAATGTTGATCGTTTTATAGGGTTGTGTTGTAGTTGATGTGTGTAGCTGTCAGCTCTAAATTCAGGTCATGTAGGAGTAAGTATGTAATCATACAAGGCTTGTTCCTTGAGAGCTCTCCACAGAAGTTATGTTGGGCTTTGCTCACCTGTGGGGAGTTGTGAAGGCATGTTTTTTCACACTAGCCTAGTCAGGTTTTAGTGCTACTGCAGTCATGAGTCTGGAGTCACTCTGTAATTCTGTCACGCTGTAACAGCCCTGCTCTTTGTTCGTCGCAGTTCTCACGCCCCTGCCCGAGAGGTCACACCACTGAGACTTACATACAGGCCCACAGTCAGCTCAACCATTCCTCATTGTGCGTCTGTGCGTGTGTGAATAAGACACACACAGAGGCAGCATTAAAAAAAGAAAAAGTTCCTTTAGAGTTGTCACACTCATCCTGAGCTACAACTCACTGTGAAGTTTTGAGGAATTGTCTCACATGTAGAATCCCTTTTCTGTGTGTGAGTGAGAGAGAGAGAGAGAGTCAGTGACCTGTGTGCAGGTCTGACCTGTATGGATTAATAATGATGCAGGCATTGCTGAGACCACAGGGGGAGACGTGATTGAGAAATATGGTTGCAGTCTTTCGTTCCTCTCTCATTTCTGTGTCTCCATCTTCTCACGTCTGCCCCTTTCTCCCTCTCTCTCTCTGTGTTATGTACACCATACCGGACAGTGTGGTGGTGCTTTGACGTTGTAGTTGCGTAGTATATCAAGATGACCAGGGGGAACAATGACTCATTACATGGGTAACGATGCCAGTGTTCTGACCTTGAGCGCCCCCCCTTGAATTGAACTGCCTCAGTAAATGTCCAGGTAAATGGTGCTTGTCTCTGTGATGTATGAAATAAACTACTGCCGGCCAGAAAAGACATCTCAGCAGCTCACAACATCAGTCTTAAATGCAGTGTGCTGCCACTTTGCCATGTCAGGGCTATATGTCATGTTTTCACCGGTGTTAACATTTGATGAGCATGTAAAATGTAAAATGCAATGACTCAGATCCAGGGATGACTAAAAGGTGGCGTCATGGTGGCACTAATGGTGATGGTAAAACCGATGTGCCTCAGTGGTGCGTTGGATAGAGGTTTCAAAACATGACTTTTTTCTTCTTCTTTTTTTTTCCAAACCCAGCACCAAATTCTGATGAAATCGCCTTGAGTTAAAGCTTAAAAAAGTACATGTTTTTAATTGGCTTTTATCAGAGACCAGGGAATTGCAAAATTGACACGTTCTGGGAAAGGCCTACAGCAATGAAGGCTTACTTAGAAATAATAAGTCATATTTTCCAAGTAAAAACACGTCAGAAAGATTCTTAGTGAAGCGGTTCAACACAAACATCTAATTGGAGGTCACATATCACAGAGCAACACTGTACACTGCTGCTTTTATTTCCTTTTATAGCAATAAAGCGAAGTGACTCACACCACTGTTTGCCCTGCATAAACTACAGGCCTGAGCACTTGTAGTCATTTGTATTAAAAATATATCAAATCCCCGGAAAGTGAAAATATTAACAACTTCATGCACTGCATTAGTTTCACTGAAATTCCCCCCCTGCATTAAAAAAAACCCCCCAACCTTAAACGCAGTAAAATGTCAGCCTGATATCTCCTCCTGTGACAGGAGAAGATTCGCTGAATATGAGCAGAAACTCAGGTGTATTCTGAGGCTTTTTATGCTGCTTTTTTTTTCTTTTCTTCTTCCCTCCCTGTGCAGCAGAACATCCTCTTGTCCTTTGGGAGACAGCGGACCTGTCTCTGGAAGGAAGGAATGTTATCTAATGGTACCAGATCAAAAGGCTCATCATTACCAGAATCCTCCCCTGTCAGAGCGTGAATTAGAAAGAGTCTCCTTCAGACCAGAAGTTTTTTGAAGTGCACTGGGAACTCATTTCTGAACATGTAATATCAAGAAAAAAAAAGTCATTTTTGGAAAGGTCAACCGAGAAATATGCAAGGATTGGAAGCTTCAACAGTTGGTGAAAACATGGCAAACATCAAACTTCGGAGTGATATAGCTCCTTGTTATGTTAATAGAGTTCTGCCCTGTGAGTCAATTTTTATGCCTCTCTAATTTTGAAATAGGGAAAAGGAGGTCACAATTATACAGCAGTGTTGAAAGCTCATCAGTTTTTCCCCACACAGTTTGAAACTGAGTACAGTGCCCCAGCTTCAGTACATGGACTGTATTTAGTCGTCCTGTGTTTTGCGGCAGTAAACATATTATGGCATCACCGGTTAGAAAAGGGCCTTTTATTATTCACTTGCCATGCATTATAGTCCCTGGTGCAGAGGCAGAAAATGACTGCGACACAATGGCAGTAATAAATATTTCAGGAGCCAGGCAAGTGCGGACAACAAACCTGACTGGATAAACAAGCCAGAAATCTCATTGCGTCTCCTCCCAGGTAAGATAAATACATACAGAGGCTGTATCGGAATGATTTAATACCGATCCCTGCTCCTCCAACAACTTAATCCACTCATCCTCTCCTTTCCTTCGCACTATTCAAATCATACACAGTGACCAAAATAAGGTGTGTTGTGTAACTTTTTCCCACATTACCTTATTTTTCGGTCT
Organism: Parambassis ranga; assembly: GCF_900634625.1. Classification (NCBI taxonomy): domain Eukaryota; kingdom Metazoa; phylum Chordata; class Actinopteri; family Ambassidae; genus Parambassis; species Parambassis ranga. The sequence goes on along the minus strand of NC_041037.1, from coordinate 2,599,581 downwards.
TCTTTGTGAACACTGGTAGTGAATGCTATTATTCTAATAGCTGTTTTTTTCAGTCAGTTCATATTTAATATCGCACCATTACAGGTTGTTGATGAAAGTGATGCAGGATATGAAAGTTTCTCTTGGTACAGCAGCTCCTGCGTCTGTTTTAGTCAGGACTGTTATTTGTCAAAAAATTTAAAAAAAGGCTTGCAATGCCATTCAAAGACACAGACACACACCGATCTGCAGGTGTACCCCCTCCACACTGCACTGTATTTTTGAGCTCCATTGTGACAGTCTGTGTCACAGATTTAATTTCTCCCACCATCTGCTGGCTGGAGGCCCAGCGTCGTAGATCATATCCGGCCTGACAGATACAAACTGCATCTGTCTATGCATGCTTCTCCCAAGGACTCACACAATATGGCAGGGTTGAAGCACTGTCCCGGCCACCCAATCTGCATCCTTACATCCTCGCTTCCAAGGACTTCTAAGTAGGGCATTTTTAGATTTAAAGCAATCTTTATTGTGTTTTATGTTTTCAATAGAATGCACAGAAAACAGGATCTGTACAGTGATGCGTTCAATGGACCGACAGAGTTCATATAATAATACATGCTTCTACCTTCTACAGTGACCCAGAAACCCAGTCTCTGCTTTCTCACACACACACATTGCATTCCTAGTATATACCTTATGGCTCTAATCCCTGCAGCCACTTCGCCGAAGTGCCCTTCAGCGATTCTAAGCTGCCAGCTTGTTGTGCTTCTAACCTTCTCTGCCTTTCATTATCATTTAAAAAAGAAAAAAAAAATCAATCAGTGAGATCTGAAATGAAAAATCATTGTTTATTACTTCAGTTTTCATTTAAATAATTTAGAATAAATGCAGTATGATCAATAAATAGCTGCTATTAATCCTGATCTTGGTTGATTGATCTCACCCTGGAGATTTTAATTGACACTGGACTACATTTTTTTAGATAATACGTAAGACATCTGGATGGAGCCGTTTTTGCTTCAAGGCAACATTTTATCATCTGTACTTGTCCATCAATTCCTCCATGCTGTTGGCAAGCTGTACCTGCAATGTCTGGTATGTCTGTTCTGATCACGTCTGTGGCCTCAGGGGAGGGGGAGAGAGAGAGGGAGAGAGAAAAGGGAGCGGGCAAAGGGAGTAACATTAGAAAAGTGGTGGAGAGAAGCATTGAAGCTAGACATGTTATAATTACTGCAAAAAATGTATTTGGTTGTTGTTGTTGCACAGGTGGTGGATTAGACTGGGTTTTAAAAGTCAGTTGTTCATTAAAGCTTTCTTTCCTCTTTCTATATAAAAGCATGTAATTTGGCATTAAAACCTCAAAACACATCTCCAGACTGTCCTAATGACTTAAGAGTGGATTTTCATTTCTCCTAATTTCACCCATAACTTTAACCACTTAGCTGAGAAATCTGCATCGTGAAAGATAGTAAGACGCGGCTAATGTCGGCGGCAGTGGTGTATTTATCCTGTTTTAAGTGGGTCAGTCATTGTCAGTGCGAGAGGTTTTTTTCTTCTTCCCGTGTAACATGTTTATTGAACTTCTAAGAAGAGGGAAGGAAAAGACTGAAATTGCTGAACAAATGATGGTCCAAGTGAACGCTTTCTTTCACTAAACCAATTATGAATTAAAAATATCGTTGTGTACAGACAACTACGCAGAGTGGACACAGTAATCATAACACCAACAGAGGAACTGCCCCGCAGTAAACGCAGCCTACAAAGACATCATTAGCTTCACTGCTCTGTTGTATTGGATTGCATAGTATTGCATAGGCGTGCCTTTTATCCATCCTCTGTAGTTCACACAGTGACTGTTTGCTTCCTGTTTGTACTCAGCCTGGAGCCTGACACCATTTTAAAGTTGGGAGGTACGGCCTCGTTTGATTGTCAGGACACATTGCTGTCCTTATCCTGCTATTGGAGATGTGACAAGACATGCACATCCATTAATATCAGTGTATTGTCAGGAACAGACAAGGATATCCACAAATTGACATTTGCTATTAAATATCTGCCAAAAACAGCTGCCACAGGCTTTTATCATTCAATTACAGATTTTTACTGTGAGACCATGGCCGATGGGATTATCAATAATAGTTGTTTTTTTTACCATGTGTGTACTCAGTCTGCTCCTTTTTATTAGAGTGTTTAACAAGCTGTCAGGTCATCTTTGTTTGTGGGAAGTTTTGTGTGATTATCAGAGCTCAAAAAGCTCTTTACTTTTTTGTCATGTCTCACTCACTCTAAACCAGACAGGAGGAGGCCGGCAGGGAGAACAAGTCAAGCATCAAAATGTGAAGATCCAATAACATTTTTCCAGAAATATAAGCAGTCGCTCTGAATATAAACACAGGGGGTGATGGAAACTGTCACTCACAAAATGTGCTCCTGAATCAAATTGATATTTCAAGGGTCAGACACAAGTCAATGTGAGCTTACACCTGAGCGCTCTGAGCCCTGCTGACAGCTACAGCGTAATTTTGCATCAAATCAATTGGTTCTTTGCTTCATGCTGTTCGTCTTAGTTAAAACTGTTTTATGCACATCAAAGGTAAACTTGGTGGCATTTTCTAAGATGTCAGCGGTTAATAAACACATTATATTTAATATTCTGTCCATGGCAGAGCAAAAAAAAAACAAAACAATAATTGAATATATTTACCATACATTGAAAGTCAGATTAGATGACTGGTTTATTGGCATTGTGTGAGCCTGTTCGTTTGTTTTTTCTTAAATGCATTGTGCATAGGTTGGTTTAGTGTAGATGATTTTATCCAGTGAAAGCTGCCTGTGTCTCTTTGTGGGCCTGTGAGTCATGCAAACCCAATGATTAGACAACACTCAGATGCCAGAAGAAAAGAAATCCCTCTACAATGGAAAACAATTAACGAACTTACATAAAAACCCTGCAAATGGGTTTTACTTCTGTGGTCTATTTCAGCCCTCTGTTGTTGTATGTGTTGTGTGTGAGGGTATGTATCTTCAGCAGTGCGTTTTGTGTGTTTCTCATCTATTTAGCAGCACATCATCACACATAAAGACAGTAATAGGTGGGTTGTCAGTGATTCCCAAAACAACTCGCAGTATATTTTTTTATTTTGGCACAGCATAAAAAAACGGTTTCATCCACAAATATTTTAACCAGAATTACACATGCTACACAGGCATAATAAATCTTTATTAATTCCTTCATAACAACACCTTTTCCGGTGCAGGTATAGAGCCAGGTCCTCCTCATAGCTCTGCAGGCCAATGAGTCAACAGCTCCCCAGGCCCTGACCTGGCTATGGATGGATGGGCCCACTGCATGTCAGGGGAGGGGAGGGGGGGGGGTTTAATACCTACACTCAATGAGCTGGCTAATGGGAGTCCTTTCACCCCGACCCCTTTTCCTTTACACATTTACACACCCTGCCCTCTTGGCTTATCCACTGGGCCACACACGAGGCGGAGGGAGGACGGCTTGACTCCCTGTCAGCCTTATAGCCTTATAGCCGGGCTTTAAGCTTCACATTTAAGAGGCATAGTCCCATTTTCTCTAAGCTGCTAAGCTATGTTTTTCAAGGTTGTAGCTGATGGGCCTGCTTACAGCTGTCAAAGGCACTGTTGATTTTGCATGCATTACATCTCCATCTATAATATATATATATATAGAGATATTTCTTAAAGCAGTTGTTGTGAAGGACGGATGACTGAGCAAGCATGCCCTCCTTAACGCTCACATTGTCAGGTCATGCTAACCCCAAGGAGAACTTTCTTGTTCTTTAATTATATCTGAGGTAAACTTCTGTGTTCGCTCAATTATTGACTCAGGCTGTGACCTCTGCTAATGAAGTAGTAGTGAGGATAGAAGCAGGATGGTGAATAAAGCAAGAGTAGAGAAAATGTATGTGGTATGTTAGGCTTCGGTTAACGTCTGGCAAGTGAAGGTGTAGTGTTTAATTTAGCACTTCATGCACATGTACGTCTTTAAATACTTAATAGGAACTATATAGGAACACTTTGACTTGTATGGTTCTTCTGTTGCACTGTGTGAGGAGGGCTAACGAGCCAATTCACAATATCTACATGATCAAACGGTGTGCAGCAGGTCATGTTTGTCTGTTGACCATTGATGGTGTTACGGTGCATTTTTTCCTGTCTGGAGGTGAGCCGTGAACAGGTCGTAGCATTATGTTGGTATTTTTGTACACCAATCACTCCTGCAAACCTCGACACAATCAAAGTCGAGGCTGTCGGCACTGGCTCACAGACTCTGTGTATTATTCATTATCTCTGACTGAGAGAATAAGTAAAGGCTGTCACAGGAGCCCAGTCAGTGAGGATTTAATTAACAGAACCTGCCACATTCCACTACATCCACTGCCTTTCTCAGAACTCATAAAAGCCATCCCTATCTGCCGTAATTACACTAAACATGTCACAATAAAGCTCTGCCGATGATTAATTTGAGTTGTGGAGAGGATCAATTAATTCATTTATTTGCAAACCGCCACTTGGCTTCTTTTTGTAGACCGATTTCATTAACCGTCACGCTTCCTGATTTCTGGTCCTGTCCTTGTCCCCCCCCCACAAGACACCTGGAGAAATAGCCTGTCTTATTAGCCACATTGCATTACCACAGAAATTTACCATGAGCCCTGAGGTTTTTCCATCTTAGAGGCAGTTACATTAAAATGAGTAGTAAACCACAAACCGTGTACTCTGTAATACCATAATCTCAAGGGTCTTCAATCAAACTCCTGTTAGTAAGACCACAAGGCAAGGAGCAGAGCTGTAATCTCAAAATGAAAGCCTACAGCTGTGCTACTCATACAGCGTAGTTAATGGAGGATGTGATTCTGTGCAGCAGCGCTTGTCCCACAAGGTGACTCGGTCAGCATAACCATGTGAATTCAGAAGACCACCCTTGGGTTGCAGTAATGGGTCAGAGGCCAGGGTGATGTACTAACTGGTGTGCCGCGGCATAAATAACAGGCACGGGGCATCTGGCAGGGCCGTAGATCATAGCGACGACAGTGGAAGTATGATATCAGATAGGAGAAAGAGGGAGAAGTGGAGATAAATAGGAAAGTGGAGGCAGAGATGATAAAAAAACAGGGAGGGAAGGAAGGAGAGGAAGGAGTGGGGGGGAATTAGATGACTGTTATTGATTATCTGCCTGTAGGCGAGGAAGTAAGGCCAAATGTTCTGCTCAGGCAGACAAAAAAGTGTATTATTTCAAAGGTCATGGCATGCATTACAGTCTTTTTACTCCACGTACACTTGGATAAACAGCTCAGTGATACTACCAGTAGCATGTAGTGTATTAACAACCGCATTAGCAGTGTTTTTGTTATGGCTCTGCTTTTGTGATGGTCCGTTGCCTGCAGGTGTGTCTGAGCACGCAGCTCCTTCACTGTTTGTTTGATGCCCTGCTATCTCCATAGAAACTGTCATAACACCTGGTGTAAGAGATAGTGTGCCAGACACGACAGGCCCGACGAGATATTCAGATGAGTTTTAATGCACATTTCAGTGCTCATTGTACATTTGCATTTGGTTTTGCCTGCTGTCTGAGCCTAAATGTAGTAAACAGACTTATCTGTCCATCTATTAAGCCTGTTGCATAACCACCGACTCCCTCTACGTCACTGCTCACGCTGACTCAGCTCTTGTCTGTGGAAATTTTAGATTTGCATCTCGTGGCCTTTGTTTCCCATTCTGCCGTCGCTCTTCCGCTTTTCACGTCATTACAACAGTGTTACATCAATGGCCCCTTTGCGCCGGGTCTTTGATGTTCGGAGTACGCCCTGTCATCTCTGCCGAGGACACCTCTGCAGTGGGAGCTCTGCCAGCTAGCATTTCTCTGAAGAGCAGGAGAGTCCTGCTCACATGCCCCTCATTGGCAAAACATGTGAGAAAACTCTTTGCCCCTCATGTTTTGCAAGTCAAAAGCTAATAGTTGCTTGTCACAAGATTTATGAAAAAAAAAAAAAAAAAACTCGGGTGACCACGTTAAAGGAAATGTTACTAAGCAGTGTTTATTGGGTGATTACTTTTGCAGTTCAATGCTTTCTGAGTGAACTTGCTGAATGTTTTACACACCATCAACAATCAAACTATTCATAGAGCGCTTCGAGTTGAGCTGGTGTTAGCTTTGGCTTTCTGTTTTCACCTCCCGCTGCTGCTGACATCTCTCACACTCTCTTCCGTGTCTCGGGCAGATGCAAATGTCTGTCTCGACGATGTTCTTGGCCAAAAAACAGCTGAAGGCCGTGTGCTTTGTTTTTCTGCTGACTGCTCATCTCCTTCACTCGGCGGTGCCAAATTGACTCAGATGAGACATAGACAACACTTACAGCACTGTGTTTAAAGTCGCTCACAGGTTGGACTGCTAGGAAAAGTGAACAATGAAACATTTATCAGTTAAATAAATTAGAAAGACTAAATCTTTGTGGTGGTTTTAATAAAATGGATTTTGTTTTCAAATGCTTAGCTCATATTTCATTAGGCAGGAGGCTGTGTTGCTGCCGCTGTGGTCCTTTGGTTCACACTATCAAAGGAGACATCACCTTTAATTGCCATCCATCACTTAGCAAAGGGCTCATGTGGGGATCATGAGGTGTTTTTTGCTGAAGGACTCACTCTTTAACCTTCATTTTTGAAGGAAAACATTGATGAGATTAACTATTGATACATATTGACGCATCTCTTTGTTCACGTTAAGTTAATACATTGAATGGGTATTCCCCGGTAGGTGTCATGGCTGTATGTGTTTCTGCGAAGGGGTTTTTCTCTGGTGTAATCCTCACTTGACATTCACCCCTTCTTGCCCTAAAGACTGTAAGGAGGAAGGAGATAACCAGGCCAACGCGGAAATGGAAATGAGAGGCAGGCGTTTTATATGCTGAAGTCTTGCATCTTGTGCCACTGTGTCAGGACTCCCCTGCTAAAAAGGAAGTGGGGTGTCTGGAGTGTTTTCCCCCATTGAGATGAGTGTGTTTGGGTTGTGGGAAAACGCTGGCTGACGTTACTGTGGGATTGAGCTCCAGCAGCCTCCCAGTGGGACAGAAGGACAGCGATGGGTCTCTTTCAGCAGGGCTCTGATTAGACCCATCGCCCTAGCTGCCACGCTCCACTCACACTGGTAATTGGAGCTGGCAGGAGGCTGGCATGCAACCTCCTCCTCTGCCCCCTCCTCCCCTCCTCCCTTACCCTCTTCTTTTTACATTTTTTTTCTATCTATCTATCTGAATCTTACTTCACCTGCCTATGGCTGCTGCCTCCTCAACATCCTGGTTCATGATCACAGTCTTTTATAATTGTGATAACATTTTACTCTTTAAAAATGATGTTCCCAGTGTTTCCTTATGGCTTTTATGCATAATCAAGGCCCCCACTGGTATCCTAATTGAGTAACAGTGCAGAAAAAAACACATTAAGCCTCCTCCTTTTGCCATAAACTGTTAAGTTTATCTGCTAAGCAGCTTGTATTGCAGGGTAGCCCTGCATGATGAATGGCTGTTGAGAGAACAATGGTCCTATTTATTTTTCACGACATGGAAGAACCAGTTCATGCATACCTAGCATTATGTCTTACTTGCATCGTGCCTCTGGCCCTACACAAATCCAGGGTGTCTCTACACCTTTTGTTTTTTTATTGTGACAACTGTATCGTAGACACTTTTTCACAAATGAAACGCACACTGGTCCTCTCAGAGTGAAATATGTGTGACGCTTGATTAGATCAGAGGCAGAATAAAGGTTTGCATGCAGCATGCGTGATTGCAGATTGTTTAGTCTGCCTGTAAAGTGAATAAATTACCAGCGGAATACACTGGAAAGAAGAACACATTCATCTCCTTATGAGTGTAACTCATGACATTTCTTGCTTTTACTTTTTTTCTTCTGGTGCCGCTGCACTGTTCATCTTTGTAATGGAGCGACTACGTGACGTTATCTGAGGATATTTGCCGTCCTCATATTTTCCTGCTTGGACTAGACAGAGGAGAAATTACACTCCAGCACAAGAGAGCTTTTTTTTTTATTATTATTAAAAATTCCCTCAATCTTGACAAACATCAACCTGCATTGCCCACATTGGATTCTCTCCAATTTTCCCTTTTCTTTCTCTTCAAATTAAAGAGGACTGAACAAAGGCATGTCTTTGTCTTCTCGGGATGACAAGTTGGCAGACAAGGCCAGCTGCTCGAGTTGCAATTGCAGACAGGGCTCAAATCTCACCCAACAGATTGACATCATCTTTGATAAGTGTATTGAAAGAACTTTCAATTATCTTCTTTTTTTATTTTTTTGCCAGAGACGTCTTATTTTTTTGCAGCTTTCTGTTAGACGTGTGCTGAAAAGTCTTAAGAAATGTAACCTTTTCAGCGTAAGCATGAAGCTTAAACCAAATTAGAATAATAAACTGCCATTTGCCACTATAATATAATTAATACAATATAACTCTTTCAGTGCATAAATTAATGTCATTTCTGAGAAACTGTTTGTGGTGAGTGTGTAAGCATGGACTACTCAGCCCTCCTGATCCATTTTGGTACATTTTTCCTTCTCTTTAGAAGAGGATTCAAAGAGTAGTGTTTATAAACCCTCCATATATGCACTAAATTCAGTGTAAAATATACAAGACGTACCAGCATTGCATGCGTTGACTATAGAAGCTCTGCTCCTCCTCCTACATAATGTATCACATGAGCTTACATGCAGCCCTGGCTGAGCTGCTGTACAACAGTTTCCCATGTTAGAATTGACACACCATGGTCCACTTTCCACTAATCAGAGACACTGGAAACACTGTGGAGGTCCATCAGTGGTAATAACAGCTCACCTGCACTGCAAACACGGAGCAGAACTCAGGGATAGATTAAAGTGCCAGCTTTCCAGCAGTTTTTAAATGAGTCCCTGTTTGTGCTTCCTGATATGACGGAGCCGCTGACTCGTGTAATAACTCCTCTGGGGTCTTTCACCCTCTTTTACCAATGGTTAGCATTTTGTCACATCCCAGGAACATTTCCCAATAATGTTCATCATAAATATTCTATAGGCAGCAATGCAATACTCTAGCTTCTTGAAGGAAAGAAAGCGTAGTTCCACAAAATAAACATTATGGTATGAATAGCTTTTCCTCTTAGTAATGAAAGCTATTTCTTTCTATATTTTACAAACTTTAATGTTTTTAGAGGAAATGGATCAATCTGCACTTCAGAATCAGGTATGACAGACCTCTCAGTCCTCCCGTACGAGCCCCCAGGGGTAACGGGCTTGATGTAATTGACACTACAGCGTCATGTCACATTGAATCGATTGGTTTCCGCTGTGTAGAGAGAAGATACACAATTTTCCAGCTGAGACTGTGGATTTTTTCAGTTATGTGGTCCATGAACAAACAGCATACATAACACATTGAACCATGATAAATCTATTATAATATTTATGTGTTTGCATATATATAATAGATTTTTTTCATAGTAAAACTGAAGCTTTTATTGATCAATTAACTAAATACAATATTCATACAGCCTATAACCACAAGAACCCTGTCTGCAGGCTGACCTAGTGAGTGTGTAAGAGTGTGTGTGTGTGTGTGTGTGGGTAAAAACTGGGTCCATGTCAGCAGGCACAAAGGGACCTCCTCTGAGATGATCCATTATGAACATATTCTGAGTGTTTGGTAAGTAGGTGAGACTGGAGTTCAGTCCCCTCAAGGTTTAGCATAATTCAGTAGTTTCCCCACATTTTATCCTAAAATGCGTCTCGCAGAGGAATCAATCATTATCTTTTTAGTGTCCATTTTTAAAAAATCCTTCTCTAAATACTGAGAAAATGACTACCTCTTCCACAGGATATGTTTCTAGTCTTTGTCTCCGTCTGTGTGTACCTTTGCCCTTCTCTTTCTCTGTGAAGGTTAGAGAGAGCAAACCACAGAGGAACACCACAACACTGCCGCCATTATTCATGCAATGACAAACGGTGCGGTATTATTTCATTGTGCTGTTGTTGTCTGTTTTATACAGGTATCCTCTTTTGTAGAGGTACCGGTTGGGATGTCTGAAAACTAATTCCGTATCATTAGACAGGAAGTGAGCCTCACCGCAAAGATAAGAGGGCCATGCAGAGATCTGTCAACTACATCTGAATTTGAGACGATCCGGGCTACAGGCCAAACACAAGGGTGAAGGGGGGAACAACTGCTGGGCTCAGTATCAGTACAGAAACGCAGCCATGTTCCCATTCATGCTCGAGTCATTTAAGTTTACATATGGATTTCTGGCTTTGACGAGTTCAGTAAGGAGGTCTGGGGGGGCGTCTAATATACTTATTACACATTCAAGATGCCTTAAAAGACATCCTGGTGGAGAAGTCTTCAGTCTCCTCACCTAACCCCTCCTCAGTTTTTTGTGAACCATTCACTTTGTTACGCCCGACAAACCGGCAGCCTGCCTGTCACACAGTATGCACTGGAAAAGGCTCCCCTCCACCGGGACTGGCAAAGGATAAATGGCTATAGATAATTGATGAATAGATTAATAGCATTTCCCTCAGCGTCTTCTGGTACTCGTTTTCTTCATCACCGCGGAGCTCCTGTTCTTTGCTTATAGTTAGATAACCTGCAGTTTGGTATCTTTTCATGGTTGAAGCTGCAATCATTAGCACTTATTTCATCTTAACACTTTGCCCCCAATGACACATCTACATACAGAGAGACAGATAAAATATATTACCAGTTCAAGAGCACGCCGATAATAAGACCTCTCAAAGGCTATCGTGTTTCCTCTTTATTACTGCTGTCCAGAGGTTAAATTGGGATTTACTATGAGCATGAGGCTGGAGGCTCGGATTTTGGTTCCTCAGCTCAGTTAGGCCTTGGCATGAACTGTTGATTTGTTTTTTTAAGAAAAACATCTTTATTAAATGCAGTATAATTAATGGTGCAGACATCATTGTTAAATCTGAGTATGGTGAGCCTGTCTGAGGATGACCTCATGGTGTGATGTCAGGATACTATCATTTTCAAACCTTTTTTTTTTTATTATAGAAAACCCAGATTCAGCTGTAGGGATTATACGTTCTGTGTTTTCATGGATATGCTGTTACATTCATTATGATGAGTTGGATTATTCAAATAGGTTTGTTTCATTTGCTAAGCCTAAGGCGGCTCATCTATGCATGGGTACCCAACAGCAGATCACAGCCATCCTTCTTCTGTCTAAACCTGAGACTCCCTGTGCTGTGCAGTAAGCCTGCTATGATAATCAATCACAGTTTTTTTCCTCCAACCCAATCTAAATCTGTTCCCCATCTCCTATTCCCCTGTAGTATCTTCTCCTTACACTAATTTTGTGTATTTGTGTGTATATGCTCTGATTACTGTTTGGTCTGCCACACCTGAAATGCATTTTCATCTCTTTCATCCTCTTCTCTGTCCTTGGCAACTCAGCCGCTTTGATGCACACAGCAGTTGAAAGCTTACTCTGTCCAGAGGTTGTTTTTTTTTTTTGGCCTTAATAAAACTAAACTCAAAATGTTCTTTTGCATATTCACAGAGAACCAGATCCCTCATGGCTTCCCCACTATTGACATGGGACCCCAGCTCAAGGTGGTTGAAAAGACCCGAACTGCAACGATGCTGTGTGCCGCCAGCGGAAACCCGGACCCGGAGATCTCCTGGTTCAAGGACATGCTTCCTGTGGACATAAGCAACAGCAATGGACGGATCAAACAACTTCGCTCAGGTACGCTTTGATCAGAACTGTACACCAAGTACTGAAAAGAAGCAAAAGGCCTTTGTTTTCCTTTTATGTATTCTTTTTCATTACTAAGGACATGAAAGTTTTATTCAACTCGTCATTGTCACCTTGATTATTTCACTGACAGTTTCTGCACAGCAGCCACTTACAAAGTAACAGAAGTTGGAACGACGTGCTTGTGTTTCTGCTGTCTTTGACAGGAAGCTTCTAACCTTCAAAGTACCAAAAAAGATGTTTTCTCACCATTTTAAATAATCTTTAATCCGCTCTTAAACATGCAGCTGGCTCACAGTGAGGCCGGCCGATGATGCTTGAGCGAGGATTCAAACTTGTGCGATAATAAAAATCAATGAGCTAGTCTAAAAACTAGTGGCCTCTTGATCAGGAGCATGTACTGGTTCACGTCATGAACCCTGAACTAAAGCTATAAAAGTTCCTTTTACACTGGACAAAGCACCCACTACCATCTGGCCTCCGTTTACAGTAGATAAAGGGGGGTTCAATCTGTCATTATTCCTTAGTAAAATTACCCCGTCCTTGATATTTATCAGCACCGAATGTGAATGCTAAAGTGAAATAATATATGACGCCTCTGTGTGAATGTGTTAAAGCAGTTAAAGCAGTGCTCAAACTCAAACCGAAGCCAAATGATCCACTCTGTGTTTGAGCAGGCCGACGTATCTACTGCCAATGGGAAAGGTGTCAATGTGCTCACTAATTTCAGTATAAAAAGGGGAATTAGTGAGGTAGAATCCACTTTGTGGAAAAGCAGCTTAGAGAGTGTCAGGCCACGCTTCAGGTCAAAGACTAAAAGATGAGCGGACACTGGGTCAGTTGGTGCGTCCAGCATCATCCAGCAACAAATTAGATCCAAATGAGATGCGGACAAACTTTAATTGTTTGATAATGTGTTTACTGCAAGTGTATAATCGTGCATAAAACAGTGATTTTATTTTATTTTATTTTTTTTACCTCCAGCTACAAACTTTTAATTAGTTTTCTTCCTCACATACGTCGCGAGTGCCTGAAAATGTGCTGATATGTAATGCCCTCAGACTAACAATTCTTTTTTATCCACCACCCTTTTCTTGACATCTGCTGCTGTGTCAGGATTTACATTACTGCGTGTGACCTGAAATGAGGCCAATTTTTTGACAACGGAACAGGAACATTAATTTGCTGCCACAGTTTAACAGAGAAGGCAGACCCGGTTGTTCTTATTGCATCACTCATGCTCGGTGTTTTAATGAGCACACAGACTATATTTGCTGTATCCTCTCACGCGCCATCGTTCACGCTGTAGAGATACTAACTTCTTTACTACCCCTGACGTAAATACGTCTCGCTGTCCGTCTCTGTTTACTGTGAATGATTCTTATTAATTATTCTTGCTCATCTTACTAACAGCTGTCAGCAGCACCAAGAGTGGAAGCCATCTTAAATTACAGCACTTAATTAAGATACATCTCTGCCATTTTAAAGCAGCTGTGAAGCAAGTGCCGTTGTCTTTTCAGCATGCACTTGCATCATAGAGTATTGTGTGTACTGCTCCTGCATTGCATTTAAGTGGCTTCTACTCTCAATCAGATTTTTCTGTGGCCTGTCAGACGCCATGTTTTTTTCTCCCACTGCTCCAAGTGGATTACTAACTAATCTCTCAACCCTGTTTCCATCGAAATTACTCCCACCTAGGTGGTACACCAATTAGAGGTAAGAATGATGAATAAAGTGTGTTGGAAAATATCACGTCCACACCATTCCCTCACACCCACATCAGATCCTTCTGCATCATCGCCCCACCCACCCTGACATCACCAGGTTCATCCACTCTGTTAGCGCTTTCCCTCCTCATCTCTTCCCGACATGTTGTGTCTGCTGTCTGCTCCTGAACAAACAAATGATCACCAACCCTGATGTCAGGAGAATGGGAGTGCAGAGGTCCAGGCTTTTTTTTCTTGCCTGTGCTGAACATTCACATAGAGACAAACATTTTAAACTAAAGACACCAACCGCCAACACTACTAAAGGATCAACCTGCCTCTCCTATGCAGCCTCAATGTAAATGAGTGCATTTGCATACAGCCTATGCAGCATCACCCCCCCAGCACGGGCAAAGGAAACCTGGCTGAGATTGTTAAGATGGAAGCTTCAACCCCTTTTTATGGAAATCACCTACTTTCCCACCAGCCTGAAAGTATGATTTTCCTTTAACAACAGTGAGCCAAATAGTGGAAGTCTGGGGCAAAGTGAATGCATTTCAGGCTGTCTGTGCATCCGTGGCGCCTAACAAAGCCCATATTCGATTAGATGTTTAACTTTTCAGGAGTTAAGGGAACTTTATGGCAGCCTCTGTGCCCCTCAGGTAATTTCTGCTTCGTAAAACAGTGAAATGACCTTGTCGAAGATCCACCAGTGCTTGGAAGTAAGTAGTTGGAAGTAATTGCAGTCTGACAACTGCCATCGCAGTAACCTTCTACATTTCTGTACTACCCACACTGTTTGCTCCCATGGGAGAGCTGGCGGATTGACAGATTGGTGACACCAGCATTAGTATGCAGGTGCATGTCAGTGCTGAATCAAGACAACGATGAGCTCAGCAAGCCGAGCAAACACCTCGGAGGGATGTGTTGTCATGAGATCTAAGGTGGTATAATCACATGTCACAGCCCCGCCCTGTTTCACTTCTGTTTTTTTTGGTCTTGAGTACCTTACGGTTGGTTGGTGGTGAACCTGTTTGTTGCATTCATCTCATACTGTGCATGATGTGAAAAATGTATTCTGACATCATCTTATGCTGAGTATTTTTGTCATTTCCAAACTGCATGGTGGCTCGCCGCTCGTACCATGCTGCTTTGTGACATACATAAGTGTTGCTGAGAGGAGTAGCTCTGCATTGTTGATGTATTTCAAACTGTGCGGTGCAGGTAAGGTTCTTCTTGCTGGCTACTCCTTTCAGTTGTTGTGGAATTGCTTCATCTGTCAGCCATTAGCAATTCCATAGCAATGATTACATGATAGCTGTGGACACGGAGTGTCAGAATGACCACAGCCAGACAAGGTCTCCTGGGCTTTTTATGCTTTGTTAGTAACAACATGTTAGCTTACTCTCTGATGACTACAGCTTCTTGGGATTGTGAATTGCTAATCTAAGCCATCTGGCAGGAGTATCATTTCAGTGAGACATGGTCAATAAACACCTCACTGCTTAACTCAACAATGACTGAAGAAAAGAAACCTGTTCCAGCAGCTGTTGGACTGACTGCTTCCTTTGAACTCAGTCCTTTAATTTAAATATAGTTGCCTTTTATTTTATATCAATAGCGTATCTGAAGTCCTTATTTGTAAGAGTTGCGTTCGTGTTCAGGCTTTACATAAATTTCCTTAAACCTACCTGACAATAAACAGCAGTTGGTTTCATTCTTATTCAGCTGACTAGCACAGATAATCCCCCATGACACAAAGATGTCAGTCAGCTAGTCCTAATCAGACTCTGATGTGTTATTTAAATGATGATTTGACCCTCAGTCACGGCTTTTTTGCTCCTAGGTGAATACTCAATTCGAATTTTTTACATGCAATAAAACTGTATCCATGTCTGGGTGAGACTAGTTGCTGATGTAGCGAGTCACAGCGCAGATATCTGCTGTGGTTTTTTTTATGCCAAGTTACATCTGGTATTCCTGCAACTGTCAAAACAGCTAAGTTTGTTAATCCTCTACGTAGGAGCTCTGCAAATTGAGAACAGCGAGGAGTCGGACCAGGGGAAATACGAATGCGTTGCCATGAACAGTGCTGGGACTCGCTACTCTGCTCCTGCCAATCTCTACGTACGAGGTAAAGTCAAATGTCTCTCTCAATTGTGGAGTTAATCCATCATTAATAACATTTTTCTCGTCTCCATGGTTTGTGTCTCTCCCCTTCAAACACCTCTTACACCTGTTGTTCGGCATGGTTCAAGCTCTTCTCTGGAATGTGCAGACTTGATAGACATCTTCTTCACTCCAGCATTGCAAAGAAAACAACTTTTATTATTGATTCTCATATCCCAACATAGTTCTGCTTCACCTTCAACATGAGAAGAGTTTTAATCAGCCGGCATTGTTTAACCGTTGCTCCAATAACCACGTCTGTGCCATTATTTCTGTCTCTCCTTCAACCCATTCTCACTCTGTGCCGTTCCTCCCATACCAATAAGCTGAACTAACCTCAACCTCCTGTTTGGCTGCTGACTCGACCAGGTGCGGCCTCTGTGAAAACAGCTGCATTGAAGCCGTTTCCTCTGCTGGCACCGATGCCAGGGCTCCTTTCTTTTTTTTTATTTTGACTGTATCGAAAGGCTCCATTATTCCATCCCGCACAGCCCCAGACACGGAGCGGTCTGGAGTTTTTTTTTAGGGTTTGTTTTTGTTGTGGTGTCTCCGTGAGCAGACTAATGCAGAGCAAAGGCACCATTGTAACCATCCTGAAAAAAAAAAAAAAAAAAGCTGGTGTAGAGGAGAGAGTAGTCAGGGTCAGACCCTGCGGATAACACCACCATGTCTGATGTACATTAAACAGAATAGCTGCGCCAGTTGTGAGTGTGGGTGGAGGGGGAGGTTGTGAAAGTGTCATAGCAAGAAAAAGGACACACTTGAATATACACTAATTTGGCTAAAAGCATACAGTAGTGTATCATGCAGGCTATTTTACAGATGAGTGATTTTATTGACTTCATTTGCCATCTTTCAAGATAAATTAAGTAAATTAGTGTCCACTCTTTCTCATCTATGCCAGATAAAGACTCTGTGTAGAAGAATATAGAGCTCAGATATGCATTGTTAATATTTAGGCATCCGTTTGTCTTCATAGGCAGGTAACCAAGAAAAAATGTTTTTGAAGCAGACAGGACCTCCTCCTGGATCAGAGGATTCAGAGAAATCATCCTCAAGGACCACGGTGGAATCGAATTTACAGATTAAACACTCTGGGCTCCAGAAGGTTTAGATCTTAAATCTTGACAGGGAGAGGTAGTCAGCCAAACAGCAAAGGCAAGGAGGTGATTCAAGTCTCGTCTATTAATCAGGACGTGTCTGTCACAGGTGCAGATGCTGCCTTTTTTTTCCTCCCCCTCAGAAGTAATTACAGTAGTTGCGTGGCGTGGCGCCAGCGGGGCCCTCAGGCCAACTTAGTCTGTAACACCACCCAGGTAGCTGTCAACCCACTGGCCTTAACACCAACTTTTCCGCCAGCCTCACCACACCAGCAGAGAGAGAGAAATCAAACCAACCGTAACCTTTTAAAAGTGTACTTGCCTGGAATGGAGAACAAAGGCTCCGGCCATGTTTTCACTCCGTCTTTGTTACCGCTGCAAGAATGAGGAGATGAGACCTGGGGCGGCGCTATCACCGGGGTGCTAGATTGGATTTAAAACATGAGGGACTCAAGACAACTGGCCTTTGACATGCCTCTCTTCCTCTCCTGATGTTATAAGTGTTTTTTTTCTGAGAGACTTGAGAGGAGATTTTACTGCTTTTAACGTTTGCTGTCAAACTTAAACACAAAGTCAAACCTCCAGTAAAATGACTTCACACTTGAACAAATAATTACACTCATTCTTAATGGACTGTGAAGTACAACATATTTCATCTCAGTGCAGGGATTAACTGTTTCAATGTTCTCTTTTTAATGTTGTAAATTATAACACACACTAAAATATTACACATTAAACCAGCTCCTTCTCTGGGTAGCATTGAAATGCTAATAAAGTTATTTGAAGGTGACATAGAAAAGATTAACATGAGAGAAGGAACCATGGGATTATTCTCCATCAACACCCTTCTAACACCCACCCACCACACACACACTCCTGTCAGGCTTGCATTAAATGTGCTTGTTGTGGGTTAGTGTTTCGTGTCTACAAATGTGTTCCTGCTTTTTTTTTTTTTCTGCTCACCGTCGCCACCTGATCCAATTCTCGTCTGCAGGTACACAAACACAGCGCCAGCACTGCCATCACCTCCCTCGTCTTGACATTTTAGAGCCACCAGAGAGTGATGTCCTCATATTTCCGTGCGGGCGGGGAGCAGGGAAGAGTGGGCTCATGGATTGTTTTTCCCCTTCCTGTCTGTGTATTTATTTACGTCCTTCCACTTGTCATCCATTAGATGAGTGTGCACGTACACATAGGTGTTGCAAGTGTGCCGTGTTTTTCCTGCCTGTGGGTCACTTTCGGTGACCCTCCTCTAAAGGGAGGACTCCATCAACGTGGGCAGAATCACAAGCGCGCTGTGATTGTGCATGAGCGCTCATTTGTCAAGTGCTTATCCCGGAACAGAGAAGGGGGTGTCAGCTCCTGTCTGCTGGCACTCCTTCATATATCCATGTGACATGTCAATATGTCTCGGAGGATAAAGTGCTGCAGCTGGGCTTCTCTTTTACCAAAGTATCTTCATGCTCTTCTATGTGTGTATATTTTTGTGTGTGTGTGTGTGTGTGTCAAGGAGGGAAACTTGCAAGGTGATCAATACACGTCAGTTTTATGAGGAGATTTATGAAAAGGCATATCCAGCTTCCCTAAATTAACATGCACCGAGGAATACATAAGAAAACTGAATCTAAATTGAAGTAATAATTTGCTGTGCTATATGAGGAATTCAGTGATTTAATCAACTAAACTCTACATTCAACACAAGTTGCAATGTAAATAATTACATATATTAACAGGATACAGACACACTGATGGCTTCTCTGGGCCTGAGCTCATGTGAGATGGACAAAGTGAAAAACTGTCCTGATCAATCAGAAACAAAGGAATCATGGATGTGTGGAACCATCCATCGTGTTACCGTCGCACATTTCAAAAGCCAGCATACATGATTGGGGCTCAGATGCTGCCAGCCAGGTGACAGCATTGTTTATTGCAGCAACACAATGCCAAATTGCATTGTGCATAAGGTTTGTTTAAAAAAAAGCATCATGTTGCTGAACCTAAGAGGCCCCAGATCAGTTGTGCAGATAGTTTCCTATATCGAGCAGTAATAAGAGGAGATTTCAGGTCCAGAGCTGTTACCGAGTGTTGTTTAAAAGCAGAGCTGTTGCAGCACTGTGGTAAACATGACCCTGCCCACCCCGTCGTTTTTTTCTGTTTTTATTTACATTTTACACCGTGTTTTTGTAAACCAGGGGTTTTAATACACACAGCGACAACACAAAAACACACAGTTAAAAGCAAGTTTCCCTCCCCGGCTCCTGTGTCTATGCATTACTCTGCCTCTCGTGTCACTAACTGACCGCTGTGTCTACAGAAGCATTGGTCTGTTTCACTCTTGTCTTCCTCTTCACTCTGTGTCTTTTCATTCCATCGCTCACCTCCATCAAATCACTCCATCCACAAACAGACCAGCGTGAAGGTTTGTCATTTTCACTTTTGTCACTTCCCATCATTTTTGATGCAGATTTTAGGTGAGATCCCTTCCACCCCTTCCACCCTTCCTCCTCCCTCTGATGAAGACATAAGACAAGACAAAAATAGCTCTCCCTAATCCTCCGTACTGTTAATGTGTGGTGTTGTCTACTTGTTTGCATGAATCCCTGAATAGACCTCGCATGCCTTCCCCGCCACTCCCCCAAACCGTGTTTCGATTAGTCTTGCCAACACATACAAAGGAGTCCCCGAGCTGTTAGCTTAAGTCATTGTTAGATCTTTGTTGTGTTACGTTGCTGTGCGTTCTTCCCAACCGCACCCATGTTGTCCCTGTCATCTGCTCTACACTACAAGCTATAGATGCTTTCACACTCAGACTTTTCCATCTGCCTCTGCGAGGCCCATCAGAGGTGTGTGATGGATTACTCTGGTATTCAGGTGGCAACCGGATTTGTCAGGTATTTAGGCAGCAACACCCCTGCATTCCCACTGAGGGACATGGGTATCAGAACTGACAAAGCTGTTCTCAGGGGATTATGTCTGTTTTACCACCATGGGCATCCTCCACCCAGAGCCTGAAGGATTTGATAGACACATGTTGTCCTAATGAGAAGACACAGATGTGGTTTTACTCCAAAGATCACCTTTCCTTTACTGTATAACCACTAATAATTAATAAGTTAACTGGTGACTGGTGGTCACATATTGATAGACTGATATTTTTATAGTTTAATGATTCACGTTGTCCCAGGCAGAGGTTGTGAAAATCTTCTTGTGCACCCTTTGCAAAACCTTACCACGCAAAGAGCTGACCTGTGGAATATTTAAGAATGAGCTGGCGGTCTGCTGACAAGAGGGGATGATCAGCCATCATGGTAGCCCAGCACTCCTGCCAGAAAGCCCGGGAGCCTGCTGACTCTGTGCCAGTTTGTGCCAGATATTGATTGACTGAACAGGTTCTGCTATCCTTGGGCACTTTGTCAAGGCAGTTAAATTTATAGGTATCCAGCAAGTAGGCAGGCAGAGTGAAGACAGGGCTTATTTTGTGGTTTTGATAGAGTCCCGGAGCCCATCTCTCCAAGCCGCTCTCAACAGGAGAGAGGCTTCGGGAGAATCGATAACAATTACCTGCCCTCTAGTCATTTTGTTCCACAGCACCTCTCCAAACTTAACCGCACGCCATGAATTATTCACAACATTAAGTGTTCAATATACACAGGCCCCATTGACTGACTGCTCTTAGCACTGTTTAGTCTATGGAATCATGAAAGAATAACAGACACTTTGAGCTTAATGGTTTTACATTAGACCTGCTTCTTTCAGGTCTCTCTTTTTCATAAGCATTGTTCTGAAAAAAAAAATGTCTGTCACAGTTGTGTGAGAAGACACAGGTGGCCGCCAACATGAATGGAATACTTTTTTCCTCAAAGTGCTCAAAGGAAAGCATGTTATGCATTAGTCATCCTGGAAATCACATGTTCAGTCATTTATATGAGAAAATTGCTCCAAGTGCCTCCTTTATCTTCGTTCCCCTCTGCGTGCTTAGGCTGATATCCCATCCCGTATCTTTCCTCAGCTCTTGTGCATGCATTGCTTGAGAATGTTGTCCCCGTCCCGTTCCCAGGCCGCTCAGTCTGTCCAGTCTTTGCATGTTGACACCGTGTTCCCATGAACCTCAGAGATCAAAAGTTTTGGTTGCTGTAAATGTTTAATGTGTCATTTCATTCCAGCGTTTGGTAACTTTTGAAAGTTCACATTCAATGAGTCGTTAAAGGGTGTTTGACAGTCTTCACTACTCTTGAGTGAACTCTTTATTGCTGCGGCTGTTATCGCGCCAAAATTGTGTGAATTCGAGAACATGCGTGACAGTTTTGTGGCTCCGATATGGAATATTAATAATTGTATGATTCTGAGCCAAGCATTTAGACTCACATGGGCCTGTTAATTACAACAGCAGTAGGTCTACATACAGCACCTCAATTATTATGGGAAAATTCAGATGAGTGTGAATCAGCACCCCCCCCCCCCCCCACACTCTTATTATAGTGCAGTCCAGAGAACCAGCCTTTTCCTGACTGGAATCTCAAAAGGTGCTTTTGTGTTTTTCCATTTCACCACATAATGAGGGGAATAACAAGCATGGCTGTAACGACGTTCCGGTTCAAATTAGATCGGGGAGGGATGGGTGGAGGGGAAGAAAGGGGGGGGGGTGGATTGGAAGGTGGAGGGCGACTCATATTTGAAAATCCATTTTCATGTAGACCGGTGCAAAAGAGCAATTACAGTCAAGAGCTTTTTTTTTTCTTCCCCCAGACAGACACAGAGATGTTGTAGTGCATTAGGGGAAACAAGCAGTATGAATTCTGCAGGGATAGTTTCATGCTGTAGTGTCTTGAAAACATACGGTCAGCAGTGGTGGGTTAGCAATAATGGGTCCTCAGTGGGGAGCTAAGTGTTTGGCTTGACTTCACTTTCTCCACAATCACGTTGAAAGAAGTTAGAGCTCCCCCTTCTTGTAGTTGGCACATTTTCAGCATGTCATACATTTAACAGGCGTGACACTGATGGATGTTTGCACAGCACTGTCAACTTTCTTTACCGTGTCAAGTCTGTTGCAAAAGTTACTAGAAAAAGATGTAAAATGTGTAAATATGGTAGGCATCTTTATTTAGATGGAAAACAAGTGGTATGTAAAATGCTGGCTGCCTGTTTATTCTTGGCTAGCTTTTCAGTAGTGCATGGAGCCTCTGCATTGGTCTTTGCCTTGTCCCTGGCGACGTCAATGGGCCCTTCTTGTCTCCATGGGAACCCCTTTTTAATGTCAGCCTATCTGCATATCAGAACTGCACAAAGAGCGGGAGAGAGAGAGAGAGAGAGAGAGAAAGACAGGCAGAGGCAGAAGGAGCCAGAGCGAGGGAGCGCAAGGAGAAATCAAACAATGGCATCTCCGCAGGGTCCCTCAGTGATGCAACTTTCGCCACCATTTGACACTCTGACAAAAGAGGGCCAGACATGGTCTCTAGCAAAACTGGGCTATTTTTGATTATATTCCCTTTTATAGGAAAGAGGATAAAACACCCCCTCAAAGGTTTCTTGTGAATTTCCAGAGCCATTTTGTGACAGTCCTATTATTCCCATTGTGCACTGCACATTTGGACAAAAGCGTTCAGCCCTCCATTCTATTAGCTTTTCTGAGTTAGCTTTAAGCCATGTGGTATACTATGAGGCCAAAAACACCTTACCTTCACCTTAGGTTTTCTTACCTAAGGTCCTTCCTTACTCCTTTTCTTCTTCTTCTTCTCCTCGCCCCCTTAGTGCGAAGAGTCCCGCCCAGATTCTCCATTCCACCCACCAACCAAGAGGTGATGCCGGGCGGCAGCGTCAACCTGACCTGCGTGGCAGTGGGCTCACCGATGCCCTACGTTAAGTGGACCAAGGATGACGTGGACCTGACCAAGGAGGAAGAGATGCCGATGGGACGCAACGTGCTGGAGGTCACAAACATACGGGAGTCGGCTAACTACACCTGCGTAGCCATTTCCTCTCTGGGCATGATTGAAGCCACAGCTCAGGTCACAGTCAAAGGTGAGAGCTTCATATGCACATGCTTTAAAATATCTTATACACAATACTTGCTTCCTCAGAGCGAGAATGTGTTTTTTGTTGATATTATTATAGCTTTGCCTTCAGTGAAATTCTGTCTTCATTATTTTCTCCTCGGTGTGAGCGAGCCTCCACCCACCTGTGTGTTTGTGACTGTGTTGTCCAGCCGTTGCAACCACTCTTATCAGTTTTTGTCTGTATTGAGTTCACTTCCCACTCAGCGGATCGATACACAAAATGTCACAGTCATTAGAGGAACCACAGCAATACCGACCCCCTTCTTCAAGGAAGCCACAAAGCAGACCCTCTATTTTGTTTGTATTTGTCACAACAGGAACCACTCTTCCAATTTTCTTGCATTGTCAGTAATAGCCGGGCCGATTATTAAAGCTGAAATTGGGCCTTCATTCTTGCTTTTCTACTCATTTTTAGAATAATGGCTGCTGACAGTACTATAAGAATTAGCTTATGAAACAATCACTTCACTTGGAGTTACAGTAGGGAGAATCACATAGGCAGTCATGTCTTTTTTTCATCGATAGCTGTGTGTGTGTTGCTGTGATGTGTCTATGTTCAGAGAATTGTGGTATCAAACCTGTCAGACGTCACAGTTTTTCTCACTTCCTAAATTCTCGCCTCTCTCTCCTCAGCCTTACCAAAGCCCCCCACCTCCCTCATTGTGACTGAGACCACAGCCACCAGTGTGACTCTCACATGGGACTCTGGAAACCCGGAACCTGTCTCCTACTACATGATCCAGTACAGAGCCAAGTCCTCAGAAAATGGCTTCCAGGAAGTGGAAGGTGTGGCCACCACCCGTTACAGCATCGGCGGGCTCAGCCCATACTCTGAGTACGAGTTCCGTGTCATGGCTGTCAACAACATTGGCCGCGGGCCTCCCAGCGATCCCGTGGAGACGCGCACTGGAGAACAGGCCCCCTCCTCGCCGCCTCTGCACGTCCAAGCGCGCATGCTGAGTGCCAGCACGATGCTGGTGCAGTGGGGACCACCGGAGGAACCCAATGGGCAAATCAGAGGCTACCGGGTCTACTACAGCTCCGACATGACGGCTCCGCTCAGCGCCTGGCAGAAACACAACACAGATGACAGCAGCCTGACTACCATCTCAGGCCTGACTCCAGACATCACCTACAGCCTCAGGGTGCTGGCTTTCACTTCTGTGGGTGATGGGCCGCCGTCTGACATCCTGCAAGTCAAAACCCAGCAGGGAGGTGAGCAGCAGACCCCTGTCTGTGTCTTTGTGTGTATGAACATGTAATACAAGGTGAAGCTGTGAGTAATGTAGCTGCAGTCCTGGATTTGTTTTTGTGTTGCACATGTATTTCCATGCAGTCAGCCATTTAGTAACTGCCTTCTCACCTCTACCAGTCCCTGCACAGCCTTCCAGCTTTGAGGCTGAAGCTGAGTTGGATACCCGCATTGTACTGTCATGGCTGTGGCCCGTACAGGACCCCATCACGAAGTATGAGCTGCAGTACTGGGAGTCCGGCACAGACAACAAGGTTAGAATCATAACAGGAAGTTCGAACAATTTTATAAACTATTTCTCTCTCTTTAATCCCATCTCATCTATCTATGTGTTTCTACATGTGTCTGCTGTGAGACTGCAGATAAATCAATCTCTTGAATGTTCTTCTGAACAGGAAGCTTCGAACTGAACTGTGTTATTGTAGTAATGCAGTCAGCTTCCCCAGATGATAAGAAAGATTTACTCGTGTAACACAACACTGTTGTTAACCTTTGTCTCTTGGAGTTATGGTGCTTCATTCATCTGTTGGACCAGTGTGTCAATTGTAAACTTGTTTTGGAACAAGTTGTTCTCAAATTTGGCCACAGTATGTGCATGTATAACAGGGAGAGCAGGAGCAGAGCTCCAGGACTTTAGTAGAATAATCATTCACATACAGCACACACACAACACGCTCTAGACTTCTGTGGCTGTTGTTGATTTGTTTTTGTGAACCTTCTAGATACACAGGACCTTCGACCCAGCAGGCTCCTATGCTGTGGAAGGTTTGAAGCCCGACACTCTGTACCGTTTCTCCCTGGCGGCCCGTTCTGAAATGGGTTTGGGAGTCTACACCCAGCCCATCGAGGCCCGCACTGCCCAATCCAGTAAGTGCACCTTCTCCCTCTCTCTCTCTCTCTCTCTCTCTCTCTCTCTTTAGCGCTGCCTCTACCATCTGTCTTATCTACTTGTTGTCCACTAACCAGTGATTTTCAGCCAGTCGCTCCGTTCAGTGAGTGAGTGTGACAAAAAGTTACGTTTTATAGCGCTTAAATCAGAGAGCGTGGGCAACTTGAATGTCAAGTCAATTTCAGCATAAAATGCTGACAGTGCGGTCAACTTCACGCTTCCACCACCTCCCCTCTGTCACCAACACTAACCCTCCTGTCCGTCTATCTGAGGGCAGGCCCTGTGTCAAAGGTACGTTTAATGTGTCCTGTTCCCTTATTCGTGAGCTGTGCTGTGTTGTTTTGCCTCACATCATTATGTGCTTTCATAGTGCCAGCACTCAAAATGTCACTCTTTGCCACCTGACAAACATCTTTGTGTGTTTTTTTGCTGTGGCTGCACGCTGCTTGTACCATCTCACCCAGGGTGCAGTATACGGCACCTTACACATTATATAACAAATACAAACAAAATAACTGAACTACTTGCACATAACACTACACTATAATACTGCATTTATTGCACTTATTAGTCCTGACACATATTCTGCTTTACTCACAAATTACATCAGATCAATTATATTGGACAACTTCTCAACAAAACAGGATCAGAGCTGCATCACTGTAACAAAGGATAGGTGGTATGTACAGTCTGTCTCTCCCTCTTGTTGAGGTGAGAGGTGAGTCGATGTCCTCCTGCAAAAGTTTGAATGAACAGAATTTAAATGTGATGCAGTGGTAGGATGACGTGCATGTAATAAGCAGCAGCAGCAGCAGCCTTGGAAAGGCTCTGAGGCAAACAGGCAGTGGGAAGTGTGACATTTTCTAGTGCTGCATTTAAATGTTTAGTCTCATATTTTTTTTCAGAGTCAGAGCAATGAACAGAATGGAGCTCTATTCATACCTTTCAGCTGCATAACTCAGCCAAGGAGCTGACAGGCTGCAAAAGGTGGATGATATGTACGAAATAACGGTTAAGATAGCTGAAAGTCTTTTAGCTCATTATGCAGTTTGTAATCCGATTTTAAACAAATGATTGTAGCAGGTCTGTTACAGACACTGGACTCTCAGCATATATCCTGGAAAGGGAAGGGATCCAGCTTTTGGAGGGAGGACAGATTTGTCTCAAGGTTGTGCTATGCCGAGTTTAATCCTCTTTGAAGGTGCTGTCATTTTTTGTAGCTAGCGTCGGTGGGGGGGGGGGGGGGGGGGGGGGGGGGTGCACACTGACAGCTATGGGTGTAAGCACTGGATGTGATTTCCCCCAGCTTCACCTTCTGCTCTCTGTTAGTGAGAATGGTCGTGATCTACAGTAGTTGTAGGTGGGTGTTGTCATGGAGTGCTGACGGAGGATTGTATTCAGTTCTGAACTGAAGTACATAAAAAGGGAATCATGCACAGGTCCATGGGGAACGGAGGAGCTCCAGGAAGTAGTAAAGCCACATCTTCTGCAGGCCTCTTTGATTTATAGACAAGGACGGGGTTCAATAATCATCCAGGTACGACAGCGCCAGCTTCACCTGAGATGCAGGTGATGGGGATTATGAGGCAGTGCTTGAAGATCTTTATAAAGATGAGCTGGTCAGGGCTGACTCTCCTGGTTTTGAGAGGTGTCGGCATGAATAAATATTCCTTTAAGTGTTAGAAGAAAAAAACATATGACTACAATAGATGGATTTATTGTTACTGTGGATGAGCAGCGGATGTGTTTGTTACTGAACATGCTTCTGCCATTTTTTGATTGATTGTCCAAGAACTCCTGAAGTTTGGACAGCCTCCTCCTCCTCCTCCTCCTCCTCTTCCTCCTCCCCCCATGCACCGCCATCACTAGACCAGCTTTGACCCCTCCTCCTTGCCACCAGGGGGGAGCTATACTGCTTATCCTGCTTATCTATCTTGTGTGCATCAGCAGCTTTAACATTATACCCTCAGCACACAGCTAATTTTCACTTCAGCATATTGCCAAGTATACTCCTCTACAGTAGGAGTTTACCACACCAGTATAATGTAAACAGGGGTTTTTTCAAGGGGTCTTCTTACTTCCAAAAGTGATGTAGTAGAAGAACAGAAATGCCAATTTTACATCTATAACTCAAACATTTTGGTTGTGGGACTTTACCTTCAAATGCCAACAGTCTAACACATATAATTATTTTACCATTTGAAGCACACTCGTCGTTGTATATGTCGTTATGTTGTCCCCCTGTGGTCCAGTTTCTCTTTGATACAGCAGATTTAGCAGGAGTTTTAGTATGTGTGTTGATTCAGTACATGGTGGTGTTGTCGGGTCTTTTTCGTTTTTCTGTCCACTCCCTGGTGGATCAGGGACCACCTGATGAGACTCTTTTGTTGAGCAGCTGTGTTTCTTAAAAGGTGGAGCTTGGTGTTCTGGCATTACTTTATTGGATTCATATTTGAGTTCACTGTTCATTGCTCTGCTTATTAAAAAATACATTTCATGGGCATGCTTTGTGAGAACACCTTGCTTTGAATTTTCTTTCCCCTGGTTCATTTTATTCTCTTTTGAAGAGGCTCTTTTGTGCAGAGTTCATCATTCAGTTAGGTGCATGAAATGTATGAATGCTATTGTGTTTTCGGTTTCATTCTTTCTCTCCATATTAAAGTTTTGTTTTATTGCCTTTCTGTGTTTTTTTTTTTTTACCTCTGGACTTGAGAGTGTACATATATTATATATATGCTGCTTATCGCAGTCATTGTGAAACATAGTAGGTGCATTTCTACACACAGAGACATGCACAACTTATTAAGAAAATGCCGTATGGCTTCATGTGTGTCTCAGCTGCAGCCAGCTGCTGTAATGTAGCCCAGAGCTTTTGCATCGACGTGCGAACACCAATCAACACTGTCAAGCACTTGTTCACACGCTCGCACATCTATGGCCAGTTTATTGCTCCCTCTGCTCACAGCAAGAGGCGGTGCAGAGGGCAGTTTGGGACAAATTACGCCTTTATAAAAACATCACCTTGTAAAAAAAAGTAATAATTTGGCCCATTTAATATTCCATTCACCTCACGCTGCAGCTTCATGGCCTCTTGCATAAATGTACAGCCACAGACATCTTCAGCAGTGGACTTTGGTGGTAATGTGTTTTTTGCATCCAATCTCTCAGTCTGGAGCAGCATCCTGTTTAGTTTGGAAGCTTTTTGTATTCAGTATAAAGAATAAAAATGCCATATTTAAGTCTTTTATGTTACACTTAGCTTTGCTAAGGAGCAGTACATAAGCATACACATTAATAGTTATATATAAACACTGTAGCTACATTAAAAGTTCTTATATTCCTCACATAAAGCAGTGCAATAGGATTAGAAGAGTGGCAGAACTTACTTATATACATATTGTAGATGAGGAATATAATATTAGCAATTTAAATATGGCATTTATGTTTTTATATTGACTATAGTACAAAAAGTTTTCACATTTTTTGCCTTGTTTTTTGTGCTTTAGTTTATTTTGTGTTTGCTTGATCCGTGCCCTTCCTCCATGTGGTTTTGCTCCCCTCCCCCCCTCCCTTACAGCCCCATCAGCGCCCCCTCAGGAGGTCCATCTTGTCAGCCTAAGCTCTACCAGCCTCAAGGTGAGTTGGGTGGCGCCGCCTGCCGCCAGCCGCCACGGCGCCATAGTGCGCTACACGGTCAGCTACCAGGCCCTGACCGGAGAGGACACGGACCGGCACGAGGTGACGGGCATCGGGGCAGACGCCACCAGCTTTGTGCTGGAGGGCCTGGAGAAGTGGACTGAGTATCAGGTGTGGGTGAGGGCGCACACTGATGTGGGCCCAGGCCCTGAGAGTGCCCCAGTGAAGATGAGAACCAAAGAGGATGGTAGGTT
Source organism: Parambassis ranga (assembly GCF_900634625.1). Lineage (NCBI taxonomy): Eukaryota > Metazoa > Chordata > Actinopteri > Ambassidae > Parambassis > Parambassis ranga. The sequence goes on along the minus strand of NC_041037.1, from coordinate 2,570,754 downwards.
GACACCTCCCTCGAAGAAGAGCTCTCTGAGGTTTCTGCTTGTGGCACGCTGTCACCGCTCATACTTACCCTCTTGAGCCTTTACTGCACCATTTTCCCCACCCTGTTGATCAGTTATGAGTTATGGGGGTTACCTTTTCCTTTTTCCTCCTCCCAGCTTGTTCACTGTCACATTAACATTTTACACCTATGACAGATTAAGGCTCATCACTCGCTGTCCTCAGACCTGCTTGTCTGTAAATTCTTTTTCTTTTTTGTCTTCTCTGCTGAATAGAAGCCGAGCAGATACTCTTCCTCTCCTTTCTATCCCTCCTGCCTCTTTTGCTCACTCGTTCCTCATTTTGTTTGCAGTGTGATAGAGGGCGGCTTCTCCTATGAGACAGTCGTCTATAATTAATGTGTTTGAAGTTTGCTGCAACACAGCTAATTTCATACTGGAATTAAGGGCATTACAGACATCACTAGACCACATGCTGTCCTGTGTAGGGTGTTTTGGGGACACGGCAGTCTTAGAAGGTCTGATGTGACTGGATGGTTTGATTCATGGCCAATTCTACTATCCCTTATTTCTACACAGCACCCTAAGTCTATAAAAAACTCAGAAGTCATTATTTTGATAGGTCTTGGCTCCTCATCAGAAAACACAGTGAACTGTGGAAAATCACAAGCTCAGCACATTACGTGTCTCTTCCCCTTTTTTTTTTTCCTCGCTGTCTCTTCCCGGCTTTCATTCTTCTTTCTCTCCTTGTCTGGTTTCTAGTGCCAGGAGCACCCCCCAGGAAGCTGGAGGTTGAGGCCATAAATTCCACAGCCATCCGAGTCACCTGGAAGCCGCCGCTGCAGGTGAAGCAGCACGGCCAAATCCGAGGCTACCAAGTCATCTTCTCCCGGCTGGAAAATGGCGAACCGCGAGGCCAGCCTAACATCATGGATGTTGCTTTGCCAGAGGCACAGGTACAAGATGATGTCTTACTCGTGTCCAGCCTCTCTGCCTCTGTCTTTTTCTTTTTTTTACTGTCTAACTGTCCTGTGTATTTCCATTCTCCACCCATCTCCTCCATTCCCTCACATTGTCTGAGCTCATACTTCATTTTCCTCCGTACCGGGTGACACACATGGAATCTGTAGTACCCACCCTCCCTCTAATCTTTCTCACATATGACATTTGACTCTAAATTGGTACCCTGCTCCCACAGCTTTGGATTAGCTGTCGTAACAAGATCCTCTCTAATTCTACAGTAATAGCTATTAAATATTTTATATGTGTTACATCAGGATGCGGCTTAGTGGAATCAATGCACCTCTCCTGGCGGTTTTAGCAGAAATACATATGCACTGCCTTGTTACCATGTTTATAAATTAGTTATTTTTCTGACACTGCCCTATACACATTAATGCAGGCTGCTCCGAATTGCCCAAAGCTGTGCGACACCATGAGATGTATGAGAGATTGTAATCCTTAAGAGGGATTCAAAGATTCATGAATATCTTAAAACCAAAAACCCCACTCACTTTTTTTCCCCCTCGTCTGTTTGAGAGGGGAGACCAGCTTAAGAACCTGCTTCGGATTGTTTGCCGGGAGTAACATTTGCACGAACACGCTTTCGCTTCCACCCTTGATGTCCTTCAACAAAGGCATCTCATTTGAGCAAACACGTGCTCCATGGTCACACACACACAAAAAAAAACGTCTGAACAGCCTCGTCAGTGTCTCTGAGCTGTGTTTACTGCAGCACTTAGGGAGACCAGCGGGTTGCTGGTTCAGTTCCCAGGCGGTGCACACTGCTGTGCCCTTAAGTAGAGCTATTAACCCTCATTTGCTTTGGCAAACACCCTGCTGTCTTAAGTCTTATAATAACAGAAAGGGAAGTTAAAGTCACCTTGATGCGACACATTCGATGATGATAAGTCGGAGCGTGTGCGTTCTGTGATAAATGCTCATCTCACATGGGATTGAATGGCAGTTAATAAGCATAAAATTAGTTAATTCTGCCCTGACAGAGCTCAGAAAATAAAATGTCTATGACAGACTCTGAGTGTGAGTAAACTCCCCCGCTGCTGCTGCTGCTGCTGCTGGGAAACCTACACCTGCACTCATAGACTTTCATTTGTGCCAACGCTCAGACCACATGTTAACTCATCGTGTGACGGAACATTTGTCTGTAAGTGTCCAAACTTGAATCATACAATTACTTCAGTTGACTATTTTGACAACCAGATTGTCCATCGCTCACACGACGGAACATTTCTGTGTCACTCCAGCTTGTTGTCTTGTTGCACTCCGCTCCCTGTCATTTGACTGTGTTGTTTCCACTGTCATCCACATGTGTCAACTGTCTGCTGGCAATGTCGTCCTGATGTGTCACAAAACAACATGCCCATAATGTTGACATGTTTTTGGCACAAATAGAACCCTGTACAGAGAGTCTGGGCTTGCAGTATGTCCTTTACATTACATAAAGAGTGGAAAGCAGCGTAGAGGCCAGGTGCTCGAACAGAGAATAATTAAATTTGTGGCTGAGATTTGCAAACAGTTGCTGAAAATGGGGCAATTTCTTTTCATCTGTGTGTCACATTCACATCAGAGCTGTGACAACAACACAGTGATTTGACCCAGGATTTGGATGCAGACAAAAGCCAACTGTTAGTGTACGTTTATGACTTCAGTCTAGTTTGGCTGTGCCTCTACCCTGAACTCCCAAACACGGTCCAACCTTTGTGGTTTCTGGCAGCTGCTGCTGACAGTTCATTGTTATCTGTCTGTGTACCAGCCAGGGCAGCATGGTTTGGTCTGGAAGAGGAGAAAAACATGGCGGTTGCTTGTTTTCCTGGAAGTGTTTTCTTCATGTCGACATGTTTGGCGTGATTTTTTTTTTTGAGTGTGTTGTGAAATCTGAACTGAACATGACCCCACTTGTTATGCAAACAATACTCCCCGCCACGTCTCATTTGTGCCATGTTCACACAATAAACACAAAGACACACAGTCGTTTGGCGTTCAGGATTTTCTCTCGTATTCCAGGACACGTCTCTGACACGCTACCCCCCTCCCCCCCCCCCCGCCCTTCCTGGCAGATACCTGAATTTCTTCTCACACCTCCTCTGTTTTTCCTGCTCTCGGTCCCATCGTTCTTTCTTTCTTTTTTTTGCCGTGGCCTCCTTTTGCACTCTCCCTGCTTGAAAAGCTGGTTGAGTAATTACCAGGAGGCTTGCGTGCAGGTTGGTTACCCTTGATTGAGTCATCTCAACAGATTGTTTTCTATGAGACAGCACTGAGTAGCCAACCTGCAAGGACCTGCCCAGACGTCATTAAAGACCACACAGTCAGCCAACGGTCCTCCATCCTAAACGCCCAAACTGGTTTCAGAACAATCCCTCCCTTTTTCACACATCTTTGCATTCACGTACCCCAACAACAAGTGGAAAACAATGACAACGATAACATGAGCAAACATGCCCACCGCTTAGATCGACCTTGTCGTAGGCGTTCCAGCTGGCCGAGAAAAGAGCTAATGACTGATGGTAGAGTCATGCAAAATCCCTGAAACACACACCTGTAATTGATGATGAATAAAAAGGAAAAAAACGATTTTCTTCTGTCTTGGCACATCCCCTTGTGTTTCTCTCAACAATTTCCCTAATGTGTTGTGAAATCGGCTCCATAGCCGCCCTTTCACCTGAAGTGGATGCTCAATAAGCCTGCCAGGAGAAAAATCCACATTTTCCACCACATAGCACTGCCTCACCTTAGACTTCAATCACAACCATAAGCCGCCTGATTGAATTGCAGATCCTGTCAAAATCGCAATCACCTCTCCCCCTTTTCTTTGTCTCTGTGTTTCTGGCTCCTTTTTCTCCGTTTTCGCCCTCTCAGGGTTCGCTGAAATGCTGGGAGGAGAGCGAGGAGAGCTCTGCCTGTGCGTGGGCTGTTTAAGCGCCTCTTTTCTTTTCAAGCAGGAGCCCACACAGCGCCCTCATTTCCCTGCTAAATTTAAACCAGAGGCCACGTTAACAGTGCGATGTTATCGACCCCTATGCAACCATACTTACTGTCGTGAAAAGTGGCCTGAACCAGAACACGGCCCGCTCCATCACCGTGCACTCACAGCAATCTCTAGGCTCGTATATGCGTCCATAAAAGTTTGGTGTGATTGAGTTTGAAGCCATTAGCCACTGTCTCTGCTTCTATAGATTTTTTTTTCTCTGCACAAGTTTGCCTTCCTACACAAGTTTGCCTTTATTCAGCACTACTTTCCAGGTTCATTTTGTTTGACCACTCATGCGTTTTTGTAGTTTGTGTGAGCAAGGCGATGCTTCGCTGCCTCCGCGGCCTTCACTGCCTCAGATTGGAGTTGAATGGGAATCGGAGAAGAAGAAAAAAACAAGGAGAAAAGAAGCACCTCAGCCCGTTTCACTCCATCAATCATGACAGCTCCTTCTCTTCCACATCACTCGTTTCCCCCTCCTCATTCCCATTTTTATAGCCACACATCTCGGCCCATGTCATCACATTTGCATTCACCCGCCTGCAAATTATACCGCTCCGTTTCCACAAACGACGCTTATCAGCAATGATGTGTTTTCAGCTTGCGTTGGCATTCGAAATATAAATGGAGGATCATTTATAATTCTCTCATGGATTTAAGCAGAAAGCAAAAGCAGTTGAGATAGAAAGGGATTAAGTCCAAGATGAGATAGGAACCTTAATGTGTTCACTGCTCTGTTGACACACTGAGCGGAGTTGACGGTAAACAAATTAAGCAATTAAGAACATTGCAAACTGTTATTCATGAAGTTAAGTAACAGCTGTTCTTAAACGCTGCTCTTTAGTGCCCCGCCATGTCAGGGGAGCATGAGGCAGCAGTTTCTGATGTGCCGTGTGTCCCGACCAGTCTGTACTGGGACCGTGTAGAAGCCCAGCTCATGCTTCACTCAACTGGTTTGGTAATAAACACCGTCCGCAGGGAAGGAAGGCGGAGAAGTTGGGTCTTTTGTCTTTTCATATGCCAGCAGTCAATAGAGGATGATGAACGCCGTCTCTCCACTGCACAATGAATCAGCAGTGTGAGAGGCACCCTCCCTTTGTTTGTGAAAGTCTGGAGCAGCAAGGAAGGGGGGGAAGATGAGAACTAGTGCCACGTTTAGTCTTCTAGATCTGATGTGGCTGACTTCACAGCATAACTACATCTATAACTCGAGTTCTGGAAGTCAGAGCTACAATTAAGCAAATGGAAGGAAATATTTGTGGTTAAATTCATGTACATGTACATTACACAACAACCACAGGAATGAATGCTTATTTTATTAAACATGGAAGCCAGATTTTAGTGTTAAGTCAGTTATGGTAACATGATGTTGGATGTCTTTGTCTCCTGATATGAATCTGAGGAAATACATTTTAGGCGTCCTGGTCCTTTAACAACAATTCCTGATGGTTCTCGTCTTTAGCGGTCCCTTCCTCTCCTCCTGTAATCTGTTTCATCACTTGTTTCTCCCCCCTCCATCTCTTCTCTGCTTTGGTACAGTCCAACAGCACCCTAATAATCAGATAAAATGATTTGCCATCCTCACCCAGCCGTTCGTCCTCGGTGCTCACCCACTCTCCACCCTGCCTCTTTTTCCTGTTCTCCACTTTGTCCCTCATCACTGTCACCAGTGTCACCTCACCCCCTCCCTCCCTTGTCAGCCAGGCCACCCATCAGTGAACTCCTCTGCAGTAAGTGATGTGTGGAGGGCGTTGTCGCTGGTAACACCAGCAGTTACGTTCTGCATCGCTGGGGTTTGATGTCACAGGGCTAGCATAGCAGCACTGGTAATAGGATTTCATGCTCGGCACTGACGGAGCCCCGCGGCACGAAATGGGCTTTCACTTCCCCCAGGAATCACTTGGCCTAGCACAGCGAGCAGGGAGAAGATTTTGAAAACATATTGAAATATAATGAATAAAAGGCCCTGCCTCCATCTCTGTACAGAAAGAGGAAATGCTTCACAGATTCACAACAAGGTATATATTCATGCAGAGGTGTTGTGATTAGGAAGAGAGCCGTCTTCATTGTATTCTCAAGTAAATGAACAACAAGGCAGCGCAACACGAACAATAATCAACTTCACAACAATTCCTCAACTCGGTTACACAATTTGTTTTCTGCCACTCAACTTGTCTTAATTTCTTTTCCTCTTCCATCACACTCTATCACAATGTTTCTTTCTACCGCATGACTGTTGACACCTACATTCATCTGTCTGCGAAAAAAAGACCAGTGCTTTTTTTCCCTCGCCTGTTGTGTTGTTTCTGACTCATTTCTCCCCCCGCCCTGTGTCCTGTGTGTCTTCTCTCCCATCAGTGGAATATTGAGGAATCCACCGAGCATGTGAGTAACCCTCATGTGTGCTGCTGGGGTGTCTTTGCAGGGCAGGGCTCTTCTCCCCTCTGCAGTTTGTGGGTGCTGTGTGCGCTTGTGTGTCTGGAGTGGTGTATGTGTGTGTGTGTGTGTGTTTTTTTTTTTCCTGTGTGTGTACGCCATGCCTATAATCCGCTCGGTGTGAATCCTCATGAAAGATCATAACCCCATCATAACCACAGAAAGATACGTGTGTCCAAATGATTTCAGGTTTGTGTGTGCAAAGCATGTGTGTTATTGTGTACAGGTCTGGACACTCGCGAGTGATCTGAAGCACTTAGTACGGTGTGCATGGAGCGTTTTCTTCCCATTGCGCGTACAGTGCAGTCAAAGGCTGCGTGTCACCATCCCAGTGTGGCACTGACATTAATCAGGCTCGTCTAACCTGCTGTCTCCCCCACTGTTCCAGATGACATGTCTATCTGAGGGGAGGAGCTGTGTGTTTTATCAGCTCCGCACATCTCTGAGATTGCCACCAGCCTTTCATGTTCTTTTCATTTGCCTGGATGGCAGCTCACTGCTCTATGGCTGTCATGCAGCCCTTTGTTATGGCTTATTACCTCCTAGACGTCATATTGCAGCGGCGTAAATGCTGAGCTTACTGTTCCTAGTCAGAAATTCAATAGAATCCTGCCCGACTTGTAAGTACTGCCTTCAGCAGGGCAAAGAAATTTTGTTAACTCAGTGCCCACCTGCAAAATTGTTTGTCTTATTTGGTAGCACTAAACCAAATATTTGGTAGCAGCACAGCACAGAGATTCCTCCAGCTCGCCTCCTCTCCATCCCTCCCCCTCCTCTTAATGTGTTGATTAACACCTGACAGACACAGAGCTAGACGCTGTCGGCAGAAGACATCTGTTCACACATCTTTATTATTTCTTTAGCAGCCATGTTTAGGTGATTGCAGACTGTGTGCCAGGTAGCTAACGTAGTGTGACTAGCTACAGACAGATGTCAACAGCGAAAACATTAGCGCATCCTGCTGACCCACAACTCCTTGACAGGATTTTCAAGCAGTTTTGAGTTTTTTAGTTAATTACAGGCTTTATAAAGCAAACAGAGAACATGAAATATTGAGATTAAGCAAGCAGTTATCCTAACAATGCTGCCCACTTTTCTCCCACTCCACTGAGGATAGTGGCACAGGGAGGCTTGTAGAGAAGAATCCATTTCTATAACTAGTCGACTTGATAATCTCTGTAATGCCCTTTGGTGCTGCTCTAAGCATTTGCTCTGAAGGAAACTTTGAAGCCGTGCTTTTTCTATTTTCTGCTGAGTTTCAAAAGTGTTACTAGACCTGAATCGACCTTGCCAGAATAGAGAGAAGAACGATCTCTGCAGCTGCCACTGCTGAGACTGTTAAAGCCATTTTGTATGATTAAAGTAATGAGACTTCCTCCATAAAGTTAAAATGGTTTTATGATACAGTAATTTAGCATTTTTTTCCCCGGTCTCTCTTAAAAGAGGGTACGGGAGCACCAAATGTCCCTTAAAGAGAGAGCGGCAGTAAAAAAGCATTGTCAAACAGAGCTGGCTTATATAGCCTGTTAAATGCTCTTCTATGGTTAGGAAATTAAAACTTCATTAGTTAGAGAAACAGCATTAGGGCAGAGACATATAATATTCCAAGAGTCTGAGAAGTTTGTGAGGAGTTCCGGCAGGAAGGCTCCGAGCCTTGTGTGTGTGTGTGTGTGCGTCCTCTCATTGGCCCCAGTCAGAAACGACTCCAGCATGTGTACCCAGCTGCAGGCGTTAATTTGTTCTTCACTGCGTGCTCGTGTGAGTGTGTGTGTGTGTATCACTGTGTGCGTCTGTAAATGCATGCATATGTTGTGCATTGATATTTATACATCGGTGAGTATGTGTGCATTCACCTATGTGTTTGTTTACATATGAGCTTTGTTCAAGCTCTGAGAGTGTTTAATTCCACTGTGTGGGTGTGTTTTTGTTCAGACTGATGCAGTCTGGTGAAGTGAGTGCCAGCACTGCAGCAGGTTACCAATAACAGTGTGTTATCTCAGTTGTTTTTTTTTTTTTTTATTTCTGTCTGTTCAATACTGACTGCTGAGTTGCTGTTTTGTTCAACCACCTTAGTGTGTCTGTGTTTTTGTGCAGAGGCTGTTTGAACATTTACCCAGAGGTCACTAGCAGGGATCTGATTTCATTATTATTATAAAAACAAAAATGTAGTACCAGCTACCGATGTTTGTTTATTTTAAAGATTTACTTCAGAGAGTTTTAACAACAGTCGCACTTTTTTTGTGCGCTTTAACAGACTGCAGTGTAGTGATGATCCTAAGCTCCTCTGGGTATAATCTCGTGCTTATCCATGCAGCAGCCATGAACACTGACACACTGGTGAACACTGATTCTGGTTCATTTGGTTGGTTTGATGGTTAATGGGTTCAGCGTGTGCCTTACAATTGGACGCAGGAGTTTTTCTTAACTTAAAGAAAAGTTCCTGTTTGTGTGCCTGCGAACTTAAGTTAAGTTAAGTCTTAAGACTTAAGTTAAGTCTTTTTTTTATAGGTAAATTGATCAAGAAACTACACATGGATGAGAGAGGGGGATCTAATCTTGTTTTGGTTTCTTTTGCTGTTGTGTGTTTTCAGGGGGTAGGAGCTTGTGTGAAGGGTGTTTTTTTTTTTTTTTTTTTATTTACCACCGAGGAGTTACACTCACTGACTTCTTCTAACACTCGGCCTTGTGATTTTTCAATTTTACAGGAGGCCATCATTGCTGGACTGCAGTCTGAAACCACCTACTCTGTCACTGTAGCAGCGTACACCACGAAGGGAGATGGAGCTCGGAGCAAAGCCAAAGTTATCACCACAACTGGAGCAGGTCGGAGATGGTTTTTATCAGGGTTTCCATGTAAAACAGAATACTGCAGCCCTATCGCCCTATAACTGATAACCTCTGACCTATACATGAAGCCCATCATATAGGCCGCTGTATCTGTTCATTATTATCATTCATATTTGTATGTGTGCATTTTCAGTGCCAGGTAAGCCCACGATGATGATCAGCACCACCATTGAAAACACAGCGCTGATTCAGTGGCAGCCGCCGAAAGAAATGGTGGGCGAGCTGATGGGCTACCAGCTGCAGTACAAGCGCACCGATGCGGACACCTACACCACGCGGGAGCTCAGAAGGACCGACGACCACTTCACCGTAACCAACCTGCACAAAGGCGTCACCTACGTGTTCCGCCTCAGCGCTCGTAACCGCGCAGGCGTCGGCGAGGCCTACACGAAGGAGATCAGCACCCCAGAAGACGTTCCCACTGGCTTCCCTGTCAATCTCCAGGTGACGGGACTGACCCAGTCCAGCACCCAGCTGACCTGGGAGCCCCCGCAGCTGGCGGAGAGGAATGGCAAGATCTTGTACTATGTGGTGGTGTACAGGGACATCAACAGTCAGCAAAACAGCACCAACCGCACAGCTGACACGCACATGACTATCCAGGGCCTTAATCCCGACACCACCTACGACATCCGGGTTCAGGCTTTTACCAGCAAGGGCGGGGGACCGCTCAGTCCCAGCATCCAGAGCAGGACCATGTCGAATGGTAGGATAAGTGGTAGGACACCTGACTAACGTTTATACATAAACACTACAGGGGGGTGTTTGATTTGAAAACACACCATGAGGGTATAATTCATGCATACATGAACACAGGCACCTTTACGCTGGTGGTTAAATGCTCCCTGCTGCACACACATTCTCACCTACATCTCACTTCTTTTAGTCGGGCTCTGTCTTTATCAGTGCCACGTCTTTCTCGTCTTCCACTCAGTATAGTGCATCACTGTGTTTATTGATTTATAGAGTGCTAATCTCATTACACGCTACAGTCACATTACCATGCCTCCTCATCCTTCCTCCCATTACACACAAATCTAACCCAGCATGTCCCTTCTCATGCATTTTATAATCTTATAAATGTACCATTTATTATTTATAACACGCCTGACTCCTATTTTAAGACACATGTTGCCACTCCCACTGTCACATACATTTCTCTGTAATCACAGCAATCTGAGCCTGTTGCCTTGTTGTGAGCGGGGTGTAATAAATGGAGCAGGCTTAGGGAGATGAAGGCTATTTTTGTGTGATCTCTAATCAAGCGTGAATGCGATTGTTGATGTTCTTTGAACATCCCCATGGCTTGTCAAGTTTGGTCACAAGGTATCGCAGCAGAATATGTTCGCAGTGCTTTACAGTAGTGTGAAATTAAATTACACACAGAGATTACTTCTCGTGGTGTATACCATGTCTTTCTCTGAGATATTAATCAAAGTTTTTTCTCCTCCCCTCGTTTTAGATTTTCCAGCCCTAAACTTTGGCGTCAAATCGGTCAGGAAAACGTCGGTCCTCCTTACCTGGGATTTACCACAGAACTACAAGCCCCAAACACCTTTTAAGGTGAGTGCTACCCAGGTAGAAAGCCCTACATGGTTACTGTGTAATACTAGTTATTATTATGCTCAGCTAATGCGATGCAGTAATATAAAATATAATACAACAATAATAACTGGATTTCACTCAGTGAAAAGCTATTATCACTGCTGTAACATGTCCTGCTCATGCATTTGTAATATAATTGCATTGCAGTACAACTCTATTATTTGTTAACACTTTCAAGTAGGTGTGATCCATGGGGTTTCTCTCTTTGCACTAAAAATGTGAAAGTCAGAATTTATGCTCATTTATGGAGTGTAATAATCTGTCAAAATGATATTATACCAATTCCCACCCTGTGTTAGAGCTGCAAAGACAATTTGGAGTGTAAAAAATACTATTGGATATGCACCAATGGGCATGAGTGACACTGAAACGCATGAGATTAGGTGTCAGATGAGATGGCCATCTCCCTCAGGAACACTCTGGATTTGTTGTTTGTAGTAGGAAGAGTACATGCTGTGAGTGCTGTCTACTTTAACCGTATGTTTTTCTTTAACTTTTCTTTTTTCCCTTGTGTGCTCATACAGATCTTGTATAACCAGCAAAGTGTGGAAGTGCAGGGAGACCAGAAGAGGAAGCTGATCACACAGCTGCAGCCAGACACAGATTATTCTTTTGTACTCACAAGCAGAGGCAACATTGCTGGAGGTCTTCAGCAGCAGGTGTCCATCCGCACTGCCCCTGACCTGATCAAAACCAAACCCAGTGCACATCAGCCTCAAGGTGGGAAGATGACTATCAATCTGCCTAAGGTGCAGACCAACACGCGTGTCAGGTCAGTACAGCTTTATGAATTGCATGAAGGGAACAGATGTTTCTAGCCCTTGTCTCCAAAACAGCCATTTATTTATTTGTTTTCAGCTACACAGTGTCTGATCAATACTAAAACTACTCTAAAAGTTAGAGCTGCAATTTTTCCTCATAGCAGCTGATTGTAATTGAGACTGAACTTGTTATCTTTTGACTCACATTGTTAAAAACAGAGTTATGCCTGACCCTTGTGAGTAAAGCCTTTCTCACACACACACACACACACACACACACACACACACATCTGTGTAGGGGGAGTACACTGGGGTTGATTGGTGAAAAGATTACAGGGTTGTCAGGGCTGGCCAGGGTCCAAGCACAGATTGACAGGCGAAGAGTGCAGGTGATTGGGAATGGGAGAGTTGGGGTGTGGGGGTGGTGGTGTGGGGCTGAGTCTTGTTATACATGTCTCAGACTTGAGTGAGTGTTGAATCACAGAGCAGAGAAGCAGCTGCTTTCACTATCAGCACCAGCTGAGTTCACAAGTTGAGGCTGAATGCCAGTATAGAGGGAGGTAAGGGGGTGGGGGGGTATAAATAAACATGCACACAGATGTTTGTTCATCACGTGCTCCTTCATTTATTACCTGTCTCCTTAGTTTGACCCCAAACTCCTAAATGTCTTTCTAACGTCTTTCTTGTCCTTCTATTTTGGTCTTTATAATGATGCCACACACACACACACACACAGAGTAGCCACATTGCTGGTCCTATTAACCTGAGGGAATCTGTGGGGATCTCTATTAAGTGAAGGCTCCCCTCACTGGGATAGTGTTTGTTCCAATCTACATGGCAGATGTTCTTAGTGATTAGCCATTAATTGGAGGATGCGGTGCCAGTCTGCCAGTGTCCGACCTTGGTTGGACCCACTTGTGTAGCGCTTAAATAATTTGAATTCAGCCCAACAAGCCTCACAGTGAAAGTTTGTTTTGTCTGTGTTATTAATGCGCTTGGCCCACTTTGATCTCAGCGTGTATGCACTTCACTCTGTCTGTCGTTAAAACACAGGCTTTATTTTTCTTGGCAGGTGGTACTACATTGTGGTGGTGCCGGTGTCCCAGACGACGCAGCGGTGGAAGACTCCAGACGAGATGGACCTGGATGAGGTGAGTGCCAGCCGGCGTGCGATTGACTAATGTGCCAGGTCAGGGGTCACCGATAGCATCTTCCGATCCAACTGGGTGGAAAGTCGCTGGTTGTAGCTCATTAGCTCTACCTTCCTGGGCTTAGAAAGGAAGAGGCAGCAGGGAAGTGAGACCTGAAGCGATGAGTCACTCAGGTGGGTGGGGAGTGTCCTGATTAGATGCCAGGTCTGCACACAGTGCCCATCTGTTGAATCAAACAGTTTGCACACACAGGGAATCATCTTAATTTTATACAGCTATTGGTGTAAATGTTAAGCAATTAAACTTTATTTATACAGTTACAAATTATTGCTCTATGTCCATATTTTTCTTTATTGTCTTCGTGGTTATGGTTTGCCGACTCCAAACTAAGTTTTACACGAGGTATTCAAATGAGGATAAAGATTTATGACTGCTTTATTATTCCATTGAATAAAGGTCCTGCTCGTCCGCAGGGGAATTTAAGCTAAATGACATGCCTAAATATTAATAGTATCATTTTTAAGTAAACTGCGAGGCTCGCTGGTTTGAATCGCTATTGTTCAAACTCCCTGAAGAAATAGCAGAAGAGACTGAGAGGGGAGAGCAATGGGACTCCCTGAGTCATTAAACACTGAGCAGGCCATTGTCTCCTCCCTCCGACATAATGATTTAATAAAGCTACATCTGGAGCAGCACACGAGACATCACTGACAGAAAACAAAATGCTGCTGAAAACACAATGCCGCACTGCTGTATGCTCCCGCTCATTTATTAACCAGGCTGGCAGTCATGCTGAGATTGTGTGCTGGAGCAAGCACTAATTGCTCACTTCGTAACTTGGCTGCATTGTTTTGCAGCTATATCACTGTGCAAAGGGCATTTTAGCAGAGTGGAATCATTATCTCTTATTTGGAAGAATGCTGAGACCCAGACCTGGACATAAAATGTTGGCTGTGGTGTTTATTTTTTTGTCCTTTCCAAAAAAGCGACACACTTTCCAAAGTCCAAGTTATTTATGTGAAGAATGAACCTTTGACCTTCATGTTACAGTGCTTTAAATTCCATGTCTTATTTGTTGAGATTTTTCCCCCTCACTCGTGTCTGAAGCTGATGTTTCCTTCCCCTCTGCCCCTCTAGCTGCTGAAGTCAAGTGAAGGGCCTGTCCTGAGGCGCAGGCGTCACCTGGATTCCTCCAAATCTTACATAGCTGCCAAGTTGGCTTCCCTGCCACCCACCTTCACGCTGGGTGATGAGGAGATGTACAACGGCTTCTACAACAAACCCCTGACCAGTCCGCAGGAGTACCTCTGCTTTGTCGTGGCCGTGCTTCGATACGAAGGGACAGACAGCACTAATTATGTAAGACTCACACACACTACATGCTTGATAGCAGATGTCACAAAATCCAGATAAAATCCTTTATCACCCATCCTCGTGCTCTAACCACCCCTGCCACTCCACAATTTTTAAAATGGCAGCCAAGTTGTTTTTATTGCCACTTACCCTTTAATACAGGCGCCTCTAAAAGTCATCGCAGCCTGTACAGATAACCCCCTTATCAGTTGACAGTGACATCAGAGATCCAGTTTTGCCATTTTGGCTGTCTTAAGTGGAGGCCCCATGCGCTCGTCAAACGGCACTAACACAGAGGCCCAGCTCTCCGTGGGATGTTCTGGAGTAAACTTCACTCCGGGAAGAATGAGTCTGCGGTTGCTCTGGGCTCCTTCACTGCTCAGGACATGCATATTTAGTCGCTGGGGCCTGGGCCACTGCAGAGGGGCGAGAGAGAGAGAGAGAGCGCTCCATGTCCGAAACCAAATCCCAGACTTTTCACCTAGTTCCTCCTCTCTTCCCAGCTGTTTCTTTCTCTCTCCACATATTTCTTCACCATGAGTACAGTAGAGATTGATTAGTGCGGCTGGAGTTAAGATGGAGATGAGGGTTTGGTCACAGGGCCTCGGCAGCCTGTAAAGCAGGCCTGAGTCCCTTGAAATGCTACTTTACATGTCCCCAAAGCAGCAGCAGCACCACCATCCCAGTAATCCCTCTACTTCTTCAGACACGCAAAAAATCCCATCGCTGCACAACACTCCCTCAGTGTACCTGCAAGACACACCATGTTTCTGTGTACTCACCCCTCCCTAAACTGTGTCTCGCCCACCTACCTTTGAGCTTGATCGCTTGGATTAATCAGGCTTCACTCACAGGGTGAGTCAGTCCATCAGACAGCGAGTGTGTGCGCCTTAGTGACGTCATTTCTTCAGGTAGGACAACTTGTTTCCTGAGTCATAGAGTGCAGCACATTTTGCAGAAGGTCAGAGATTGCCAGTGCATATACAACGACCACAATATTTACAGTAACAAGATTATCACAGTGCATGTAAACACTGTTATTTTCTCATTTCCTGTTTGTATGTTTTCAAACACACCGAGTTGTGTGGTGGCTACCGGAGGCAGGCTGTCATCGATCGCCGCACAAATCCCCTAACCGCACTCCTCGGGAAACTCAGATACCACAGCAGTGTTTGTTTTTGTCACCCCCAACGCGCCGCTTGCAAACGTTTATTACCAAACACACGGGTACAGGAGGTAAAGCGCGCAGCAAGATCGAGCAGTTGGCAGAAGCCTGCCTCGAGCAGGATCTTCACCAGACCCAGGAGAATAAGACAACAAGCACTGGAATAAATGACTTGTGTCTTTACTACACTTCCTCTGCACCACCCAAACTCCCCCAGTGTAGATCAAAAAAGACCGCCAGGGTTTAATAAGCCCCTCGTATATCAATGGCCACAAGCAGCCAGCAGTGGTTGGAGGGAAGAAGAGAAGCAAGGAAGGCAAAAGGGGGTGAGAGAGAGAGGGAGAATAAGGAGAAAAGAGTGTGCCTTCATGTCTCCCCAGCACCCAAGGCAGATAAACAAGCCGGGGGAAGTGTGAAATGGGATGATAGATGCTGGGTGTGTATAAACAGTATCATTTAATGCGAGAAGAGAGTGAGGGAAGGCTGTAGCATGAAACATTGTGTGATGTGAGACACAGAGGAGGGGGGGGTGTTTGGAGACAGGAAGAGAGGATGGCAAAAAATTTTTGTCTTGTGTCCTGTCCAGACTGTGAAGCTTGGATGAGAGGACTGTCAGTGTAGAGGAGGAGATTGGTCTAATGTGTGCTTTCCTTTTGATAAGAGAAAGGTGAGCTTCTGGCGCAGAGACAGAAACCAAAGAGTGTTCAAATTCAGTGCCACCCGGGCGTTTATATTCGGCTCACTCACAGGAAGAATTGGCTTTGTAGCATCAATTCTGTTGGAGCTCTGGGCTCAAAACACCCTTAACACGGAAGACTGGCTTCTTTTGAAATTCAAACAACTTTAACAAATAATATCAAGAGAGAATTATGGAAAAACAAGGGTTTTTTTTTTCTAGAAGGGGAACTAAGTCCAACTTTTCACCGTGAGGGAGGTTCTGATACAGGCAGCATGGATGGGATTCTCTGCTCAGCTGTGTCACTTCCGCTTCTAGAGGCGTCTCCCTCCAGCAATGCCTCCAGATATCTGGGTGCTTGGTATTCACACAGCTGGAGTGGAGACGAATGAGTGCACTGTCTGTTGCTGAATGGGAGAAGGAGTGGAGGGGGGGGGGACTACGAAGAGAGAAGTACAGGAAGACAGGGGGGGTCATCACACAGGGTAGACTAGACCCTGCAGCCACGTTTCTGTTGCTCATAGATAAAGGCGTACTCACTCATGCTATCATCTTTTTGTACTACAAATTTTTTTTTTCTGGTCCTTCTGTCTCTCCACCATCCCTCTCTCGGTGTCACTGTGGGCTCCTCAGCACGCAGCCTCCCTGGGGATGGCAGAGAGAGAGAGAGAGAGCAGCAGACACATAATAGGAGTCTCTGCATGTTTGTTTGTTTGTCTGCCGCACACCCTGCGGCTTGTTTAAGCCACTTTCGGAGAGCCGAGGAGCTAGCAGGGTCAACGGTGAGTTGAAACAAATACGCCTATGCGGCGCGTAGCGGATTCTGTGCTCAGGGGGATGGTGGAGCAGCGGCTGACTGGGGAAAAGCGGTGTAGCCTACGGGCCAGATAGCAGACTCGATATACTGCTACTACCGTAACACCTCTGCCTCAGTCTTTCTCTGCCATCTCTCATCACCCACTCTCTCTCTCTCTCTCCTGTTCACTTGCTCGGTCTCAGACAAACACTTACAATACATACACACTCTCAGTGGCTGCGACCTAGACAAACACATTTGCTTGTGGAGGCTCAGAGGAGTTTGAGAAAAGGCTCCGGGAAAAAAAACTGATGTTCCACGTATGTTCACACAAACACACACACACACACATTTGTTTACAGTCTGTACACACAATCACTGACAGATACACTTACAGACACAACCAAAGACTTCTGTAGCCATTCATAGTGCCTGCAGTTGTACTTCCTAAAGTGAACATCTGTTCAGTAGCATGCAGAGTTTTTCTACCTCTTATCAGCTTTGTTTCCAATACCTTTTAAATTTGATGTCCTACTTCAAGTGGTCAGAAATGTGTCCAGCTCATTGGCCACAGCTTGGATGTCATATACACTGAACATACAGATTAATAATAAAAGAGGAGTTTTGCTTCTCACATGCCAAAACCCACCCGTGTCCATACTGTACACACTTTAGGGCTATAAGAGATACACTTGCACTCCCTGTGACTCACTCTCAGTCTCACACATTCCTTCACTGCACCATTGCCCCATTGTGATACCGCTCTGCGAGAGTAGAGGCATTAAGAGCTGCGTGACTGAGCTTTTATCAGATATTAGGGCCGTTCAAATGGATGATCCCACTACTTCGCCGTGACCAACAGACAAAAAGCCCTCTCTTTTTGTTCAGCTCCTCTCCTCTTCCTCCCTTATCCTTCTCTGAAAGCACAGCTGCAGTCATTTGTTACAGCAATAAAAAAAAAAAAGTTTTTCCCAGGATTCCCTGCAGGGCCACATCCTGCCAGCTTTTTTTGGGGGGGAGGGAGGGAGGGGGCCCTCCTGAAAGTACCGGAAGCCTTGTGGTGTCATCACATCAGAAGCGTCCCATCGTTTTTAAATAATAGGTTCCTCCCACACAGGCACACGTGTGTGTGTGTGTGTGTGTGTGTGTGTGTGTGTGTGTGTGTGTGTGTGTGTGTGTGTGTGTGTCTGAGAGAGAGACAAATGAAAAACATTTCTGCCACAAACTACCACTGACATGAATATATTCACTTTTCTGCTTATCTGGCATCTCATGCCAGAGCGTGCCGGTGTGCACGTACATGATTGAGACATTCTCTTACACACACACACACACACACACACACACACACACACACATAGTGTAAATTTTTCCGGCAGTTACCCGTGAGTGTGAGAGATAACAGAAGTATATGACAGAGCACAAGACTCTTTGAGCTCATCTCAGCTTATCTTTCCAATTAATATCTGCCTGTGTGCCGAAGAGCAGGCTGCTGTGCAGCTAATGATCCGGATTACTGCTGCCTGCTGCCCCACCACTCCCGCTGCATGCTGGGAGCCCAATTCCCTCCAAGGCCTGCGATCCGTCACCCATACCCCTCTTCACAACCCGCCCCCTTTTCACGACCTGCATCTCCAATCGTCATTCAATAGGTGGCATGCTGAGCACTAATGACTGTCGCCTCGCACCTTCCTCTTCCTCTGCCTCATCTGTCAGTTTGCTCTCTCGCAGTTGGACTCTGTTTTTTGAATCACCATACTGCGTCGCCTCATATACCCACTCCTCTGATGCACACTACGCACCCCCCCGTTTCCTTTCTGTCTCTTGAAGACATGAAGTGGAAAGATGTCTCATTTACAACCAAGGTAGAAAAACACCCGCACCGTCACCTCCCCCTCCCCCTCCTCCTCCTCCTCCTCCTCCGTCACGGTGTGAACACTAATGAAGAAGAGATGAGTCCTCTCCTGTGCCCCCATTTATCTCAGCGACCAGGGGACATGCACACTTATCCCTGCCTCTCTGTCTCTAGCTCTCTCTCACGCCTGCTCTGTCATCAGGTCTCTCACTTTGCTGCTAACACAACGCAGTACCTTCACAGAAATATGATATTTCATTACTGCTGTTGTTGCTGGGGTACAAGTCATATTATTTTGATTACACACAGCACTCATATATACTACATATTAAATGTCTTCTTTAAATTATGCTTGATGTAGACTTGTTAGCAGCATGCTAGCATGCTTACTCTCCATTTTCTGGCCACTTTTTGAGAAGGTTCAGTACATATATTAGTATATAGCAGGGGTCACCCAGAAGCCGTCCCATACGGACCCGAACTTATAGTCCAAACAGCAGGTTATTCTTTAAAACCTGACGGGCGCTTCTATTTTAACTGCCGCAGCTTTCGTTGACTTTACGGTAGTGGCTTAGCGCATGAGGAAACGCACAGACCAATTGCAGACGAGTTTGTCCATCCCACGTGATAACTCTCAGCCAATCAAATCTGGGCATTTCAGGTGGTTGCGACTGCAATACAAGTTGCAGACAGGTTACACACGTGAAAAGACTAGATAAAAGAAAAGAAAGAAGAAGACCAAGAACGTGGACCAGAACGGTCCAGTACGGCATTCCGGCAGCTTCTATAAATAGATAAGCGTTCGGAAAACGTTTAAATAGTCTTACAGTAGCCTACTGTTGTAAATTTTCGGAGATGCAGGTTGCAGTCTGGTTGTTCCCGTCACGCAGATATTCAACAAATCAACCAAGTAAATCCCCTCTCCTTCTCACACACTCACCTGTGCATGCAAAGGAAGTTGCATTCACAGTGTCTGTGACCTGGAACGGTTCATCAGTGCATTCAGAGTTTAGTGCAGGGCTCAATAACCAGCATTGGATGGAGGAGGATGAGGAGGAGAGGACCCAAACAGAGGATTACAGATTATTTTCAAGCATACTGAATGGAAATGAGATTTGAACATTTTAGCTGGCATAAGTTATGTTATCTAGAGGTGGATATGTAGCAAAGTATTGTTCAAGTTAAGTAAATTAAAGAAAAACCTTGTCTGAAGTGATAGTGTTTCCAGCATTGCGATGAACATACAGGGAAATAAATATTATGGGGAACATTATGTAACAAACATAGTATATAGTTCTGAAGTGAATTGACTCTCATGCCTGCACGCTCCTTCTTTTATTTTCTCTTACAGATGACATTTTCAACCAGTCCCTACTCGGACCCGGTCCAGATCCCCACAGCCATGCCTGTCGGGATGGAGCAGGGTGAAATGTTGTGGGTCATGGGCCCAGTGTTGGCCGTGGTCCTCATCATCATCATCGTCATTGCCATCCTGCTCTTCAAGAAGTAAGAGGCTTTTTTGTTTGTTTATCAGTCATCCTTCCGTGATTGTTTGAGGTTAACCCGCAGTGACACTCGTGATTGTTGGTTTCTTTTGGTTGCATCAGGAATGGTAATTAGACTTCTGCCGCTTGCACCAAGCCGCTCACACCCCAGACTGTAACATCCGATTTCCTTACCATGATATACAGCGTAACAGGGAGAGGAGCTAACGACAGATTGATTTGTATTTCAGACAAAAGATTTGGGGCCAGTTGGCTTTTTTTTTTTTAACAACTTTTTTTATGTGAAGTGTTGGCTGAAATGGCAGCTGACATCGCCTGCCTGAAAGAAAGAAAAAAAAGCACAGCTCGGCTGTCAAAAGCTCTTAGTTAGGAGCGAGATATGTGTTTTGGCCAACAGTATTGGTCATTTCAAATAAGAAACAGAAGGCTGCAACAGAGGGCTTCACTAAAAGCTCCATCAATATCTCTTTAAAGCACTTCAGCTACACAATGATTACACACAGACTGAGTGGGAGGAAACTATACGACTCTGATCAAGAACCAATTTGTTTTATTAACCGAAAATCTTCACCATTTGCTGGCTTTTGATCAAACATATATTATTTATCCTGATCAGTGGTTTGTGTATTTATCATTTTGATTAATCAGTTATTCATACAAACTACAAATAGATTGATAGATTAATTGGTAACACATCGACGGTGCTGCACTTAATTATGTTTTCAACTGAGTCTAAAAATATCCGCAGAGTAATTTCCTGTTGATTAATTAACCAGTTGATAAGTCGGCTGGTTGCTGAAGCTCCGTCAATGAATTATTAGTGGGTATAGCCGGCCCTTTCTTTAGGTGAGCAGACAGTAATTATAACAGTAATGGGGTTTGGACATTGGGAGATACCATTTGATGGGCATCTATTACCTACGCATTTACCTCTCTTCGCTTCTTAAAGATTAAGTCCACACTCCCTATCTTTTCCTGATGGCTCCATTACAAATTCTCCTATTTCTCATCATACCTGCTCTCCAACCTGCCATCCGCAGGCTCACAGACTGCCGTGTGGCTGCAGTCTCCAGCCAGCTAAGAAAGAGACTGGTTAATAATAGGCCTTGAGACAGCTCACTGCTGAGCAGCACATCCTCTGTCTGGAAGCCCTTTCTCCGTGTAGACACAGATTGACAGCAGGGACTGTGGGGATGTGTCTCTGTGCCCTTTTCACTGCGGACTGGCTGTAAATGTGCAAAGGAATAATCACACTGTAGCTGTGGTTGTTATTGCTACCTGCAGCGTCGCCAAGAACAACAGCAGTCATGAACAATGATGAGGTTATTCTCAGAGTTTTTTTTTGGATCATGCTTCTTTCAGCCACTGGCTCTAATTTTTAGCTTCCCTATAATAATGCAGCAGAATCTGAGTAAAAAAAGCCCACATGGATAACAACACACACTAACTTCCCCTCCTTCTTTTTTGCCTCTGTGAATGCAGCAAACAGGAAAGGTGGGTACTGTTAGTGTTTTATCACAACTTCATCTCCTCCTACCCAAATCCTTTCCATTTGTGTTTTTGACTTTGGTGCTATTCATCAGCTCTTTGGGGTTGCAGAGTTTGCCAGCCTCTCACACAAAACAGTCCCACTCAAATTGGATTAAAAGGAAACGTCTTTAAGCTGTTGCGTCTCCTTTGGTTCAGATTTCTGAGACGTTAGAGCTGTGAGAAGCAGCAGACTCTGCAGCCCTTGATAACTGAGGTCAAAGGAACTCATGGGTCACGTCCGTGTATCAGTGCATGTTTCACATCCAGTGCCAGTGTTCCTCCTCAGATCATCCTGTCGGCCATGGTTTGTCTCCGTGCTGTGTTTCATTATCCAGCCAGTGTCAGTGTGCCCCTTCAACATTGGCCCCATCTGAATATGCCAAGGCATCACCTGCTGCTGAATGGACCATTGTGAAGTAAATGCCAGACGGGGAAACTGCTGAAAAAAAAAAAAAAAACGTTCCCATCTTTTAAGCTGACATTTTGCACCGAGACCCATTCCTCCACTTTTAGCCTTTTTTCATTTCTTCCCCTGCTTCCTCGTGGCAGGAGTCTCAACAAAGGGCCCTGTTCTACCCTCATTAAGCACACCCTGTACTGCACACACGCACACTCGTACACTGTGTGGAAGTATGTGCACTTACATTCTCACACATCTTAACCCGCACTTTGAGCCTGAGCTGAATAACCCCATAGAGATTGCAGCCATGTTTACTTTAGGCCGGCACTAAAGTGTCATGTAGATCGGCATCTGATTGAGTCAGGGGGATAGATGAGGTGTGCAGAGAACAGATCACAGATGTCCAGCTCTCTCTCTCTCTCTCTCTCTCACACCCCCACCTCCAGCCCCGGCAGTGATCTCTGGGAAAACTGGATACGGTCTGGCTCAGCTCATGCCTGTGAGGGAAGAGATGCTTGTCATAGATTAGCTGTCATGCAGCTAGCATTAGCTTAAGCCTCTGCAGCATAAGATAACAGGTGGCGATGAGGCTCAAGCCCCAGCAGCTGAGGTAGCCTGGGTTACGGCTCTGTGTGTGTGCACCAGCAGCTTTGTGTATTCTCACCTCACAGGCTTCAACAGAAGGGCCTGCTCCTTCCTAAAACCCACGCTCGCCACTTGCAAATGGAGTGCAATGAGATGTGAAATTTCCACAGGGCGCCCTGATGCTTCCTTCCGCCCATTTCCATTTGCAGTCAGAAGGCTTGTGTGTCTGCAGCTGTATCTGTGTGTGTGTGTGTGTGTGTGTTGCTGTAACAGTGAGGGCGATGGGAAAGCGTGAATCTGTGAGCCTGTTTGTGTGTGTATGTCAACAGATGCTGGCTGTCTGAATACAGGCAAGCTGCACTTTCTTTTTTCCATTTCTTCGCCTGATGGACAAATCCACGGCCGACTGAGCAGAGCCAGTCCCGAGCTGTGCTGTGCTGTTCTGTTCTGTGCTAAACTCAGTTAGGCCGGGCCGGCAGCACAGGTGCTGCAGAACTGGTCTAATTACCCAGTGTTGTGCCACCCAGCTGATGAGCTAATTACAGCATCCGCCTGTTTTCCTCTTCAATCTGGAAAGACAGTAAACACAATGTGTTGTTAGCACACACACACACACATAGAGAGCAGTGAAATCACACATTTAAATCTTTGGCACTTGCAGACACACACTCATGTACGCATTCCCACACACAGCAGCTGTCACCTATCCAGCGGCAAACAAACCCAACCTTGCCCACTCCAGCAGAATTATGGTGTTTCTTCAAACACATTAAACTCCAGTTTTTCAAACTAATGGGGGTATTGCCCTGGTAACTACTGTCTCTGCAATCACTTGTCCTCACAACTACTTTTGAGAACCATTAACTATGCCATTAACCTCATCAAGCGTACCACACACTCCTCTCTTTGCTAACCATATAGAGGAATCATTTGCGTCATGTTAAAACATTCTTGTCATTTCTTTTTCTACTTAGTTTGAGGAAGTGATGGGTGGGTGGTACTAAGCATGCAGGTGGTCTCAGCATGGTGTTGTTAACGTCTTCCTGTCTGATTCTGCCACCTCAGGAAGCGAGCGTCGCCCTTACCCAAAGACGAGCACTCTGGTGGGGTAAAAGACTCCCTGCTGGCCAACTCCTCTGACCCGGTGGAGATGAGACGACTCAACTACCAGACCCCAGGTAATAAACCAATCACCCATGTAACTACATACAGTTTACAACAGAAGCTCTGCTGTCATTGGAGATGGATGGTAGTGATGACGCAGGCATCCAGACAAGCTTACAGAGTCGCTGTGAGGAAGAATTTCAAACTGTGAAACGTGTGTGTGTGTGTGGATTTCCTCTAGATATAGCTGGAAAACAGATATATGCAGTCAGATGTTCTTTCATTCATGCCTTTGCGGCTGAGGATTCAAATGAAAATCGTCCTGAAATTCATCAGTCAGTAATTCAAAAATACAGATTCTATCTCAGAGCTGACGGAAAACATCTAAAGGTGACTCATCGCTTTAATACTGTTCCCTAATGCCTTTTATTTTCAACCTGTTTTCCTTCAAAGTTTTTCATTCAACAACTATAAACAGCATTCTCAAAAGCAATCTGCTCTGGCTATGACTGCCTGCTTTTCTTGTTCTTTTGATGGATCTCCTGTTTGTAAATGCCTTGTAGCAGGTGTGTGACATTCACACATCCTGCTTATTTCAGGAGGAAAATGATCAATAAACAGTATTTGCCATCAAACCCAGCTGATCATTTCCATGGAGAGAATTCAGATTCCATCCACACACACACACACACACACACACACACACACACACAGTGGGTGAAGTGGGTGGGTTGGCATCAGCCTTCTTCCCTTTTCCTCTTGGTCTTCCTCCTCCTCCTCCTCTGCTGCTCCTCGCTCCTCCTCCTCCCTCCATGAGCTCCTTTCATTCCCCCCAGCTGGTAATGAGTCCTGCTGCCTCTGATGTCAAGGTGAGCCAGGCGAAGGGAACAATGGAGCTGAGAGAAAATGTCAACCCCGGTGCATGCAAGTGTGTGTGTGTGTGTGTTTCTGTGTGGTTTTCTTGTGTGTGCATGTGAGTACGTGTGTATCCCTTCTCACGGGTTATTAAAGATCCCGTTTGCCATATACACACACACACACACACACACACACACACACACACAGCCCCTTTGAACCCCTGCAGAGGAATTAAGCAGCGCTGCCGCTCTGAAAGAGCCCTGTTCTCCCATCCTCCCACTCCACCTCTTTCGTCTTTTGTCTTCCATTTCCCCCTGTAGGGTAATCTCTTTCTCTCTTGCTCTCTCTCTCTCTCCCTCTTTCTCTCTCTGTACGTCAACATTTATCTCCTTCTTTTTATCCCTTTTCACCTCGCTGTTTTGCTTCAAGTGCTGTGATTATCAAAAATCACCAAGGCTGCGTCTTGTGAAAACATATGAGACTCCGAGCCCGAGCTGAGTGAATATTGAGCAGCCCCCTTCCTCTGTCCTCTCGCTCTTTTTCTCTTTGATTCGCCCCCAGCAGGTGAACATTCCTGCTCTGATGCTCTGATTGTTGTCAACCGCTCAGACCGATTGCAGCTCATGTCTCCAGCATGTTGGTTTGTTCAACAGACCTCGGTTGTACCTTGTGGCACTCCAGCAGCAGCAGGCGTGCGGGTGTATGAGTAACTGACCTGGTTTAACCTTGACAGATGTGGATCACGTAGTATTTACAAACACCTCAGACCATTTACTGCAGTTGCAGGGGAGAATTTCTGGCTGATAACACCTGGGTAGAAGATTTGGGGGACCTGTTTGATCAGTTATAATATTGACACACCCTGCTGGGAATGTAGATGTTGCAAACATTCATCCTAATTTATAGACTTACTCTCTGGTTCAGCTTTACCGGCCATGGTTTGTCCCAGATCTAAATATTTACTCATTGATGCTCCAGTCAATGAGCTGATATAACACATAGTGTCACAGCAGAGCATATTAAAGACCAGGTTTGTGTGCACTTTCAGTCTAAACTGACATAGCCCAAGTGCCCACACCCCAGCTGACTCAAAAGCTTATTTGCAGATACTGTTTGGCCCCAGTCTGATCCTGAGCCGCCTCCATTGATTGATCGAGTTGTTCTTCTTCCTCCCTCCTTCACTCTCCTCTCTCCACAGGTCCCAGCTCTCATCGCTGCCCCAACACTCCAAGTTAGTCTGCTTTCTCACCTACTGTGTATTTCCCACACATGCAGCCTTTCCTTGTTCTCTCACTCGCTCCTGAAACCATAACTCCCGCCCCTCCTTCACCAGTTGCCGTCCTGACAGACATCGACAAGCCTGCACAGCTTGTGTATCCTCTGACACTCCAAGGATGCTGCAGCAATGTCCTTTCTCAGCTGTGAACTTCCCACAACACCTTTATGAGGGGCATGACGCAGAGGAACTAGATGGTTTCATGGATAGTTGAACAGTTGTGCTTGATGTACATTAGCCTTGTTATCTACGGCTTCACTGTCCATTTAACCAACAACAAGGCTGTAAAAGAGCCAGCCGGACATGCACAGCACATACACACTGATGTTAATGTGGTTCCTCTGTGTGATAATATTAAATTTGTGTAATTGGTCAGGTCTCATCCTGTACAGTGGCCATAGTTACCAGCCATTAGCCATTAGCATTACAGCTGTAATCATCTTCCAGCAGTTTGAAAGGATGACCTTAGAGATGCACTACTGCCAGCTTTTATAGACCTTTTCTAGGTGTGACTTCCTATGTGCTATATGTGCGGGTAATGAGGCTCTGTGTATCACTTTAAACCGCCTTCATGTGTTGCATGCAGTTAACTTTTAACACACAGGGAAAGTTCCCAGCAATCCGTTTAAGTACACAGCCTTGCCAAGTTCAGAGGCACAGGGGGAATTTGTGTCGGTAGATTAGCAATAAATCATCCAATAACCCAGCGATGAGAAATCTAGCAAGCGGCAGGGGGGTTGTTTGAAATTAATCCAGCCCAAGCGCTCAAGGCTGGGCCGAAAGATGCTCTATTGTAGGGAAAGGGATTTTCAAAGAAATGAGTTTTGGCTGGTGACCAGTCAGGTTTTTTTTTTTTTTTTTTCCGGGGTAGGAACTGACAGTGTGACTGATTCGTAGGGACTTGTGGGTTCTTACTCTAGTCCCACCTCTGCCACCAGTTGAGCTTTGTGGAGTCAGAGAGATGTCTGCCTCCCGCTTCCTTCCAAGGAGCATGCTCACCCAGTCACTCATGTGCATCTCCGTTCCAGCCCCACCTCTATCCTCCTCACTTAGCATGACGATATCACCAAATGTCACCAAATGTCACAAGCCTGTTTCAACTTGTGCACTCGCTTTCCTCCCCTTCTCTCTCTCTCTCTCGCTCTCTCTCCTCTCTCTCTACCTCTCCTCATGCATTCTTGAACAAAGTGCACTATCCAGCCACCTCATGGTCCCACCGGCAGTCTCACTCACCTTGTGGTCCAACCAGTGTTCGTGTTAGTCCACGTTCATGTTTGATTCAGGAGCAACCAGGTCTAACTCTTTTCCCCTCCTCTTCCTCTCCCCCTAGGAATGAGGGAGCACCCGCCCATTCCCGTGGCCGACCTGGCTGACCACATAGAGCGACTTAAGGCCAACGACGGCCTCCGCTTTTCCCAGGAGTATGAGGTATGGGCACTGCACTAATGCTGCATCAGTGATTCCTGCTCTTTCTAGCATATAACTGTGTTTCATTGTTACCATGTCTGGGAGGACTTTTTTTTCCCTCTTTGATCCCATATGCATGTATTCTAATGGATTATGGAAGACATTCTTCAGTTATTTTTGCAGCTCTATTACCAATCCCACCAGGAAACCAACACTTACATTAAATGCTGCGAGATGCTCTTTGACAAAACTAGCAGGTGGCGAGTTGCTTAAGCAATCTGTGCGCGTCTTGATGTTTCCCTGAAGAATGTTATTTTGCACGCGGTCTCTCCAATGCAACACGGCGAGGGATTATCTCTTGTCAGTGTTCTTTCTTTAAAAAAAAAAAAAGGGGGGGAGGACATTTGCATTTAAAGTGGCATGTAGTTGGTTTGGGGACTTATCAAGGCCAGATGAAAAGAAGCATTATTGAATACAAAAAAACAAAAACAAAGCCCGTCTTTTTATTTATTTGCTCTGATTGTTTGGCCTGTTTTGTCTAATCAGCTCCACTCAGCTGATGGAACCAACACGGCTGTGGATCCTTTGTGATCTCGAAGGTTATGTTCTCTGTTCGTTTGCCTGTGAGCAGCTTCTGGTTCACACACTGCCAGCAGAAACAGCAGATTTATTTTGGTGACCTCAAAACCTTTTCCAGCAGTACAGCACGAGCCTACACTGCTCAGCATGCCCTGTGTGGTTTTTACTAAGCATAGCACCTGTTCTGTAGCCTTACAGAACAGTTTTAACACATATGTATGAAGCAAAGATAACATTAAGCCTGACGAATAATTAAAAATAATATGTTTTATTGCACGGTTTGTTGGGATGAACCAGTAGCTTGAATAAAACTTGTGTCAATGGATCTAAACTAGACTTAGCAGAGCACTGGAGCAGGAAGCTGGATGGATATAAACTATTAATATAAGATGTAGGAGAAGAGAGGGGATGTTAATTTGAGAGGCTGTTTTTAGCTTTCCAATTAGCTGCAGCATTAGCTACCTTCTCATTTAGAGGTTGTGGTATCAGCCCACAAATTTTGTGGTGAAATGTCAAAGACAAATTATTTCTGTGGTAATTAAATTCAGCTTTGCAAGCAAGTGAAAATTACTTTTGTTTTTTTTTTCCACTTTTAAAGGTGAAACTTTCTGCCTTAAGTAGCTCCTTTCAGCCTTAAATAGCTGAGCGGCTAAACGTTTTTTAGTCTCATCCATCTTCAGTCAAAACAGAGAAAACAGTAATAAAGTTTATAACGTGTTTTATATGATTCTGATGGGTGTTTTTTGGATCACTGTGAAATTAACAGCTAACTAGGGAGATAATTAGGCCTTGGTAAAAATCTGCACTCAATTAAGTGCTTTCTTGTGTTGCTCAGCGACTCCCCGAGCACATCGCCCTCCCGGCCTGTTGAGTTAGTGTAAACGAATCAAGCCAGAGAAGTGCCTTGTATGACTGCAGGCAAGCAGCCCGCCCCCCCACCCCCCATTCCCTCCCCTGCAACAGTCATTCTAAGCCAGGGAAGACCCCCCTCCACTGCCCGGCAGATGGCCGTTGGTCTCTGTGCCAGCCGAGGCGCTGTGGCAGAGCTCATGGCGCTTTGTCACAGTCACGTTCGCCGGCTGCTCCCGTTGCGCCTTACCCCAAGGCGCAGAATTTGTAGAGGCTTCACCACTTCCTCTCCCCTGATGTAGCCTGACACTTCCTTTACCACCACCGCCAGTCCACATTACACTGAGCAATGAGCATGCTGGGTAATGAGCAGAATTTGTCAATCAGACATGCTGCAGCTCCCCTGACAGCGGTTTTTTAGCAGCAGCGATATCACGCTGCTGTCGTCAGAGCACTATCATTATGTTCATTTGAAAGTGTTTCCAGCGTGTCAGTAAGAATACCTTGGGCATTTGCTTCTCACCTCTCTCCACCGTCTCTACCTAACTAACTTGTTTGCTAGTTGTCATCAGGCTGGTGTGCCCGCTGTGTTTGCTGAGCTCTCAAATGGATATGACATGTTTTGACTGCAAATGAAATCTTTCTCTTCATACTGGCGGGCATTGACAGAGAAATTGGCAGTGCTGAGCTCATCAGCAGCAATAGGCCTGTGCCCCCGTGACTCTCACTGCTGAGCAAATTGGAGCTGTGGTGGAAGATTTCTTGCATATGAGGACTTCCACATTTTTCATATCTTCTTCAGAAACAAATAGCACACAAGGCTGCTTTTTGTCTGAGTCCAAGGCTTTAATATAAGCCTCATTGCCATTGCTTTTATCCTTATTTAATTCTCCATTAGAGCCGATTCAATATAAAATCTACCTCTCTACATAGGGTCAAAGTGAAGGCATTTTGAAGGTGTCGCTCTAACTCCTGCTGGATTTGCGGGGTTAAAAGGTCTGGGGAATTACTGGACGTGGTTTCGGTGCGAGCAGAGGAGAAGGGGGTCGATATGGAATAACAAGAGACTTTGTGACATTATCCAGCAAGGGATAGGAGGCCATCACATATCTCCCGAGATCAATATATGTGTGCAGTTTACTGTCGTATTAGCCCAGGAGACAAATGACGTAAGACACAGAGAGACGGTGGAATGAATAAAGGAAAGAGAGGAGAAGGTGAGGAGAACCACAAATGATGCACGTGGCTTCAACAAACATTCTCCTTAGAGTAAATAGAAAAGCTAATCACTAAAATAAGTCACAAACCAAATCCACCAGCAGCTTGGTTAACCAGCAGCCTACACAGTGTCACACACAGGATAAAAACTCTAAGGCATGGTGTGGGTATACTTTCCATGTGAAGGCTTTGTTGTTGACAGCGTACTGCTGCAGAGTGAGTGACAGCAGGGTAATTTTGCTCCGTCCCTTTTTACCCATGTAACACTGAAGAGTCTCCCTTTGTGCTTCTGTTTGCTTTCTTTGGCTCCGTGTTTCTCTTCCGTTCATTCTCTTATAATCATCCTCCCTCCGTCTCTGCTCTCTCTCTCTCTCTCTCTCTCACAGTCCATTGATCCAGGCCAACAGTTTACCTGGGAAAACTCCAACATGGAAGTCAACAAGCCAAAGAACCGCTATGCAAACGTCATCGCCTATGACCACTCCAGAGTGGTGCTCACCTCTGTTGATGGTAAGAGCTCATGCAACCACTTAACCCCCCTTGACTGAGGCTGCCATCGATTGAGGCCTCCTTCATGTGTGCCAAGGACGTTTTGGATGCCTGCAGCTGCTGCTGTTAGAAACTAAGTCTTATCCTCAAAGCCCATGTATCCACCTTCAGTGCATTAAAAAGTGCTGAATATAATGTGTTAGATGGGAAAGTAGCACAAATTATAGGTGATTGACTGTCTGTGTAACAGTTCACTTTAGGCTAACATTTGCATGAAAACATCATTTATCGTTAGCTAAAGTCAATGGAAGAAGTGATAATTAACTGAGCTAAGCTAAAGCTAAACTAATGGATGTGACCATGGCAGTCAAATGCTGTCAACACCTGTACATCACATCTGTTACTCTGCTCTGTGACAGCTGTTCCAGGCAGCGACTACATCAACGCCAACTACATCGACGGCTACAGGAAGCAGAACGCCTACATCGCCACTCAGGGGCCTCTGCCGGAGACACTGAGCGACTTCTGGAGGATGGTGTGGGAGCAGCGATCCAACACCATCGTCATGATGACCAGACTGGAGGAGAAGTCACGGGTAAGGACAGACACACTGCTACTCTCTACACAAACAAACAAACAAATCAAGGCCATCCATCACTGCCTGAACGGTGCAACAGTTGTGTATCGATTTATTGGCATGTGCATACTCAGGAATGATTCACATACAGCATATAATTTATTATTGATAAATAACTACACCAGCCCTCAATTACAGTAAATTATTAATTGCGAATCATAAATGTAGGTAAATAAATGAACCAGAAATACATTTTCCTGTCTGGACATGTTGTCGTTATGGTAGAATTGAAGGAATAAAATCACTGAGTGAGGAAAACAAGTTCAGTACAACTTAAATCTATTGATGTTGACAGTCCTACAACAGCCCGAACAGCTGGTGTGTGGAGGTAGAGAGGTGGGCAGACCTGGAGTTTCCTGACATATATATACGTATATATATATACTCATGTAGCTTTGACATTGAGGAACTTTACACCCAACAAAGCCTGAAGGCATATAGACACCCAGTCCTGCTTTAAAGCAGGATTTGTCAGCCTGATCAAAGTCACAAGGACTTCAAAGCGTATTTTGGTTGTTTGTGGACAGTATCGCTTCATGTTCCTTCTCTTCTCCCCAGTCTTCAGCAATCTCTAAAAACTTCTGCATGAATTATTTCTAAATCTGTTTGTGAACAAACATTCCTCAACTGCCTTTTTCCTCCGTTTTCACTCCTCTTGGTGATGGAGTTACCGTGGAAACTTCGCATAAACATACACAAGGAAGTACAATTTTAATCCAAATTATGCACACGTGCACACACACACACACACGCGCACACAGGGTGGTTATATTTAGAGTTTTATAACAATCCGAGCACTCTTTTATTATTTAGTAAGTGCTCTGAGAGTGCAGCGCTTGATTGCTGCATATTTATTTTTTCCCCACACCTAACCGAGGTTCCATAGAGAGCGAGACGCTCTTGTTGTGTTCGCGCTTCCTGGAATCGGGCTACAAAAAGCAACTGCACTATAATGAAATTACACACAATGAGGATTGTCACCCAACAACATTTGTGTGCTCCTAAAAATAACATACAGCCTATTATAAACAAAACAAATGAGCACATGGCACCTAGAGATTCAAAATTGGAATGGGTTTTTTTTTAATTACCATCACAAAATCATGCTCATGGAATCCTCCGAGGAACAAAAAGCAGCATGGAGCTCTGGCACTATGTGCTGCTTTATTAGAGTGTGTGCAAACGGTGCCCTAATGAAAGAGCGTCCGTACACTCAGGAGTGGAAGTAACAGGAAACGTTAATGAAAGATGGATCCAGAATTCTTGACACTGATGTTTTTGATGGAAGAGGATCATTACCTGAGGCTCCTTTCATCTGCACCGAATCTGTAGGAAAGCGATTGTTTTGTCAACGTTAGACTCGAATCACTTCCTGTCCTTCACAACATGGTATCATTCGTTTTCATTTTGAGCTATCAGCGCAATCCATCATTTAGGCAAATTGTGATGGCACGCCATCTTCTAAAAACAGAGCTCATTTATTTGTACCTCTGAGAACATCTTCAGTGCGGATAAGATGATTTTTATTACACAGCCGCCGCCACGTGATGCCGAGGACGTGATACCTCTCTGTGAGTTAGTGTGTCTGAGTGGCAATTTAAGAAGTGTGACAGGCTCTCTTTACATATGAATAAATAATTAGCCAGCCAACACTGTGCAGAGAAAACCAAACATGTTTCACAACATTTTGAAAGCTTTGAGGAAACCAGTGTACGAGTGTTAGCAGATTAATTATGAATATTATCTCTGCACAGCGTCGCGTGTGCTCCTAATCAGACGTGTGTTAATGTCAGACTGACCGTGGTTCTGTGATGTTGTTCCCTCCCTTTCCATAAATTCATATTTGCCTGTTTCTCTCTCTCAGAGACACACATATGGTGAGTGAGTCAACCTCCCACCACCTAGCTAGACGCATGTCTGATGCCAAACAGAGCAGGAGCTTGACAAACATGATGAGATCCAGCAGCAGGCAGATTTCAGCTTCCTTTTTTGCACTGCTATCATTACCAGTTAGTGAAACCCTGAAAGGTCGAAGCTCGAAATGATGAGTGTGTGTGTGAGTGTGTGAGTGTGTGTGTGTGTGTGTGTGTGTGTGTGTGTGGTCGGCAGTCACCGCAAAAAAAAAGCCAGGTGGTGACATGTGAGAAGCAAAGTTCAAAGCAGGACCAGATGACAGTGAGACCTGCGGCATGTGTGTGTTTTTGTGAGGGCTTCCACCCATCCACCCTACCTCAGACTGCACAGAGATATTCATTACAGCAGTGACTGCTAATCCATATGTTTGTACTGCAAGCAGTTCCCCATCACTCAGTTGAGTTTCGGCACTGAGTGAGGCTCAGTGGTGTTTTAGCGTGTTTTGTTTGTCAATTTGTACCAGCTCCAAATGTCAGCTCGGCACTGCAGTATCAATATGATTAGCCTAGCCGCCGCCGCCGCCGCCGCAGCTCCTCCTCACATACAATCAATAGCTGTAAGTTCTGGTCCCAGCTGTTCTGACATTAGGACAGTTTCTGCATTTGTTCAGCTTCTGTTTGGAAAATTAGAGCGTAGCCGAGCTTTGGAGCTTCTCCACAGGAACTGGAGGGTTTTTTTTAAGCTGGAGTTACTTTTAACTGACTGAAAATGGGTTCAGCTTCTTGTTAAAAGACATTCGGTCGACACATTGAACCTGAAGTGTTTCCAAACAAGACTCAACTCAGCCCAATCAGCTGGATATGTGCAGTGTTGAGAGTGTGAGTCACCACCTCTAGAAACTCTGAGACCCAGTCAAGAACTATTAAACTGTGGCTTGATTGTGCAGTTGTATGCCCTTTTTTTCGGCTTCATAAGTGTAGTATTTATTTACGTTTCCTCATTTGTACTAACCCAGAACAAGTGAAGCTCCAGATATCTGACAGAAGACCGTCTTTTTTTTTGTTTTAATCTAATCCCAGCTGCATGTTACCAACCACAATAAGTAGTAAAACATATATAGATAAGTCCACGGTGCCGTTTTCAGAGATGCATGCGCAGCCTGTCAGTGCCAGCGATTGGAGAATCTTTAGTCTCGTCCATAATGCAGTTTGCTCCGTGCACATATGGAGCCAGGTGGCCGAACCTGCTGTCCATCCGCGTCTGGCCAGTTTAGCCTTTTAGCCACCATCTCCGATACACAATGCAGCGCCCAATCATCACAAATGTGCCAAAAGCATACACGACAAAGGGGATGCTAACCACCCGGCAATTAGCTCATTGAAAATGATCACAGGCTGGTAAAAAGTGGGCTTTTTAATGCTCTTTTGAAGACAGCTTCAAATGCAGACACATGAATGCACATACAGAAGCCTGATTCACCACTGTTCGGTTTTAGTGCATACAGGAGCTGACTCTGAGTCTTCAGGTTTTAATTGGACGGCGGACAAAGCCTTTGATCTGACCTCTTTACTGTTCCCTTTCTTGTTAATCAGTGTGAACCTACAAGCTTCTCTGTAGCCTTGTGGTGCTTTCTCTCCTGACAGTGTGTGTGTGCTCTCTCTCTCTCTCTCTCTCTCTCTTCTGCTCTGCCAGGTGAAGTGTGACCAGTATTGGCCGTCACGAGGAACAGAGACCTACGGGATGATCCAGGTCACCATGTTGGACACCGTGGAGCTGGCCACTTACAGCGTTCGCACTTTCGCCCTGTACAAGGTAGAGTGCTGCCTGTTTGGTTTTAGCATATAGCGTGAATGACACAAGCACAGCCTGTAATCACACTTCATCAGTGCTGGGGTCACATTTTTAAATTTCTCATTTGTCTGTAGACAGACACAGACTATTACCACTGGAATCATTTTCCACTGATGTAATTGTTTTTTTTAAACGTGCTGGATTCATCTCGTTCTCTTAGAAGCAATGAAAGATTTCATTTTTGCCTTTGATTCATATACTTCACTGCACTGATGATGTGACTGATGGTTTGTCCTTTATTTCCCCTCTCTTTTGTCTTTTTTCCATCACTTATAATTTTTCAAACACTATTATAATTCCTAATTAATTGCAACTCTGTAGCTGGAGCGATTACGCTGTTTCAATCAGGAATGGTGACAATGCCAAGAAGCTGGAGTTCTATTGCTAAATTATACATATTATCTGCACCTACACTCACAGAATGATCACAGCCTCTACATCAGAGTGTGCTAAGTTAAGTTAAAATAGCTAAATTTGTGACAATTAGAATCGTTTTTCAGACGGTATGATTTCATCTCTCTTTTATGAAAACAGTGTGACCCGCCCAGCATGAAAAGTTTCTCTCTTTGAAAAGCAACCAATTAGAATTCACTGTGCCAGAGTATCCCACCAAGCATCAAGCTGACACTCTGCTCCTCCTGCAGAACGGCTCCAGTGAGAAGAGAGAGGTGAGACAGTTCCAGTTCATGGCCTGGCCAGACCACGGGGTTCCGGAGTATCCTACCCCCATCCTGGCCTTCCTACGGCGGGTTAAGGCCTGTAATCCTCCAGATGCAGGGCCCATGGTGGTCCACTGCAGGTAGGTACACAAGAGAACAGGCAGCGCACACACTTAACGCTGCCTCGATGTTTTGTTTAGTGCTAATTACGTAATTATAATTTTCATTTTAAGCAGTCAGGATGAGCGCTTCTGGATGTTTCTGCAACAGTTTTTGAGCCAACAGGATGAAATCTGTCACACACTGTCCAGTTTTAAGCTGTTGTAACTTGTTGTAGTTCATATTTTTTGATGAAACTTTTTTCCGTCTCCGTCAGTGCGGGCGTGGGCAGGACTGGCTGCTTCATCGTGATCGATGCCATGCTGGAGCGCATGAAGCACGAGAAGTCTGTGGACATCTACGGCCACGTGACGTGCATGCGCGCCCAGAGGAACTACATGGTCCAAACCGAGGACCAGTACATCTTCATCCACGAAGCCCTACTGGAGGCCGCCACCTGTGGCAACACCGAGGTGCCAGCACGCAACCTGTACGCCCACATCCAGAAGCTCACCCAGCCCCCGCCTGGTGAGACGGTCACTGCGATGGAGCTGGAGTTCAAGGTGACTAAAGCAGAGTGTGGCGACAAGACTAACCTCAGGGTTCTGCTCACAGAGATTTAAGCATCCCCACACTTCCCCAGTTAATTCATCCATTAAGCCGATAAACAGGAATTTGTCCCAGTGACATTATTGCTGAGACATCACTGCAGCATCAGTAAATACAGACACACGCACAGTGGACCAGAACCAGTACACATAAACATAAACACACCTACACGTGGAGCATTACAAGATGACTGACACACACACACACAGCTGGTGTTCAAGGTCGCAGTCACACACACATGCACGCCTTCTGTCAATAGCCATCGACTGTGATGTTATTACACACTTTCCTCCCAGCACCGCTCTGCCATTAGCCCTCTTATGACCATGATCCATTCTGTTTGAAGTGATAATAGCATCTACACTCCTGCCAACAACGGAGAATGAAAGAGTGAGAGAATGATTGCAGCGTACGTGGGGGCCACAGCCTCCGTACCCACACAGTCTGGCCACAACACACACACACACACACACACACACACACACACACACATTCTCCTGGAGTATGGTGACCGTCCATACACACTGCCGTGCTGTCCATCTGTGCTCCGTGCACTGCCAGCACTAAGCCTGTCACGCCTACTATCATCCATACTCACACTGGGACTCTATGGGAGACAGGTCCACTGCTTTTATTCATATCCACCAGCAGAAATCTGAAATATTCACCCTCCACAGTTTTTTTTTATTTATCCTGACGATAAGACTTGACAAGGAGGCGTTTTTTGGGCTTCCTTGTCTGCTGACTTCACGTCACATAACCTGTTTTTTCTTTCTTCCTTTCTACCTTTCATGAAACAGAGACTGGCCAACTCCAAAGCTCACACGTCACGCTTCATCAGCGCCAACCTGCCCTGCAACAAATTCAAGAACCGCCTGGTCAACATCATGCCTTTTGAGTCCAGCCGCGTCTGCCTGCAGCCCATCCGTGGCGTCGAGGGCTCCGACTACATCAATGCCAGCTGCATCGATGGCTACAGGTCAGCGAGGATTTCATCTCTGAGACCCGATGTTGGGAAAGAGTGTCACATTAGTCTTTTTTTTTTTTCCTGTCAGCAAATAAAAGTCATAATATTGATCATCTTGTTACAGTGCCACCTAAAGCTGATGTGTTTGAAGCAGGGAAAGATAGACAGACTGAGTCTGGTGTCATATGCTCATAGCATAGCGGTTATAGCTTCCAATGAACTGGAGAAGTAACAACAAGACTCATTAGGAGCAAAAGCACCCACAGACGTGCTAACTGTAAATATTGAGGATGATAGAACAGTCACAGAGCTTGTGGTCCATGTCCTTGTGTTGAGGACAGGAGGGTAATGTGATGTTTTCCTGGGATCTGTGCATGTTTTGGCTTAAACACAGTTTCAAGGATTTCAAGTTGATTTCCAAAAAAGGCTTGTTGACTGTAAATGCAATTCATAAGGGTTTCCCTGTGTTTACTGCTCCAGCCAGGTAGTATTCCCCATGTTGGAAAAATGCCAGCACACATCCTGCACATGTTTCTAATCCATTTCAAAGCGTTATCCAGAGCAGCGTGTCCGTGGGCCGGCCAGGTGCCTGATATACAGATGCTGTATGTGGGACTGGCTCATAATAAACTGCAGAGTTCATTGTAGTTTTCTGAGAACTATAATGATCTATAGCAGTGGAAAATAAGCTGTAGCAGGCTTTGGCTGCAGAGGCAATACTTGTTAGTATGATTAATTCATCTGTGCTTTGGCTTCTTTCATGAGAGTCGCTGATATAGAGAGAAAAGGCAGAATAACACAGGCCTCATCTTTCATGGGTGTTTCAGGGTGTTTACATCTTTTTACACATAAGATCAGACTGAAGGTAAAAAGATGAAGGTTGATGAGATGATGCTGCACAGGCCTCACAGAGCAACTTTAATTTGGTTTATTTGAACCTTTCCTATTCCCTGACCTGTGACGTTTTGGCTAAAAAAGGCTTTTTTCATCCCTAAATGACCTTTATTTATTGCAAACCTGACGCCCTGGTGTTCAAACCCACCACCACAGAAACTACATCTCACCCTGATTCTGTCTGACAGCGCTGAATGTAACAGGTCTGCTGTTGTTTTCTGCCATCAGAGATTGTTACAGGTGTGTATTCACAGTGGACTAGATAAAAATGTATGGGAGGGGATTGAAGATGAGGCCACAGTGGGCTGTATCCAGTCGCAAGAATTACTCCCGGATCTGTCAATGTGGCTTTTGTTCACTGAGCCACTACAGCTTTTATATCGAAGCTGCCGCATATCCTCGTGTGCTCTGTGTGTCCAAATTGCTTCCTAGAGGGAGGAAGATGAAAAGGCAGCTTTCTGTTTTATATCTATATAAGTATGGGCAGCGACAGGCAGAGCTGGCTCTTCTGTGGTTTAAGTGGAGGGATGGATTTAGCAAGTGTGAAATGCCATTTAGTCCGTATGGGGTTCTGCTTCGAACTGGGCCGTGACAAAGACAACACCTCCACTCACACCTCTCACAGCTCCCACCCGTTCCTTCAGTCCTGCTGTTAATGAGAAGGTGTTCCGCAGAGGCCGACCCTCCATTGTTGCTGTGTAAATAACATAATTGCAGCAAGAGAGTATTGTAATGAAGTGTTTTCCCCAAACCCTCCCCTCCTCGTTTATTCCTCCTCTCCTCCATATTTTCTTGTTTTCCTTCTTTATTTTTACCATTTTCTATCTCTGTCTCTGCTCTCCTCCCTAATCTGTCTCCTTTGCACTTCATTCCTCTCTCTCTCTCTCTCTCTCTCTTCCTCTCCTCCCACCCTCTTCTCTCACTCGCCATCTTAATTTTCCATCCAAACATCATGGCAGAGACAGACATCCGGGTGGGGACCTGTTGTGTGCACCAGCGGCACTGTGTAATTAAGCCGCTTTTAAAAACGCGGGCATAAATAAAAACTAAACAGGGGCCTCCAGTGCCCTTCACCCTAGCGCCTCCAAGAAAAGCCAATAATATGCTAAGCTAATGAGAGGCGAACCATTGATTCCAGCTATGCTATCAGGGGCGCGAGCCCTGGATATGCTCCGATGCAGGCTGGAGTTTTAGCATTGTAATGAGGTTGAAATGAAACACTATGTCCTGAAGCACTGCAGTCATGTGGGATGATGCAGAGAGTGCTCTGTGCTGTTTGGCAGCGCGCTCATTGGGACACTGAGCAGAGGAGTCAGTATTGTGTGATACGGTTCGAATTGTTTTTGTTTTGGCTGGGGGCCGTTTCATGGGGAGGTTAGAGGGGTCCACCCTATCAATTTAAAATTTAGCATTCACCCCCTGCTTAGCATTTCTTCCCCTTCTTCCTCTCTGCCTTTTCAGATTCCCTTTCCCTGCACTCGTTCTTTTCCTCTTCTGATGTCTTGTGTTCTTCCCTCTCTTCCTCATCCTCAGCAGTGAGTCCTACATTGCACTCGGACGGCCAGCTGGAGAGAGCAGTGCTCACTCTTTTCATCTCTTCTCCACATCCTCTCTACATCTCTGCTATAGTTTCCTTTTTTTTCTTCATCTTTCTCCCGTTTTCATCTTTTTAATTTGATTCCTCACTCTGCTGCCCCCCCCCTCCTTGTATGGCATCTCCTCTCCTCTCCACCAATCTGTTGTTTCTGCATTTGTGCGAGCGAGGCCCTGAGCATATTCTAATCTCTCGGTTCCACATTAGTGCCTTGCCTGCAGCACCTTCATTAGTTGTTCAGCCATGGCTCAGTGTGTGACGGGTTCGTGCAGGCAGCAGTAGCAGACACGCTGCTGCTGAATGTACAAACAAAAAAAAACCAC
The DNA here is from genome assembly GCF_900634625.1 of Parambassis ranga. Classification (NCBI taxonomy): domain Eukaryota; kingdom Metazoa; phylum Chordata; class Actinopteri; family Ambassidae; genus Parambassis; species Parambassis ranga. The sequence goes on along the minus strand of NC_041037.1, from coordinate 2,530,837 downwards.
TGCGCGGGTAGATGAGTGCACCTGAGCGCGGGTTCACATGTGTTTCAAACATGTGAGTACGTGTGCACAATTATGCATCGTGTGTTTTGTGTGTTGGATTACTCAGCTCCCGCCTCTCTCTGTTGATCAGCATGCTGCTGCCACCTGCTGGTTGACAAAGGAACTGCTCAGCTGGACCAAAGTCACGTAGGACACCAGCACTGCTGTGGCACACAGTGGATGAGCTCATCTCTAGTTTTGTGAGCATATCAAGTGCTCTTTTTAATTCTGTGTTGTGTTACACAGAGGAAGGAGGAAAAGGGAGAGGATCCATATAGGCTTGAATTGCACAGGGATGAGAATACTTGCCACAGGTTTAGTTTACCATGTACCGGTACATTAAATGTGCAGGAACTGTTGACATTGTCAGTATGGGGGACAAAGACAGATGCTCAAGTTGTGCTCAAGAGCGACATGATTTCACATGTTTGACTATCTTTACTGCAGGTTGCATCACATGTAATGTTTAATCTGTGTTTCTGTGTCTCATTTGCACCTTCAGACAGCAGAAAGCCTACCTGGCCACACAGGGCCCGCTGGCTGAGACCACTGAGGACTTCTGGAGGATGCTGTGGGAGCATAACTCCACCATTGTCGTCATGCTCACCAAGCTACGAGAGATGGGACGGGTAATATGCGAGCACACACTGAACATAAAATATAAGCAGTCTCTGTGAGGTCACCGGACCATTTCACAGGTTGATGGCAGTCACACACACACACACACACTGGGTCAGTTCAGCTAAACTGCTGCGTCACACTGTTCAAATATTAATTCATTCCAAAGCTGAACAATAACCAGAGTTGAAAGTTAACTTCCATATCACAGTGACAGAGGTGCATTGGGTTCAAACTAGCATGCTACTGTTTCAGATTTACATTCCAAGCATGCTTATAATTCGTGAATGCATTATACTGTATGAAAAAAAGGACCAGCTGTGGTAACAAGTGAAGGAGTTAATTCAGTTTTCTGTTTGTAAGGCTGTGAGATATAGTCATGAGAGTTAGCTTAGTACAGCTTGCAGTGTGTTGTCGTGTGTCAGAGCATGTTTGATTCAAACAAAAAAATCAAGAGCTGTTAGCTAGTTTCGTAATAAGCGACGCTTATTGTGCTATTGATTGTCACATTTAACCTTCAGCAACATATCAATTAAACACACTCATCTTAGTTGCAGTTTGATTTGATTAAATTTCAAAATATCTTCGTCAGAGTTATTGAGCTGTTTGCGGCGATGCAGGTGATGCTGACAGCAATCAAGTGTTCTTTACAGCTTTTATCACCCTCTCAGCCTCTCAGCCATAATCACGGCCCTCCTGCACATCATCACCGCAGCTAAAAACACACACAAATCATGTAACTATTTTGCCACCTTAGATGATTCAGGCAATAATTCACAGCCACAAATTAGTCTATCTGGATTTTTTTTTGTTTTTGTGTAAGCAGAGACGTTCTCACGACTCAAAATGACTAATAACATACAGTAACCTGTGCTAAAAATATCCTGCACTTGTGTGCCAGGCAGGCGTTATGTAAAAGTCAGTTCTTTCTATAAATGTGTTTCCAGAAAGTGAAGTGCTGAAAGTTGTTTTCCTTCTGTTTGTCTCCTCTGTAGGAGAAGTGCCATCAGTACTGGCCAGCGGAGCGTTCGGCCAGGTACCAGTACTTTGTGGTGGATCCAATGGCTGAGTACAACATGCCTCAGTACATCCTCAGAGAGTTCAAAGTCACAGACGCCAGGGTACGTTGGGTTTGCTCTGCGGGGGGGCTGATTGGCATTTCACTCAAATACAACCATCCAACCCAAATCCATCTTAATTTTAGGTTTTCATACAAATGCTGACAGTCGTGCGTTAAGTGTTAAGAATTATACCGACTGTGATTTCAAGGTAGAGATGATCAGACCGAACCCCGTGTTATTTTTCCTGACAGGCTGACATCAAGTGAATGCGCCATCAAACATGTTTGCCTGGATTTAGCAACAGTATGCTTGCTCTATGGATTGTGTGTGTGTGTGTGTGTGTGTGTGTGTGTGTGTGTGTGCTTGCGGATGTGTGTTTCACGATGACTGTGAAAATACATGAAAAGCATAGCCTTCAATCCCGAGGGCCAGTGCTGGAACTCCCTGTGATGCAGTAGTTTCAATGAGCTATAAATATACTTTACTGTCATCTGAAGGCTCACAGCACAGCAGCACTCTAATCCCACATCCACTCTTTCTTTTATGTGTGTGTGTGTGTGCAGATCTATATATGTGTTCTTTCTGAGCCAGGATGTGGTGTTAACGCGTGTTTTTGCTTTGTGAGCTTAAATTAGTCCTATGTATTCATGCATATGTGCGTGCACATAGAATATTTATCAGTCCTGGATGCTCAAATCCCAAATCTCTGCTGTTTATTCTCCACTCCAGGTAGAAATTAGTACTCCAAGACCTCAACCTATTCTCTACAATGTACTTTAGAAACTCATTTCCTGGCTCCTTTTCTGTTCCCTTAGGATGGACAGTCCAGAACAATCCGCCAGTTCCAGTTCACCGACTGGCCCGAGCAAGGAGTGCCAAAAACTGGAGAAGGCTTCATTGATTTTATTGGACAAGTGCACAAAACCAAGGAACAGTTTGGACAGGATGGACCAATCACTGTACACTGCAGGTAAAGAGGAGAACACAGCGCATGTTATGTGTTTAGTTAAACAATCCACAGAGAGTCAGAGTAATGTGCTCGTGTTTTATCAGTGCCGGGGTGGGCAGGACCGGAGTCTTCATCACCCTCAGCATCGTGCTGGAGAGGATGAGGTACGAAGGTGTGGTCGACCTCTTCCAGACGGTGAAGACGCTTCGCACCCAGCGGCCTGCCATGGTGCAGACCGAGGTAAGGACAACACATCCTGCAGGGACAGGACAGCATTTGAAAGTTAACACTGTATATTTATCCCTTATGCAACGTTTGGGACATTTTTGTCCTCTGAGAGTAATTTTTCTGTTTATTTTGGCCATAACTTTGTCAATATGTGAGCAGATTGAATCATTTTTGCTTAATATGATTTAAAAATTTTTCATAGGTCAATAATACACTGCGGGCAAATTTTACCCCCTTTCGTGTTGTTCGGGACAAAAACGTCCTCTAATTTTAACGGTTTTAAAAACATATCAGATAAATATTTTTTTCAAACATTTTTGCATAGACCTTTTAATTAACTTCAGTTTTGATCAACAGTAGTGAAAAAAAATCATTTTCCCCCAGGATTTTAACCCTTTTATCGCCAATTTCATAAGGGGTGGTGCTGAAAATTGGAAAAAAAACACAAAATGGCTCATTTTTAATAGAAAAGGTGAATGTGGACTGGATTTTTTTAACCTTTATTACAGTCTTGGTCATGTCAAACATCAGTAACAACATTGACTTTATTGCATTATTAGTTTTTGCACAGCACTGGATTTTCATTTTTTCTCCCTTATGTGTTGTTCGTGGCCATTTTTGTCCCATAGACTTCCGTTATAAGCACATTTTTTGACTGCACAGCCATGGCACTACATAATCATGCATTCTTGATTGTTGGTAGGAGGTAAAATTTGTGATTTTTACAGTTAACCTGATGACCCTAACCCATTTGATGACTGGTGCACAATTCTATTATTAAATGCCTTTTCAGGTTGCTTAAATATTATGAGGCATCAACAACAAAATTTTGCTTTCGTGGTAGAAGTTCTCAGCTATTTGTTGCATCCCTACGTTCTTTGTTTTTGTTTACTCACACACAACAAGGTCAGTGTGCAAATGGCTCTCTTCCTCTCTAACATACACACACAGTGTGTAGACACACAATTATGTGCCACTGTGGGCAGCAGTGGCGCAGCGGTATAGCAGGGTTGTCCCGTAACCGGAAGGTTGGTGGTTCGATCCCAACTCCTCCCTAGTCACTGGTG